>NC_137922.1:33875807-34330807 GCF_963457725.1 Sprattus sprattus | reverse complement strand
TTTGTAAGCAGCTTAGGAGATGATTCATGCGAGATTTGGAAACGTTAAGTATAAATATATGCCGTTTCATCCTTTTTAAGAACAAGTAAAAGAAAAAGAGAAATCATTTTTTTTTTCATCTCCCTTTAATGAACTGCCCCGTGAGTTCTCATTTTTTGAGGAATGTGCCACACTTTGTTCATTTCAGTTCTTTTCAGTGTGTTACTTGAATGTGAATTTCCTTTCTGTTACAAAACAAAAAAAAATTTCAAGAAGTTAGCTGTGTTTGTTAACTGTGCTACTTGAAAACTCGCTGTTGGAATATTTTTTTTTCAAAAAAAAAAAAGGAAGTTGTCGTCATCTGTTCATTCTGTATATGTCATTGGCGATATACTTAGTTAGGCGTAGATATTTGGTTGTTTTTAGTAATTGCATGCCGGTGAACAAGAATGTATTTTTACAGGCTGAGCACTTTATTCCCGATAGACGCCCAGATAAGAGATGATGATTGGCCAGGTCAGGGCCAGATTTGTTTCCAGAATCATCTGTTATCTGGACAGAAGCCTCAGAGTTCTCATGTACACCTACCATGTCTCACCCTCTGCCAAATTCAGATGTACAGTCAAAGCTAAGGTCCAGGACGTCTGATATGTGATCCATATCTACAGAATTTGGCATGTTTAGAAACGAAACAGGTGGACAAACACAGTGAAATATACTGTATAGTACTGATAGTTTAAGTAGGATAAATCGTCCCGGGGAAACGCTATATATAGATATATATGTATAGTCATATGTGTCTGTTTAATTTTGTAATGAAACTGAGAACACTATCCTTTCAGAAGTAGAAAAATTCACTATATCAATGCCGAGTATTTCTTTTGGTCAGAACTGATGTTTTAAAAGAATGTCTATATGTATTAGAATCAATTGGGTTGGCAAGCACGGGTTTTGCATCGCACTTGGTCAGCGATTCTTCAGAGCAACATTTCAGTCAAAGCTTAGCACCCTCAGAGGTGCTGTTCGACAGAGATAAGGAAGTGTCGATGTGAAGTCCTGCACACATTAAAATGGACTCTTAATTTCAGCCACGGTGCACCCAGGGCTTCTGAGGGCCGAGGAAATGAAAATAGACTTATAGTGGAGCAGTCGAGGCTCTGAGAAGTCCCTTAGGAGGGAAAAATGTACCAAGAAATGTAATGCTGAAGCACTGTCCATAGAAGCTTGTTGCAGTAACTGTGCTGTAAAACCACAGATGCCCATGCAAATTACCCTTTAAAAATGATCCCAATTTCAAAGATAAAACGAACTAGCTACAGAAGTGTAACTTCTGTCAGGTCAGTTTCAAAACCAGAACCATAATCATCCATACTTACCGAACAATAGTGAAGTGCTAGACTTTTACCTCAACAGTTGTCTTAATTCTTCATGTCTCAAATCTTAATTTAAATGAATGTATCAACTTATCAAATTTGAAATGTAACCTCAAGCATATTCACAAGTCAAGGGTAAAAGTGTTTTGTTTTCTTGGTTTTACAGTACAGACTGTCTAGATCTATATCCACCTCATCAACTATGAATTACACGAAGAATGTGAAAATGAAATGCTCTGTATTTAATGTTTCTTCTTTCAGCTCATGACTGAAACATGTAATATTTTCACTGTATTTGATAATAAATTAGTTCTGGAACCATTGACAACTCTTGTTTTCTGGCTGGTCCTAAGGTTACTGACACATGGCATGCCACCAACAGTGTTCATTCAATGCAGTATTCACACTTATGTAGCTGTTAGCACAGCATTAAAACCTTAAAGGTGGAGCATGTAGGTCTTGTTGTCAAACAGTGAGGAAAATAAAATGTTTTCCAATATCTCTGTATATTTGTGGACACTGCATTGTGTCAGGCCATTTAAGGGGGCCGTTCTACTTTTTACTTTCCCTGTAAAACTCAAACTGATGGAAGACACCTGAAGTTAATAACCAAATGAATGACATTCACAGGAATACTGTAAAATACTGTCTTCTTTCTTAGCAAGAAACCCTTTTTGACAACAAAAACTCTTTTTTGGCTTATCTCCACACAGGCACTTGTAAAAGTTCCTTCGAGTTGCCTCAGATAAAAATGGTTCCTTATAAAGTAGCCTATAGCTGATTTATACTTGCAAGGAACTGTGAAGAACCCTCTAAAGATGCAAAGATATATGACACCAAATGTGTAAAGATCTGTGGAGACGGTTAGGCAAAACCTCCTCTGAGAGACTAGCATTTTCTTATAGGGAGTATTTTAAACTTCTGTGTCGAGAACTTCCCTTTCTCAAGCTAATTTCTAGTCTGAGTTTGTGCTCAGCTCTGAAGAACTACCTTAACTGCAGAAAGCCGCACAGCCTTAGCCTCAGGAGCACTTGATTAAATCTGCCCCAGAGATTCGCTTTTAATAACAGCCGTCCGCCTTAAAGCTCTACTCCCACATTTGTTTTGACTCTGCTTGACATGCCCTGCAGTTCGGCGGAGCACAGAACCGCTAAAAGATTTATCCCATCACGCCGCAATTTGCAAGTGCATTAGGGCCCACGAACACATTTAAAACGGTTTTGACATTTCTGCGTTTTTGTAAGTGGGAGATTTAGATGTTCTTAGAGTGCCTCCCAGTGGTGAGAGAGAATATTATATTTTCACTTCAGAATTGGAAACGAAGATATACTACACTACAGTGATGTAAAACAACACTAATACTAATAATTTCTTGTCACAGCCTCAGTGTAACTCTTGACTTGAGGGTGAAACTGACATTGGTATGTAATGCAATTTCAAAGCAAGTTTGAATCTTAATTCAATCATCCCACTTGAGGTTTACTACATTCACAACCACCACTCCCTTATCTGCCAGGCTCCAAACTGGCTGATAGTTTGTGTAACTGCATGATAAGCATGAATGCGTCGCTCCGAATTTTCAATGCCCCAAGTGTTCTCATCATACCAGCCAGCATGTCAATGCTGGAACAATGGGAAAGGAGATATGGTGAGGGTAGTGCATGGGTATGATTGAGAGGGCGACGACAACACCTTTGCCAGGCTCAGGCTGAGCAAACACTTAAAACTGAGTCCAAAAGTTTCATTATTTTCAGATAAAATGATATGAAGTTTTCACAACAATTTTGAGATAAGGAACCGGCCACGTCTCTACCTATCTTTTTCTTTCAGCATATGTATGTTTATTTGTAACTGTCGGGAGGATCTTGACTCGGCCCGGTTCTGAACTCACCGCAATAATAAAGAGGAGAGGTGGGAAATGAAGAGGCCAGGTGCCAGGTGGGTGGTGATGGTTGCATGGCCTGGGAGCGTTGATTCAGGATGTCAGGGGAGAATAATGTGTGCAGGCCTTGTGAACAGAGCTGATACGGTTTAGCTGGAGTGTGTCCAGGGTATCCTTCTGAAGGTTCTCATCTTTAACCTTCACTTCCAACTCCATTTACACGTCAGGCTGGCACAGAGGAAGGACTTCAATCAGAAATCGTCAACCGCAAGTACAGAGGGCAGACTTTGAAGGGGTAGGCCGATGGTCTACGAAGTGTCCTATTATCTTATATCATTCAATGTCATATGCAATTTAAAACTGAAAGGAGATAGGGGGACCATACCAGCTATCTAAATGACAACATTGGTCATGGCCATCAGTTCTCCGGTGTTCAAATCACTAGTGACTACACAAAAACACTACATACTCTATGTGGCCTGACAAAGCTTTGGAGTATAATAGAATATTATGAGGTCAATATGTTTTTTATCATGGATTCTATTTTAAAAAGATGATCCAATATAATTCAATGACACAGCGTGCCTTCTCTTAATTTTCTTTAATTGTCGTAGTAAGGAGTATTACTGATGCTACTTGCCACAACCCAATGCATGCAGGGAATAGTGGGCATGTCTAAAAAACAAACTCACATCTTCAATGCGCTGTTGACAAGATCACTTTTAATAACAACAATAATAACTATAATGCGTTTCGTGAACGAACTGCGAGAGTGTGCTTGCTCTGTTTTTCTCTCATGTTTGCTTGTTTATTGTGAAAGGGTTTAGTGTGTTCGTTGGCATAAAAAGTTAGTCTTCTCTTATCTGATTAGAGCAACCATGAGTTGCAGATTAAGGGGTCCCCTATCAGTGTCAAGGTCTCTCATGAATCATTACTCCCAGGACACGGGTTAATGTTAACTCACACTATCGGTCCTCTCCAACCACATTAGCAACAAAATAAACTGGTGAGCTAACAAGGTAACCATTCTTTCAGTATAAGCTACTTTTGCATATCTACAACGTATAGGTCTAGGTAGCTTACGTTTAGCCCCGTACTCAGATATTACAGCTGCTTAACACAGCTAGGATAGCTAACGTTACCATAGTAGGAATACAAGCCTTAACCCACTATATCCACACAACTAAATTCATGAATTACTTCAAAGGTTTACTTCACAACTTGAATTAAGGAAAATTATCCCCTGTTACGGCTAGCTGAAACTGCCAGTGGATACTCCCATGGATGGGAGACGTTAGCTGCTACGGCCAACACTATCAGTTTCCATTAAAATTTCAGTCAGTACACTGAAAATGCTGCAATTCAACTCACCTTAACGAAGTGGAAATACGGTAGCTAGGTTAGAAACTGTAGTTACTCTTATTCTTTCTCAAAGTTGAATTGAGAGGGACAGAGAAATACGGTTCCTCTTATTCTTTTTCAAAGTTGAATTGAGAGGGACAGAGAAAATGCGGTTCCTTGGATTTGGCGGAGGTGTCAGTGAGAAGCACAGGTGCAAGCCAGTTTAATGAGCCTATTATGATGTCATAATGCACAGAGTTCTGCCATGCAAGTCTATGGAGAAAAAAGGGGATGAAAAAGAGGAATAAAAAAGGAGTGGCAAGGAGTACCGCCACGAAAAGTCATAGCGGCTTGCACCGGATCGAGCCGGACATTTCGGTGTTTGAATGGCGTCTCTATCTCAAACGGGCGAGGAGTAGTTAGCTGCAAGAAAAACGGGGAGAATAAATAAATAAATAAAGAAAACTTGACGATAACAATAATGTGCTTCCCTTCGGGCAAGCACACTAATAAATAAAGAAAACTTGACGATAACAATACTGTGCTTCCCTTCGGGCAAGCACACTAACTAGAATGCGTTTCGTGAACGAACTGCGAGAGTGTGCTTGCTCTGTTGCGGCCATGACAGAGAGAACAAGTGCCTTGGAATTAGTCTCTTCCCCTCCTAGTCTCCTAGAAGAGTGAAGAAAGTAAAGAAGAGTGGAAGAAGGAAAGAAGAAAAGAAAGAAGAGTGGAAGAAAGAAAGAAGAGTGGAAAGAGTGAACAAGAGTGGCTCTGGATAAAGACAGTAAAGAGAGAGTGAAGAGGGAAAATATTGAAAGAAGGAGAAAAAAAGTGAAGCAGAGAGATGGAGTGTGAGAGAAAGTAGAGTGAGAGGGATAGAGAGAAAGAAGGAGAGAGAAAAAAAGTAGAGTATTTGCAGGGCTCTACGCTAAGGTTTTTCCCAAGGAGCACATGTGCTCCTAAATGAAAACATTTAGGAGCACACAAAGAAATTTAGGAGCACAGCAGGTTTTTTTTACGCGGAAGCAAAGCATGTCATACTCATTTGCGACCTATAGTTACAAACATTGTATTTTCCAACGTTTAACCCCATTCATGTTCAGTTATTCCAAACCAATTTAGCTGGTAAATTGATCAAATTACTGCATTTGTTCATACAACGCTTTGGTTGACCTCTTATTAATTGTTATTAGTAGTATCTTACATAGCCAGCTTTACTTAAAGTTTATTGTAAGATATAGCTTGTTTGACTTAATGCAGTTAGAGTTAGACTGTAGGTCTAGTATCTAACGTAAGCAACACTTTTACTGTATAGCTAGAGAGCACGTGTATCACATTGGTTTATAGTCTGTCAAATTAGTTCTAGTTATTGGTGTTCGTTGGCATAAAAAGTTAGTCTTCTCTTATAAGCCTATAGTACATCTGATTAGAGCTAGCAACCATGAAAAGCCTCTTCTGAAACTAAGAAGGATAACTATGACTAAATGTGACTAAAACTAATATGCATTTTTGTCTTAAGACTGAATCTAAAATAGCTGCCAAAATTAATACATCTCAGTGTTCATTTTGGCAGCTATTTTAGATTCAGCAGCTATTTTAGATTCAGTGCATATTAGTTTTAGTCACATTTAGTCATAGTTATCCTTCTTAGTTTCAGTCTAGTTTTCGAAAACTGAGCACACTACAACAGCTACGCTATGTCCAGGTACATCCTCAAACGTTTTTCAGTTAACCTAATGATTCAAGGTCTCTCATGAATCATTACTCCCAGGACACGGGTTAATGTTAACTCACGCTATCGGCCACAACAAGTTAACTATTCTTTCAGTATAAGCAACTTTTGCATAGCCCCGCACAGCTAGGATAGCTCACGTTACCGTAGTAGGAATACAAGCCTTAGCTCACTATATCCACACAACTAAATTCATGAATTACTTCACAGGTTTACTTAACAACTTGAATTAAGGAAAATGATCCCCCGTTACGGCTAGCTGAAACTGCCAGTGGATACTCCCGTTACGTAGTGTTAGTTAGCCTTTAGCCACGTACTCAGATGTTACAGCTGCTTAACACAGCTAGGATAGCTCTGCTTAACACAGCTAGGATAGCTAACGTTACCGTAGTGGGAATACAAGCCTTAGCTCACTATATCCACACAACTAAATTCATGAATTACTTCAAAGGTTTACTTCACAACTTGAATTAAGGAAAATGGCGTCTCCAACGTTACCGTAACGTTAATTTATATGTTAGCTGCTACGGCTAACACTATCAGTTTCCATTAAAATTTCAGTCAGTACACTGAAAATGCTGCCATTCAACTCACCTTAACGAAGTGGAAATACGGTAGCTAGGTTAGAAACTGTAGTTACTCTTATTCTTTCTCAAAGTTGAATTGAGAGGGACAGAGAAATGCGGTTCCTCTTATTCTTTTTCAAAGTTGAATTGGGAGGGACAGAGAAAATGTGGTTCCTTGGATTTGGCGGAGGTGTCAGTGAGAAGCACAGGTGCAAGCCAGTTTAATGAGCCTATTATGATTTCATAATGCACAGAGTTCTGCCATGCAAGTCTATGGAGAAAAAAGGGGATGAAAAAGAGGAATAAAAAAGGAGTGGCAAGGAGTACCGCCACGAAAAGTCATAGCGGCTTGCACCGGATCGAGCCGGACATTTCGGTGTTTGAATGGCGTCTCTATCTCAAACGGGCGAGGAGTAGTTAGCTGCAAGAAAAACGGGGAGAATGAATAAATAAATAAATAAAGAAAACTTGACGATAACAATACTGTGCTTCCCTTCGGGCAAACACACTAACTAGAATGCGTTTTGTGAACGAACTGCGAGAGTGTGCTTGCTCTGTTTTTCTCTCATGTTTGCTCGTTTATTGTGAAAGGGTCTAGTGTGTTCGTTGGCATAAAAAGTTAGTCTTCTCTTATAAGCCTAGTTAGTACATCTGATTAGAGCTAGCAACCATGAATTGCAGATTAAGGGGTCCCCTATCAGTGTTCATTTTGGCAGCTATTTTAGATTCAGTCTTAAGACAAAAATGCATATTAGTTTTAGTCACATTTAGTCATAGTTATCCTTCTTAGTTTCAGTCTAGTTTTCGAAAACTGAGCACACTACAATAGCTACGCTGTGTCCAGGTACATCCTCAAACGTTTTTCAGGTAACCTAATGGTTCAAGGTCTCTCATGAATCATTACTCCCAGGACACGGGTTAATGTTAACTCACGCTATCGGTCCTCTCCAACCACATTAGCAACAAAATAAACTGGTGAGCTAACAAGGTAACCATTCTTTCAGTATAAGCTACTTTTGCATATCTACAACGTATAGGTCTAGGTAGCTTACGTTTAGCCCCGTACTCAGATATTACAGCTGCTTAACACAGCTAGGATAGCTAACGTTACCGTACTAGGAATACAAGCCTTAACCCACTATATCCACACAACTAAATTCATGAATTACTTCAAAGGTTTACTTCACAACTTGAATTAAGGAAAATTATCCCCTGTTACGGCTAGCTGAAACTGCCAGTGGATACTCCCATGGATGGGAGACGTTAGCTGCTACGGCTAACACTATCAGTTTCCATTAAAATTTCAGTCAGCACACTGAAAATGCTGCAATTCAACTCACCTTAACGAAGTGGAAATACGGTAGCTAGGTTAGAAACTGTAGTTATTCTTTTTCAAAGTTGAATTGAGAGGGACTGAGAGACGAGGTTCCTTGAATTTGGCGCAGGTGTCAGTGAAGCACAGCTGCAAGCCAGTTTAATGAACCTATTATGATGTCATAATGGCAGAGCGCTCTGCCATGCAAGTCTATGGGGGAAAAAGGTGATGAAAAAAGAGGAATAAAAAAGGAGTGGCAAGGAGTACCGCCACGAAAAGTCATAGCAGCTTGCACCGGATCGGGCCGGACGTTTTGGTGTTTGAATGGCGTCTCTATCTTAATCGGGCGAGGAGTAGTTAGCTGCAAGAAAAACGTACGGAATAAATAAATAAACTAGAATGCGTTTCGTGAACGAACTGCGAGAGTGTGCTTGCTCTGCAGTGCAGTGGCCGAGTGCGCATATGTTGTTGAGGGGCCTCACAGACTGATATCTGAGAACAAAATCTGTATAGTACTGTGTTTTCTGTGGTCATAGTCATAATAGTTCCAGAGTTTCGTTATACTGACTTACTGAGCTAAGTGAATTATTGAAATTGTTATCTTGGTAAAAGGAAACATCTCTGCAACAATATTGGAATGAATGCGGTTACATAGTCAGCTTTACTTAAAGTGTATTGTAAGATATAGCTTGTTAGACTTAATGCACTAAGAGTTAGACTGTAGGTCTAGTATCTAACGTAAGCAACACTTTTACTGTATAGATAGAGAGCACGTGTATCACATTGGTTTATAGTCTGTCAAATTAGTTGTAGTTATTGGTGTTCGTTGGCATAAAAAGTTAGTCTTCTCTTATAAGCCTATAGTACATCTGATTAGAGCTAGCAACCATGAAAAACCTCTTCTGAAACTAAGAAGGATAACTATGACTAAATGTGACTAAAACTAATATGCATTTTTGTCTTAAGACTGAATCTAAAATAGCTGCCAAAATTAACACATCTCAGTGTTCATTTTGGCAGCTATTTTAGATTCAGCAGCTATTTTAGATTCAGTGCATATTAGTTTTAGTCACATTTAGTCATAGTTATCCTTCTTAGTTTCAGTCTAGTTTTCGAAAACTGAGCACACTACAACAGCTACGATGTGTCCAGGTACATCTTCAAACGTTTTTCAGTTAACCTAATGATTCAAGGTCTCTCATGAATCATTACTCCCAGGACACGGGTTAAATGTTAACTCACGCTATCGGCCACAAGTTAACCATTCTTTCAGTATAAGCAACTTTTGCATAGCCCCGCACAGCTAGGATAGCTCACGTTACCGTAGTAGGAATACAAGCATTAGCTCACTATATCCACACAACTAAATTCATGAATTACTTCACAGGTTTACTTAACAACTTGAATTAAGGAAAATGATCCCCCGTTACGGCTAGCTGAAACTGCCAGTGGATACTCCCGTTACGTAGTCTTAGTTAGCCTTTAGCCCCGTACTCAGATGTTACAGCTGCTTAACACAGCTAGGATAGCTAACGTTACCGTAGTGGGAATACAAGCTTTAGCTCACTATATCCACACAACTAAATTCATGAATTACTTCAAAGGTTTACTTCACAACTTGAATTAAGGAAAATGGCGTCTCCAACGTTAACGTAACGTTAATTTATATGTTAGCTGCTACCATTAAAATTTCAGTCAGTACACTGAAAATGCTGCCATTCAACTCACCTTAACGAAGTGGAAATACGGTAGCTAGGTTAGAAACTGTAGTTACTCTTATTCTTTCTCAAAGTTGAATTGAGAGGGACAGAGAAATACGGTTCCTCTTATTCTTTTTCAAAGTTGAATTGAGAGGGACAGAGAAAATGCGGTTCCTTGGATTTGACGGAGGTGTCAGTAGGTGCGTTTCCATTCAGCTCGTTCGCATTAACGATTCGCATTCACGGACGATTCGCATAAAACAAATGCGCATCAGCGACCGTTTCCATTCACCCGAGTCTTTAGTCTAATTTGGAGGAAGAGTTTTGTGCATGCTTGAATGGACACCCTCCTCTCTGCCGTCGGGACTTTTAATGCTGTAGCATTTGAGTTGTTTTGAATATAATTGCTAGAAGGAGAAGGCGTAGACGGTTTTAACATGTTTTACAAACTCACATAGCAGCGAATTCATAGCTAGTGATTCTTTAAAATTGGTGAAGGCCCACTTCACTGCCCAGCTGTGGGTCGAAAACTTCAGGCTGACCAGGTCAGGATTTCAAGAATTGTGCAACGGATAGGCCCTGCTGTGTTGCCTGAAAGTATTTGCTGCCGAAAGCCTGTCCCCACCGACGAGCGCATTGCAATTGCACTTTACAAACTTGCAACATGCGCGGAATACCGTGTTGTGGGCGAAACGTACCACTGTACAAAGATGTTTATATGCAGTATGCTTTGCCATCCGAGTACAAAGAAATATATTAAGTTACCATACCTGGGCGAGGTGCAAGAGATTGCGAACCGAAACAACCGCGCACACCAGGTCCGCAGGTGTTAGATAGAATAAAATCAATGATCACAAAACAAAAAAACAATAATTTACAACAACAACAAAAAAGTAGGCTACGTGTGGGGAGATAACATGTCCACGTAGTTTGCACGTAAATCAAGTTAATCAGTTAGCCTACAATAAACTAGGTAATGATGATGATGTTCAGGGGAAACAACACACCGCAAACATAGATATACTATAGCCTAGTTTATAACAGCAGGTGCATATGCTGCATGAGGTGTGGTGTATTAGCTGGCAGTTTGAGAAGCAGTAGAGGAACATCACATTCGGGGCAGACAGCAGCACGGTTGTCTCTCACTGCAACAGGACGTAGTCTACAGTCCAACTCCGAACATAAACAAATACACAAAAGACGCGAATCGCTCGAATAAACTGTTTCCATCTACGTTAAGCGCATTAACTAAATTCGAATAACCAGTTAATCCACCTCCCTCTGGCGAATCGAATTTCTATGCGCATTGGGGAAGTTAATGCGAAACGCACGCGTTTCCAACCAGGATTAAATATTCGCATAAAGATAATGCGCATTAAGTAATGGGATGGAAACGCACCTAGTGAGAAGCACAGCTGCAAGCCAGTTTAATGACCCTATTATGACGTCATAATGGCAGAGACCTCTGCCATGCAAGTCTATGGAGAAAAAAGGGGATGAAAAAGAGGGATAAAAAAGGAGTGGCATGGGGTACCGCCACGAAAAGTCATAGCAGCTTGCACCGGATCGGGCCGGACGTTTTGGTGTTTGAATGGCGTCTCTAGCTCAATCGGGCGAGGAGGAGTTAGCTGCAAGAAAAACGTACGGAATAAAGAAAACTTGACGATAACAATACTGTGCTTCCCTTCGGGCAAGCACACTAATAAAGAAAACTTGACGATAACAATACTGTGCTTCCCTTCGGGCAAGCACACTAACTAGAATGCGTTTCGTGAACGAACTGCGAGAGTGTGCTTGCTCTGTTGCGGCCATGACAGAGAGAACAAGTGCCTTGGAATTAGTCTCTTCCCCTCCTAGTCTCCTAGAAGAGTGAAGAAAGTAAAGAAGAGTGGAAGAAGGAAAGAAGAAAAGAAAGAAGAGTGGAAGAAAGAAAGAAGAGTGGAAAGAGTGAACAAGAGTGGCTCTGGATAAAGACAGTAAAGAGAGAGTGAAGAGGGAAAATATTGAAAGAAGGAGAAAAAAAAGTGAAGCAGAGAGATGGAGTGTGAGAGAAAGTAGAGTGAGAGGGATAGAGAGAAAGAAGGAGAGAGAAAAAAAGTAGAGTATTTGCAGGGCTCTACGCTAAGGTTTTTCCCAAGGAGCACATGTGCTCCTAAATGAAAACATTTAGGAGCACACAAAGAAATTTAGGAGCACAGCAGGTTTTTTTTACGCGGAAGCAAAGCATGTCATACTCATTTGCGACCTATAGTTACAAGCATTGTATTTTCCAACGTTTAACCCCATTCATGTTCAGTTATTCCAAAGCAATTTAGCTGGTAAATTGATCAAATTACTGCATTTGTTCATACAACGCTTTGGTTGACCTCTTATTAATTGTTATTAGTAGTATCTTACATAGCCAGCTTTACTTAAAGTTTATTGTAAGATATAGCTTGTTTGACTTAATGCAGTTAGAGTTAGACTGTAGGTCTAGTATCTAACGTAAGCAACACTTTTACTGTATAGCTAGAGAGCACGTGTATCACATTGGTTTATAGTCTGTCAAATTAGTTCTAGTTATTGGTGTTCGTTGGCATAAAAATGTAGTCTTCTCTTATAAGCCTATAGTACATCTGATTAGAGCTAGCAACCATGAAAAACCTCTTCTGAAACTAAGAAGGATAACTATGACTAAATGTGACTAAAACTAATATGCATTTTTGTCTTAAGACTGAATCTAAAATAGCTGCCAAAATTAATACATCTCAGTGTTCATTTTGGCAGCTATTTTAGATTCAGCAGCTATTTTAGATTCAGTGCATATTAGTTTTAGTCACATTTAGTCATAGTTATCCTTCTTAGTTTCAGTCTAGTTTTTGAAAACTGAGCACACTACAACAGCTACGCTGTGTCCAGGTACATCCTCAAACGTTTTTCAGTTAACCTATTGATTCAAGGTCTCTCATGAATCATTACTGCCAGGACACGGGTTAATGTTAACTCACGCTATCGGCCACATCAAGTTAACCATTCTTTCAGTATAAGCAACTTTTGCATAGCCCCGCACAGCTAGGATAGCTCACGTTACCGTAGTAGGAATACAAGCCTTAGCTCACTATATCCACACAACTAAATTCATGAATTACTTCACAGGTTTACTTAACAACTTGAATTAAGGAAAATGATCCCCCGTTACGGCTAGCTGAAACTGCCAGTGGATACTCCCGTTACGTAGTGTTAGTTAGCCTTTAGCCCCGTACTCAGATGTTACAGCTGCTTAACACAGCTAGGATAGCTCTGCTTAACACAGCTAGGATAGCTAACGTTACCGTAGTGGGAATACAAGCCTTAGCTCACTATATCCACACAACTAAATTCATGAATTACTTCAAAGGTTTACTTCACAACTTGAATTAAGGAAAATAGCGTCTCCAACGTTAACGTAACGTTAATTTATATGTTAGCTGCTACGGCTAACACTATCAGTTTCCATTAAAATTTCAGTCAGTACACTGAAAATGCTGCCATTCAACTCACCTTAACGAAGTGGAAATACGGTAGCTAGGTTAGAAACTGTAATTACTCTTATTCTTTCTCAAAGTTGAATTGAGAGGGACAGAGAAATACGGTTCCTCTTATTCTTTTTCAAAGTTGAATTGAGAGGGACAGAGAAAATGCGGTTCCTTGGATTTGGCGGAGGTGTCAGTGAGAAGCACAGGTGCAAGCCAGTTTAATGAGCCTATTATGATGTCATAATGCACAGAGTTCTGCCATGCAAGTCTATGGAGAAAAAAGGGGATGAAAAAGAGGAATAAAAAAGGAGTGGCAAGGAGTACCGCCACGAAAAGTCATAGCGGCTTGCACCGGATCGAGCCGGACATTTCGGTGTTTGAATGGCGTCTCTATCTCAAACGGGCGAGGAGTAGTTAGCTGCAAGAAAAACGGGGAGAATAAATAAATAAATAAATAAAACTTGACGATAACAATACTGTGCTTCCCTTCGGGCAAGCACACTAATAAATAAATAAATAAATAAATAAATAAAACTTGACGATAACAATACTGTGCTTCCCTTCGGGCAAGCACACTAATAAAGAAAACTTGACGATAACAATACTGTGCTTCCCTTCGGGCAAGCACACTAATAAAGAAAACTTGACGATAACAATACTGTGCTTCCCTTCGGGCAAGCACACTAATAATCCACCTCACTAAATATATATCTCTTTTTAAACCTAAAGTATTTTAACTACAGAACTGTATCAGTGAATTGATTAAAACAGGCAACTGCTTGATGTTTAAAATAGTTTTATGATATTTATCACAATCTGCTTTAATGGATATCTGCTACCAGTTCAATGACATGAACTGTAAAATATAAATAATTCAATAAATAAAACAAAACAAAAAAGGAAACAAATCCATAACAAACTCATATTCCATAATACAATATTTACAATGGTGTCAATAAACAACTGGTAGCCTACATCATGGCTGAAGGAACACTGACGAAGATACCACCATCTCCGCACCGCAGGTATACTCTCAAATCTGCTGCACCAAATATCTCGAGAAATAACAGCAGATAATCAAAAAGTCCCTGCAGCACTTCAAGCTTAAACCTGACTAAATATATGGAATTCATATATCAGACAATATGAACAATATCTACAAGACATATACACTAGGTAAAACTTTTTTTCACTTTTCAAAACCAACCTTCGCTCCTAAATATAGACATAGACACAAAATAAATAAATAAATAAACAAACAAACAAACTGCTGACCAAACTGCAACACAGAACTGCGATGACTTCTGAAGGACAATTCACTCGAAACATAAAGGGTTGTTTTCATACATTTGAGTGTGCTGTCACCAGAGCCCTCAAGCTAATGGACATTCTGTGCGAACAGCTAACCTCAAGCATCTGCTAAAAAAAACAAACGTCACAAACGGCTTCAACTAGGCTGTGTGGAATATTCTCATCTAAATTAAGACACCACACTCTGCAATTTTGTGGCGACTTTGACGTCTGACAACTGGTGTTTACTGGGTGACTTTGCCATTGCATTTACACTTTTTTCCAGAGAAACTGCTCGGGGTCTTCAGTTCTTACAAAGACCATGAGCACTTTACCAATGTCCTGACAGGGAGCAAATTGCTCCAAAGCCTAGGAAGGTCTCTAGCCAGCAGAGGCCCTATGACTTCAGGTTTGCTGTAGTGCTCTTCACACATCTTGTTAAGAGCAAACACTATCAGTGCATTTAAGAGCTCTGGTCATGTACACATCATCATTTCAAACCATATGGGAAGATATCAGAAGTAATAATAATAATAATAATATTATTAGGGGTGCTAGTCATACCCTAGCTACTGACGGCACTGATAGAATGAACAAGTACAAGTCATCTTCCAAATGTCAAAGGCTGCATCATCATTATCATCATCATCACAAATGCTACTTACTAATGTTAGTTTCATCTGTGAGTCAGATATCAATGCCCTCCAGAGCAGGGCCCTTCTAATCTGGTCCAAAGATAAGGAATAGGGTATATGTAATGTAGTATAACCAGGACAGGCCTCGACTAGCGCTTAAACTAACTTCCTTAAAGTGCTTCTTCGGTAACTACAGCCTTATTTCAACGTGTTCCACACACAAACCGTAGTGGCCATTTCCTCCAGCTAACACTTTAGCGTACACAATACCCACTACTTCAGTTACTTCAATAATGAACTGAACCTAAGTCTACTTGGTCCACCATCAGTCATATCCATCATCTGGAAAATACTGCACCTATCACCATACATTCACCTTTAGTGACGGTTAAAACAAAATACACATAAACCATCTTTGGGTAGAGAAATACTTTGCAGTCAGTCCTGCCATATTTTAGGTCATAAAACTAATGTTTAAAAATGTGTTGGGGATCTCCGTACATTACCACTTTAGAACATACAAATCTTTGTCAGGAATACAAGCTTAACATTAAAGAGGATGACTGCTATGGTAGGCAACTGTTGTAAGCCAGAGCAGGTTAAGACTGGGGCATAAACCGTTATCGCTTCTTCGCCTTTCTCAAAAAACACGATGGGGGTCTGCGTCTTCATCACCTCTACCCATTTCCCCTCCAGGAAAGAGTGCACAGGAAGACAGAAAAAAATGGACATCTGAGGGGAAATCCAGGGTTGCTTTGGCCCGCTCTCAGTCAATGTACTGGGAGAGCCACCGGAAGCCCTCGCCGTAGCCCTGCTTCTTCAACACACTGCACATAAAGACCTCCAGGGGGCGCACACTCAGCTCCTTCAGAGACACGGTTCCCTGCGAAAGAGGGAGGATATAAAACACATACAGTACACTGACAATATATGACAATTATAATATAGGAGGTTTAGCAGACCCAATGGTTAAAGGCATGGTTCACAGGGTCTGTTGAAAATGTGTTGTAGACATTTTCATTATTCTAAGTGGAGAAGAAAAAGACCAAAGGCTTTGCCAATATTCTACTGCCTTTCATGGATGTTGTTTGGTACTGTGTAATTGTGCACTTCTCAATGATTGTGCGCAGCATTGTGTGACACAGAACAAATTGTGACGTGGCTGTCGAATCAGGTACAGGCCAAGCCATACAATCTTAACCTGATGAAATGCTGAAAAACACAATGACATAGTTGTGATATCCTAGGGAAATGAAAAGACATTTGAATTCTATTATCTATGTGAATTCAGAGCGACAGCTGTTTACCATGAGCATATTTTCTTATTACAGACTTTGGACCACAGAGTTGCAGTGCTAAAAGTAAAACATTTGTAGACAGAGGCAAGGTAAGGATATGCACAAATGCAGGGGAGTGCTCACTAGCTCATCCTGCCGTCATGAGCCATTTTTTAGAACAAAAATATCACGTGATTAATCCACCTCTAAGCTGATTCATCTGCAAGACAGGGGCATTTACACAACTTAAGAATCATGTCTGTGGCTCAGTTTCCATGTTTACCACTGAGGGTATCTTTCCATGACATGCTGTGACTGTACTGAAGCGCTGATTTGGACATGAATGATACAATAAAATGGCTGTAAAAGCAGCCCTACCTTTCCTGTGGTCTGGCCATCAAGAGCGAACGCTCCTCTGAGCCCCGCCTCACTGACGGCTTCTGGGCGGTCGATCTTGTTCCCCAAAACCAGGATGGGCACGTTCGAGATGGTCTCGTCTGTCAACAGAGCCTTGAGGGAGATTGAGAGATTTAAAATGTCATCATCAGATTAGGCTGAAGACTCCTTTATTCTTTAGCCTTGCTGCTCAGATTTCTTTTAAAAATCTTAAAAATAACAATTCTCACAATGAGCAGCACAAATTCAGAAAAGCTAAATAAACCTCTTTTACAGGCCTCTGACACTTACATCAAGTTCAACCTTGGATTCAGCCAAGCGTTCATGATCAGCACAGTCTACAAGAAAGACCACTCCATTAACTGCAGGAAGATAGTTCTTCCACACTCTTCTTGCTAAAGACGAAGAAAAGAGTTGTTGTCAGTTCTCAGATGAAGAATGTATTGTGCTTCAGAATAAAACAGTGCTCAGATGTTCTATGTTCTAATCTATTCAAGACAGTTGCACTTTTCTTGTTGTGCATGAAGACTCTCTTAACCATCCCAAAGTCATTCAGATCTAAACATTCTTCATTATAGGTGCAGTCAGCAATTTTAATCCAATAGACTTTTTGTCAAAATTAGCAAATTGCTCCTCATGGCCCTCTAACTGTTTATTCTATGTGTGCACTCAGAAAACTCTGTTTTTTGCACGGTTCTGGCTCTGTAAATGAGAAATAAACAACATGACTCGGGCCGAGCTACACAGTCACTGCGGTTACATGTGTCCGGATTTCTGGCTTTATCTGATTTAAATCGAAGATCCATTTCATGTAACTCCAAATATCTAGATTTTTTGTGTCCGACTAAAGTCCGATTTACACCCCAAGATAACTCGATTGGAGTTGGTTGTTTATTAGAGAACGCGGGCATGTAACTTTTGAAATCGGAAAACAACTGGAGATTACGTCTTTGCGCATGCTTGAGATCCCGTCCATAGACATATATACATGCATCATATATGTCTATGATATGATAATTGCTGCTAGACGCTCACTGTTCTTGTGCTCCCACATGTCATTCACTTTGAAATACTGAAACGAAATCTAAATGATCAAGACCATGCACCATTTTCTTTGCCCTCATGTGCTGCATATCAGAAATGGCCAACAGAAAAGCGAATTATTCTGACGGCTCCTATTACCATGGAAACAATAAACAAAGCTAACTTTAGTATCTAAATAGCAACTGCGTATCAGAAAAGTTTTGTCTCAACCAGAAATGTATATGTCTATGGTCTCAACTGTTCATACTAATGGCACGTTTTTTATGAATATCCTGCAGACTGTCTCACAAGCTTATACTTATACAAACATAACACAAGAGGCCGGATAGATATGAGCACCTTTACAACCCCTCCTTAAACACGTATAAGGACGTTCAGATGGCCGCAAATTCATGGAGAGAATACTATCCTTTTTTTTTTTTTTTTGTATACTATCCCATGTCAAATGCGATAAAAGATACAGCCCTGATCTATTCCCATTCCATACTGAATATTCTGTTTAGATCAAAGGTTAGTTGCGACATACCGTGATATTTCAGATGATGGTTATGTGGTAGCCTATGCCAATGTGTTGACATTAGAAAAACGTTGACTGCGACTGTTTTGGACAGAACGCGCTAATTCACTGAACAAATATTTTCATATTACTTTTCCACCACTTGTTAGTCATGTCATCCATTCATATCGATGTGAATCAATCAATACTAATACAACTTTAACTGTATAAATGTGTTTTTGTTTCATTTCAGAACTTATTTACTGTATAATCAACGGTAGCAGGTGCCCGCTTGTAAACATTCCACATTTGATTTGAACAGACGCGGCCAAGATCTAGATTTTTCACTGCCATGTACTGTGAGATAATGAGGTTGCCCCCCATGGATAGCAAAGCCCGACTTAAGCCATTATCGGATAAATGCCATCATGTAAACGTACTGACTGTTCCAGCCAATCAGCAACCTGAGGCACAGAAGGCAGGGGTGTGATTTGATTAGCTGATGAGCTCAAATATCAACAACCTTCCACCAAAATTTCTGACTGTTCCTTTAATTATGCTAGTATGCCTAGAATGTTCTTTAATATAGTGTTGATGAGAAATAGAAGAAATCGAGTGTATTCAGTTGACTGCCCCAGGGGCTCCTATTATCTCTACAGAGCTAGATTTACTTAACATCTTATCTCTACTCAACAAATCATTTCAGTTAATGACATTATAATATGCTACAATTTAGATTTGTTTCTGTTTCCTACTGAGACCTGGTTAACAGAAGGCAGCAGTGCTATGGTTCTCAACGAAACAGCCCGAGTACATTTCAGTGTAATGAATACGTACCAAATAGAGATGCGCGGATGGGCTATTATTTCATCCGCAACCGCATCACAAAACGCATGATCCGTCCGCTATCCAGCCGCACCAATTTTTTTGACCAATTTTCAAAACCGCACCCGCCCGCCATCTGCCTGTTGTTTTTAGGTATAGGCGCTGTGATGCGAGGCTAGAAAGTTCTTGCCTGTTCTTGAACGGAGACTGATCCAATGCCGCAAAGATATTTAAAGGATAAAGCCCCTAGTATGAAAGCCTATTGGCTATGTTGTAGCCTATCCCAGAATATTATCAGTGAAGTGACGTCTGTCTCCGACCGATGCACAGGGAGAAACTTTCAAATAGCCAAGCACATCGGCAAACCTGACCTTACCATAATAATTATTATTTTTTGTATTGCACTTTACATCATACAGATCTCAAAGTGCTACATATACATATAAGACAACAACAATGAACAATAATTAGCAGAAAGCTTTTGAAAAAAGATACGTTTTCAGGCCTTTTTTAAAAACGTCAATAGACTGTGGGGCCCTGAGATGGTCAGGGAGGGCATTCCACAGCCTTGGGGCAGCAGAGGAGAAAGCCCGGTCACCCATGGTGCAGAGCTTAGTTCTGGTGGCTTGAAGGGTGTTTGCGGATGCAGAACGGAGGGAGCGTGAGGAGGTCTGGGGGGAGAGGAGTTCCCTGAGGTAGGGGGGAGCATGTCCGTATAGGCATTTGTGGGTGAGGAGGGAGACCTTGAACTCTATTCTGAGTGGGACTGGGAGCCAGTGAAGTGCTTTCAGGGTGGGGGTGATGTGGTCGTGTTTACGCACCCTCATCAGGATCCTGGCAGCGCTGTTCTGGATATATTGCAGTCTCTGTATGCTCTTGCCAGGGATCCCGATGAGGAGTGCGTTACAGTAGTCCAGTCTGGAGGAGACAAAGGCATGGACAAGCTTCTCTGCATCTGCCAGGGTGAGTGATGGCCGGAGTTTGGCAATGTTCCTGAGGTGATGGAATGAAACCTTGCAGAGGTGTTTGATGTGGGTGTCATAGGTCAATTCAGCATCCATTTTAACACCCAGGTTGGTAACTGATTTTGAAAGAGAGATGTTTTGGCCAGAGAAGGTAATGCTAGTGATGGTGGAAGAGCGGAGCTGATGTGGTGTGCCGACTAGTATGGCTTCCGTTTTTGAACTGTTCAGCTGTAGGAAGTTTACCTTCATCCACGCCTCAATCTCCTCCAAGCAGGAGGTCAGAGTGGATGTTGGCAGAGGTGCAGCAGAAGTGGGTGTTGTCCTAATGTAGAGCTGTGTGTCATCAGCATAGCAATGGTAGGAAATCCCATGCTTGCTGGTGACATTTCCCAGGGGGAGCAGGTAGAGGGAGAAGAGGGTGGGGCCCAGCACAGAGCCTTGAGGGACGCCGCAGGTGACGTTGTGGGTGTAAGATTTTGCACTGTCCAAGGCGACGTGCTCAGTTCTGTCGGTTAGGTAGGAGGTGAACCAGTTTAGTACATTGCCTGAGAGCCCAATGGTGTATTGCAGGCGGTGGAGGAGGATGTTGTGATCCACTGTGTCGAAAGCAGCTGTTAGGTCCAGGAGGATGAGGAGAGATGGGGAGCCAGTGTCTGCTGCCATCAGGAGGTCATTGGTGACCCTGACCAAGGCTGTCTCTGTACTATGGCCAGTACGAAAACCTGACTGGAGCTTCTCAAAAAGGTTATTAAGTTTGAGGTGATCTTGGAGTTGTGCTGCAACTGTTTTTTCCAGAACCTTTGACAGGAAAGGAAGATTGGAGATGGGCCTGTAGTTGGAAAGGACTTCAGGATCCAGAGAGGGTTTTTTCAACAGTGGTCTGATGACAGCAGTTTTTAAGGAGTTTGGGATATGGCTGGCCAGGAGGGAGAGGTTTATGATCCTGGTGATGAGTGGAGAGATGGCAGAGATGTTGGTTTTCAGCAGGGTTGAAGGGAAAGGGTTCAAGGCACAGGTGGACAGCTTCATTTTTCTGATGATAGCCTCCAACTCTTCCTGCGTGACATCAGAGAAGAAGCAGAGGGGCGGGACAGACTTTAACAGTGAGTTGGCAGTTGTGAGAGGCATGGCAGAAGTGGTGGAGAGGTGTGAGCGGATGTTCTCAACTTTTTGTCTGAAGAAAGTCATGTGCAAGTTGCACCTCTCTTCAGTGACCTCGGAAAAGGATGGTGAAGGGGGTTTGAGAAGGTGATTAATAGTGGAGAAAAGTTGTTTGGAGTTACCAGGGCCCTTTGGAGTTATCTGAGCCCTTTCTTAGCTGGTGATGTTAGGGCTCAGATACACATACGCGTCTTCAGTAACGCCTTGGCAAAGTGCGGCGGCCAAAACAGAAGCGGTGCGCTTCCCTGCCTTGCGCTGGAAAGTTGAGAATAGTTCAACTTTTAAGCGCACCTAAAAAACGCTTCAAAGACGCAACGCGTGGTGGAGAAGGGGCGCACGCTTTAAACGCGCCGTACCATAGGAATCAATGCATTTGCTCGCGTCCCGTTTTTACAAAAACGCGTATGTGTATCTGAGCCCTTACTGAGCTAGAAGTTTAACTTGTTCATCTCGCGCTGCCAATGCCCAATGTCACTTCTGAGTCAAATCACTCCATCATCTCTTTGAAATTCCTTATTCCACGAGTGGTAGGCTACAATGACTGGCTGTTTTAAAATATAACTAATAGCCTAACGAAACAAAATAACCCAGGCAGTTTCATCTACGACACGTTAAGGCTTCTTCCAATACTGACAGCTGACTCATAGCTTGCAGGTTTGCAGCGTTGCAAAGAGACGCGACATGATAGGGATCATCACTTAATTTAAACTTTTTTGCTTCCTTTGTTTGCTTTGTATGCATACACGGAACAAGGCCAATTTACTGCCTGATGAAAATTTGATTGTTTCAAAATGTGCTTGGATGTAGGTAACGACATTTAACAATGTGTATATATTTTGAATTTCGTTGGGTAAACCGCCACCCGCCCGAATTTAATTAAAATATTATTTTTTGTCACGTCATCCGCCCGTTCCGCGGTTTAACCGCGGAGTCCGCGGGTGCAACCGCCAACCGCGCATCTCTAGTACCAAACTAGCAAAGGAGGAGGAGCTTTATTTAAAGGTGCATTTTAGTGCAAAGAGATTACAGTTAGTCATTTTAGTTCTTTTGAATACCTTTGTTGCAAGTTGAAGGGTTCGGTTTTATTTTTAACAATTTTAAGACCTTCCAGATACTCTTCTAATTTTATTTAGGACTTTGCTAAACTACTGTCAGTAATTAACATTGAATACAACTTTTTCCATGATCATAATGGCATTTATACATCCACATCGACAATAACACAGGCAATAATGCCAAAGTTATGCTAACGTTTTTGCACTACTTGACACGTTTTGTTGGTTATAGCATGTGAAAGAGCCTATGCACACTAGGCCACTCTCAGCCGTTGTTCTGCTCTGGTTAAGAGCTTGGCCCTCTCTGATCACTTCTGTCCATCAACACCACACAGTCAATCGATGAAACTATGCAATCTCTACAACCACCTAGAAATGAATTTACCAAATAAATCTTCTCAAAACCTCAAATCTTCTTTTTATAGACCAGAAGATTGAAAGTTAGGAGTTTTCAATCAACTCAGCAATCTTTTGAGTTCATTTTGACAAATATCAGGATTCCGACTTCACCACAGTACAGAAACAGCTCTTATAGAAGTGTTAAATGAAATATTCCTGAATACTGATTCAGATAAAATATCAGCTCTGGTTTTACTATATCTAAGTGCTCCATTTAACTCACAGAATCATAGAATACTGCCGTCCAGGTTGGAGAATTGGGTAGGATTTTCCTGAGCAGCACCTCCAGAGGAGACAAGTTATAAATCTGACAGAGTAGCTACAGATATATCTGACTCTCACCAGATGACTAAAGCCTGGTCGATTCCCTGTGTCAATCTTTAGAGCAAATAAATAATAAAATGAGCCAGATGTTTCATCAATTACATAAGGACAAAACAGAGATTATTGCTTTTAGCAACAAAGAGAAAAGATTTTTCATGAGCAAACACCTCAAGACTCGTGCTCTAAAAACCACAGGCCGTCCGAAATCTTGGCATTCTGATAGACTCAGATCTCACTTTCACCAACAATGAAAAAGCAATCACCAAAACAGCTTTCGATTGTCTTACCAGGTTAAAAAAAAATTTCTTTTCATGTGCCTATGATTGGGCTCTAAAATGTGCACTCTATTCTTACTGCACTTTATATTACTTATTTTGAATTATGTACTTTTTTTAATTTTTCTTTCTTTGTTCTTCTAATTACTACGTTCAGTACTGTCTACTTTCTTTTAACTATTTATATTTGTTTTGCACTCTAAAGCACTTTTATTTTCCATTTAGGTGTTTCTTTTGCTTATATGTATGTGAAGGACTGCCTCTGGTTACCCTACATCTGAGGAAATCCATCTTACCTTGCACATGACCGCCAAGATCAAATGTGGTGAATGTCATTCCTGCAATGGTCAACTCCTCTGATGCTACAAAAAAGCAAACACACAGCAATAACCCTTCAAACATTTTATCTTGATACCAGACCAAATTACTACAGTGCATGTACAGTGCTATACAAATATTTGTGGGACAAATATTTCAAGATTGACAAGCATTATGTCATTCTAAAGCTACAATAAGTTGATGGCAGTCCTTAAACATGTGCATGCATATCTAACAGAGGTAAATATGTACTAGTGACATTTAGGAAGCACATCATAGGTAGTTGCAGTGTTGTATTTCTTATATCTTAGACCTTGTCTGGGAATTCCCTGCCCCTTCACTGCATTGCATTTGCTCAGTTAGTCTGGCCAACTATCATCAGCGATCCACTTCACTCACGTAATTGGACACGCCTTTAACCAATCAGACCAACGATACTATACAACGATACAACGATCGGTAATAAAGCAAACACATATTTTTTCTGTATGAATTGTTCCAGGGCAAGTTTCTGTTCTGTTTTCAAAGAAAACTTGCCTTATCGAAGTTTTGCGGTGCTTCGGCGGCCACCATGTCCAATGTTTAAAAACTCTCCGTGCAGTAGAATTTGTAACGTAGCCGTGGTAAGTTTAAATCCGCCAATGGCGCGCCAGGTAGCCAAAAGCCAGTTTGTGATTGGCTCCAAGGATTGTGGAAATCTTGAAATGAACGGGTATCCATACTTGGCCAGACCCAGTTCTGAGGCAAAATCAATTTGGCCGGAAGAAGTGGGGCGGGACTTCCCAGACTATCTTAGACCCATTAGGAACAGAAATCTCTCTTACTTGGATGTAAGGTTGGCACATGCTGTCCCAGCCTGTCATCCTTCAGCATGTGCAACAATGTCGTTTTCCCAGCGTTGTCCAAGCCCAAGAACACCAGCTTTCCAGACTTTTTGTACAAACCTACGCGTTGATTGAATGAGTTAGAGACCCAACTTAGACACTCTATAACGTTGGATTGGCAAGCTATTTAATCGTGTGGCTATTTTGCCATCTATGCTACACGCTTCTTTGAGACACAAAGCTACTACACCTGCTAACAACGATTGCGTTACATGTCATTCGGCTTCACTTACCTAAAAACTGGAGCACACCGCTAAACCCCTTGTAGATCCAGTCAAATATAAATGACATGTCGCTTGAAACACCTGCAAGACATGATTGAAATTATTATCATTACCAAAATTGATGCAATGTCAAAATAACCCCTGGCCTGAATATTACAGACAACACAGTGAATTCGAATAATCTCCTTCGCTTACAGCGCTATGAAAACTATACTAGGATATGTCAATTGTGGCTAACATCTTAAATAGGGTTAGCTCCATATCCAAGCTTCGCATCTAGACAAGTAAGCTAGATAGCTGGCTAGCAAGCTTTATAGCAAAAAGAGACACTTGTCTCCACAGGTTTTCTTCAAGCCGGTTGACGTTAACGTTCATATCAGATTTCTAGAGCCTCTTTCTCAAGTTAGCAACCAGGGCATTAACTACTCTCCTGGCAAAACTACCAAGGCGTCCACCGAGTTTGCATTATGGTACATACGTTTTCAGAAAATCATATCGTATTTTCTCCTCCCGCAAGCTAAACGCTAGCTGTCAGCTTAGGGACCATGTATTTTGGTACAGATATCTGTTAGCGTGCGAGTTAACGTCATATAGTTAGCATACGTTGCTTTTTAAAACCTTGGCCGTATTTCAAATACATCCTCCATCCGTGACACCAATCAACAGAAGGATGTCTACTAAACAGCAACTGGATACGATAAGTTACCTTTCCCACTCAAAAAAATCTTCAGCCGAACTGTGTCTTGGTCATGTAACCTGTTAGCTACGGACGGTCGTATGCTGCAGTAGTGGGATCTTCCTTGAGAAATTACATATTCATCAACTTCTTAATCCATTACTGCCGCCTACTGCCTGGGAGTTCATACTGCAGGAAACAAATGACAATTTCGAAGATAACTTTCTGTCGAACTAGTCAATAACGTAGCCTATTAGATGTCTTGCAATTTCTTGTGTATTAGATTACACGTTCTCCATATTCAAGCACTTAGAAAACCATGTTTTTATACTGAAACCGGGAGCAGTATTTCAGGATTAATCATTTATAATTTGTCATATTTGTGTAAAATCTTGAAATATTACTCTACCATGTGTGTAGAAATGCGTCTTTAGCTTATGGCATTGTCTTTGTACCACGTTCTGCACCATTGCCTTGGAATGCACCCCTCTTCAAACTAATTCATGTTTTTGTTGCTGTCAGTCTAACTTGTCAAAAGTTTTTACAGGTTTTTATCAGAACGAACGCATGACAACGACAACAAAGGTCCGAAAAAGGATAGCCTACTACCCCTTTTTTAGGAGTGTATTTTAACTGGTTAAGGACCACTGCAAACCAATATAAATCTAAATACTATACATGTTGTAGACTCGATTCGGTTTTCAAGACAGTATAACTTGTCAACTTGCTTTTTAAATCAAAAACTGCATTATCCTCAAAACTTTATGAGAGGGGTACATTTTCCGGTGTTGTACCCGATTCAGCACCCTCCGTGGCAGATGCACCCCCTCGCGGGAGCCCACACCGGCATGGGTGCAGAACGCAGGAGATCGGCGGCCAAAAATCCAGTAGCCTATTTTCTTTTTGATGGGCATCTTAGAGTGTTTTCTGACTAAAAAGAACAAATTTCTTTCTTTCTTTCACCAAGAAATAGTCACTTAAAGGACAACACAGAGTCCAAATTTGGTTATCATTGTATTCATTTCCTTTTTATGGGGCGGGCAACAAGACAAAACAATCAACTGTATCAAATGCATTTCATTTTTCACAAACCTTGGTGCTTTTTTTACATTGAAATATGAAGAACAGAGGAAACAAACACCACCAGGTAATGGCTCAGGGCAGATACTACAGATAAAGAGGTTTCGATGTTCTGGTCCATGTCTTTGCATTCCCAACTCAAGTGAGCTTGACTAGGTCTTGTTGTAGTAGTACCATTTGTCAGCTGAAAAACAAAGATGTTTATGTTTGTATTTTCTCATACCAAATGCATGCACCATATATGTCAGATGCCCCTTGCATTTTAGCCAATGGCATGACAAAAAAAAAGAGTAATACATGTTCCTAATGAAAGTACATTTGAAGAGACGAGAATAGATTACAGCAGGCACAACCCTTATCTGCTTCTTTCAACCCACACTTATCTGCTTATGCATGTATGGTGAGTCTCAGTTCACAAAATGAAAGGTCTACTTTATTATGTTACTCTCTATTCAATGAATTCTCACAATGTACAAGTATGAGCAAGATTGGTCAACAAGGTCAAACCCATTAGTGTGCAGAGAGTGTCCAGTGCATTTGGTGGATTGGGAATTCCTGGTAAAGGGTTTGTGTTGTGAAGGTATGGAGATGTGACGCGTATGGTCTAAAAGGTTCTATGTATCTCATAAATCAGCTGAACAACAACATTTGACTACCCTACTTCCCCCACAAAACAACAATTCCCTCCACTGTAAGACTAATACAAGCCAGAAAATATTTCTTTCGAAGTGCTCCTAACAATGCATGTACCTGCACTCGGAATGGGTCCTGCTTCACCAAAAGCACTTGTCTGAAAAACACATAAAATAGATCCATTAAGAAATCGGTTGGCTTCTTTTTATGATATCCATGTTACAAAATAGGTAGCTATTTGTATTATGCAGTTGGCTTCTTTTTATGATGTCCATGTTGCACATTATATTATTATTAGGTAGCATTTTTATTATGCAATGTCATTGTGCTTCTTTACTAGTGCCTAGCTTCTAAGTCTCATTCTGAGAGCTAATTAGTTCCTGATACAGGGGTTCTACTCACTGCTTTGACAGCAGCTTCTGCATCCTCACTGGAACAGCAGAATGGACTATCAGACACGCAGGTGTTCATGCTGGCAAAACAGGGATGAAACAGAAGGGGGTTAGGAATGAAAAGAAAAATGTGTTGCTTCTTGCCTTTCATAGGGATGGTGAACACAATCTGGTCTTCATCTTATTGCCCAAGTTGAATAGTCCTCAATGTGAATATTTATGCAAATGTGACGCACATGCGTAAACATACAATTTGTGAGAGAGAGAACTTTCCCCGGATAGTTGGCATCTGGATCACCATGAAAACATGGCTTTGTTTGTTTACTATTTGATAAACTGCACAAAATGAAAACGTTCTCCTAGAAATAAGATAAGTTAAGATAAACTTTTATTAATCCCGTGAGGGAAATTCAGGTGTCATAGCAGCAGGATTAATGAAGTGAATAGGAATCAGACATACAACAGAAATAAGATAGATAGCATTTCATCCTTGGATTCATCTAATGGACTAATGGAAAATGTGCCTTGAAATAAATTGCATTAAGAATTACACAATGAAACTCACCAGTGTAGCTCACCACTTTCACTCTTTTTGGAAATCAGAGCTTTCCAAAAAACATGAGTGTCTTTGACTGTCTTTATTGCAAAGTCCTAGAAATAAAATCAAGTCACACAAATGAACTGAATAACAAGGTAAAGCAAAACTCATGTGTGGATTAAAGTGCTGGTAACTTGTATGTTGTGCATCTGTAAATATCCCTTTTGTAAAACAAAATGCTTTATGGCATGCCTCTGTGTAGATATTTGTTATTTTAAGATAATCATGCCCTTAATGCCTTGATAGGCATTAGAAAATATTCTAGCTCTTCGCATTTGAATCTCAGTCAATGATATTAATAACTTTTTGTTATATTCCGACATTTATGATATTTAACCGCCTTGAACAACAAACCCTGTCTTTGAATTCTCCATTGAAGGCAAACTGGTTTTCAGGTTTTCCATCTGGAACTTTGTACAGTTTGAACCAGTCTAGCGTTGCTTCCAGGTACCCTGGCTTCAGTCTTCTAACATCATCAATATCTGTACAAATTGGGAAATATGTGTACAATATGATCAATGAAAAATCCAACAGATAGAAGATGGAACAAATCTCTGCTGTATCATTGTCAAATGGTAAAAAAATGACCTACTATTAAAGTTACTGGCTTCAGGGTCTTGGGTGTTTATCACAATGAGTTTCCAATCTGTTTCTCCTTCGTCAATCAGTGCCAGCGTGCCCAGCACTTTGATCTTGATTATTTCCCCTCGAGAGCACACCTACGAGTCAGACAAGATATCCATTGGGTCTATCATAATTACCTGGAAACTGGTGCAGAAACGGCTTTAAAGATGTGGAAACCAAACTCTTCCCAATTCTACTATATATAATATACCCTAACGATGTGTAAAACCCCTGTGTCAACGTGAAGACTAAAGATGCTGTGAAAGGTCAAAATAACTTGCACATAAGGTGTATACATATCCATTATCCAGGTAGTTCAAAGGAAACAGAAACCAGAGACCACCTACCATCTGAATGGCACAACATTGTACACCGCAACTGTAATTACATATTCGACATGGGTTTAAAATAAAACTGTGCAGCCTATACTGGATACCTTGTCGCCAATGTCACAGATATCAATTGGGTCGTTGTCACCACAGCATCCTGTGTCATCGTCTTTGTGGTGCGGGTCTTCCCAGGTCTAGATAGCGAGGAGGAAAATATGTTAAATATGTTATATGATTGACATTTTTTTTCTCCCTGAGGCTAAAGTGTATTAAAACATCATAGAGCCCATCTCTGTGGCCTGAGGCTATGGGTCGGTGCGGTGCCACATGGGATCTCTCTCTGCCTCATTTCAAAATTCCACCTGAACCACACAGCCATTAGTGAGGCGAGGGAATTCACCAGTGACAGATTCATATGCTCTGCCCAGAGGGGCAATTCTGAGTAAAATCCAGTCATGTAGACTCCTAAACCTTGCTTTCCTTCATAGTAACACTCACTGCTATTTAACCTTCTGGGAAAGTGAATGAAAGTGCCAAGAGTGGGTCTATCCTGAAACACAAGGCAGTGGTGTGCTGATAGCGGGGGTGTATTGCCGGTTAAGTCCGTATGCACACTCTCGACTGACATAACAAGCATGAAGTCTTTTCAGTAACACTTCACCTTAACCCACTGTCATGAGACTCATGTGACCCTAAACACACAATGGCAGCTATGTGGCATCTCACTAAGCTTTTCGGACAGAATAATTCTACTGTTACACAAGCACCATGTTGCCTTAAATTACAATTTTCATGACAGTTCTCATAAAGTTTGATATGATAAAAACTAACTTGTGAACAATCACGCTGTTATGTTACCTTAACACTATTGAGGGTTGTCATACCAATTTCTAATAACGGTAAAAATTAATGATGTATGATATGGTCTTGTAAATATTATGACAGAGAACTCAAATAAATGTATTTGTTGATATCACCTTGCCTAAAGGAAATTAATATTCTTTGGTCTTAGTGATATTATTTTATAAGTTACATATCTTACCTGTGGAATCGCTCCATAATTCCAGATGTAACCTTTGTGTGGGAACACGTTGCACACATAGCGAAGTTCACCATTCTTCGTGTCCTGCTTTAAAGGGTTCAGCGGATCTTTGGTTGCAATCTAAAAGGGATGAAAAGAAAATTGGAGACACTCCCAAATCAGACAAAGACAAGTGTTTCCCTTTGCCCACTGGTTGCTACGAGGCAGTCAATTGTCTTTCCCGCTGGTTGCTAGGAGGCAGTCAATTGTCTCCCCTTGCCCACTGGTTGCTAGGAGGCAGTACAAGTTGTGTGAGGTTTCTGTCAAGCCAGGGACCAACATAGAGCTGGGGGAAACACAGTGGTCTGCAACTAGGCACGTGTTAATGGTAAAGATCAACACTCTATCATGACTAAATGTTTATAAACTGGGGAAAAAAAATAAATTAGTTGGATTTACTTAATTGTAATGTGGACATTGGTTGCACATGAATGAAACGTGTGAAATCAACATAGCATCTTTTTCAGTTTACAAATTTGATTTATTCCCCTATTTAAAACAGACACATCTTGACCAACTAACTTAAATTAAGTTTCCATGAAATGGGTGCTATAGATTTCTTATCTAATTATGTAACATAAACATGTAGCATTATGGTGTTATGTAGCTTGATAAGCAGGCGCATCTTTAGAATATGCATATACAGGTAACAGTGAAAATACTAAGTCACAATGAGGAGGACATCGACGGTGGATATAGAACAGAACATTTACACAGTAGTGGACCACTAAGTCTCGCTGGGAGCAACCCACAATCCTTCACCCCGCAGCATGCCTGAAGCTTCAACACGCTACAATATGTTAGTTCAACGCTATAACATCGTGTTTTAAAGAGAAACAAGACTAGTTTGGGTAATTCTAGTATAGTGTGGTTTAATAAATTTGACAATCCCTCATCTCCATTTTTTCCCACAAACATATATAGTATGTTCCTCATTACCCAAAGCCTTTTCCATATCATGTGGGGTGTCAATAGCTCTTGTTAAAAAGCTGTGACAGCAGCCAGTGTGCACTCGACCACCTGACTGAATAGATTATAATGTATAAAATATAGCTGCAAGCAGCGATGGCGGTTTCCTCCTTCAAACATTGCAAACCAGGGGAAGAAAAAAAACATTTGTCACTGTATAGAAAATCCATGCTGCAGACTTGCCAATGGGATATTACATTTCAAATCCAACATTTACAATGCTTTTGCCTTGAAGTTTAGACTGAGTGGAGGTTGTGTGTGTGCGCTTACCCTGTGTGTCTGTGAGAATGTATGTGTGTGACAGCAAGCTGTGTGTCTGTGAGAATGTGTGTGCGTAAAACAAAGCCTGCGCGTGTGTTAAGGGGAGACTGCGTGTGTGAGATTTAGGAGCCGCGCGGATGAGGAGACAGAGAGACATTCTATAGAGAACCACCCTAGCAAGTAGTCAAGCATGCATGTTTCAAATATTCACCAAAAATCCACTTTTCACTTTACAGTCAACTTTTTTTCAGATTTGTGTACTTAACATTCTCAAGTGTCTTCACATGAACATGTGATTGAATCAGAGTATCACTTTTTGACCTGTTGATGTGTAAAGCATTATTTTAGCGTTAACAATGTATCCAATTTGCTTTATATCAATCATTTTTGAAGATATGAAGTTGCCTTTTCACATGGGAACATGTTGTAGTGTCTTCCAGTGACATATCAAGTTTGGTGTTGATTTCACAAAGATTTGCCAAGATATGACTTCACTTCCTGTTTGGCGACTTTTCAGCTGAATTTGAGTGGCTGTACCGGACAAACGGTTGTGAGGATCAAAATTCTGTTGATAACTTTTGTGAGGCTAGGTCTGAAGATCATCTCTGGTGATTTTGATGAAGATTTGCCAAAAATTGTAGGAGGAGTAGGCTTTCAAAGGTTTTTGATAAAACCGGAAATAGCGGAAAATCTATATAACCGGAAATTGACGCCATAGGGTGTGTTTAATTCGTCTTGATCCAGGGAATCCAATGGTACCTCATTTTTGAAAATCGGTCATACGGTTCAAAAGTTGCGTGTGTTACAAAAGTCCAACTTTGACCTGTTGGTGGCGCTAGAATGGTCTAATGAGAGCCATGAAAATTGGTGTGAATGAAGAAGGGACTGTCCTTAATGAGTGTGCCAAATTTCACAAAAAGTTACCATATGGTTCTAGGGGCTGCCATTGACTCCCATTGCAGCAACATAATAAGAAAGCCTACAAATATAGCTGCAAGCAGCGATGGCGGTTTCCTCCACCAGACATTGCGAACCAAATGTATTTTTGTGACAATTTGTCATTGTATAGAAAGATCCATGCTGCAGACTTGCCAATGGGATACTACATTTCAAATGCATTACTTTGAAGATCCTCAAGGGCCATGGCTTCAAGCTAAGAGTGAGAAGGGGTGTGGTCATCCCTACATTTCCTCAAATGTTGTGTGTGTGTGCTTGAGGTTGTCAAAGGAGCCTGTCCCTGTGTGTGTGTGTGTGTGTGTGTGTGTGTGTGTGTGTGTGTGTGTGTGTGAGAGAGAGAGAATCTGGAGCACACACTCGCAAAGGAGCAGAGAGAGAGAGACCTTCTACCGAAAATCACCCTAGAAATTAGCCAAGCATGCATGTTTCAAATATTCACCAAAAATCCACTTTTCATTTTACAGTCAACTTTTTTTCAGATTTGTGTACTTAACATTCTCAAGTGTCTTCACATGAACATGTGATTGAATCAGAGTATCACTTTTTGACCTGTTGATGTGTAAAGCATTATTTTAGCGTTAACAATGTATCCAATTTGCTTTATATCAATCATTTTTGAAGATATGAAGTTGCCTTTTCACATGGGAACATGTTGTAGTGTCTTCCAGTGACATATCAAGTTTGGTGTTGATTTCACAAAGATTTGCCAAGAAATGACTTCACTTCCTGTTTGGCGACTTTTCAGCTGAATTTGAGTGGCTGTACCGGACAAACGGTTGTGAGGATCAAAATTCTGTTGATAACTTTTGTGAGGCTAGGTCTGAAGATCATCTCTGGTGATTTTGATGAAGATTTGCCAAAAATTGTAGGAGGAGTAGGCTTTCAAAGGTTTTTGATAAAACCGGAAATAGCGGAAAATCTATATAACCGGAAATTGACGCCATAGGGTGTGTTTAATTCGTCTTGATCCAGGGAATCCAATGGTACCTCATTTCTGAAAATCGGTCATACGGTTCAAAAGTTGCGTGTGTTACAAAAGTCCAACTTTGACCTGTTGGTGGCGCTAGAGTGGTGTAATGAGAGCCATGAAACTTGGTGTGAATGAAGAAGGGACTGTCCTTAATGAGTGTGCCAAATTTCACAAAAAGTTACCATATGGTTCTAGGGGCTGCCATTGACTCCCATTGCAGCAACATAAGAAAGCCTACAATAACAATAGGTTACCTCCTACCGGAGGAAACCTAATAACAATAGGTTACCTCCTACCGGAGGAAACCTAACAATAGGTTACCTCCTACCGGAGGAAACCTAATAAATGGACTCAGTCTATTACAGCAGGAGTACAGCAGCGGCATGACCCCTGTAGTGGCACTGACATCTGCGTAACACCAGAGAGAGCATAGCTATTTTGTGTAGTAATTACCACAGCAGAGACTGCTGTGTGCCGTATAACACATAACCATTGGTTCTCTGGAGCTCCTGTGGCCAGCAAGCAATCTAGCCCAGGTCAGCGAGGTCGCATAACATGGATGGTAAAGCAGAATAATAAAAAATAACACTTCCTATAAAAAAAAAACTTCCTGGTCCATATCCTTATTTGAGTTGGATTCAATACATGAGGCTCAACTCACAGGTGAGAAAGCCCCTCAAATAGTTAAAAGGGGGAACCTGTCTCCACTTTTGCGAAGAGCAAACAGATAACTAGTTATGCCAGGACTCAAAGATTAGAAAGAGTATGTTTCAGTGGTTAAACATGAGATAAAAACAATAAGAACCATCGTCACCCCCCAAAGATACACAGTCACAACATCTCAACACACACCACAGTCACAGCGTCTCAACACATACCACCGTCACAACATCTCAACACACGCCACAGTCACAACATCTCAGCACACACCACAGTCTCAACAAACTCAACAACTTGAAGTCATGGTTACAAAACCAAAAATCCCTTTCTTAAAATAATGTTACAGGTAGTTGTGTCACATGGTCATACAGTACTCCAAAGGACATGATATTCACTAGGTAATACATGGATACCAATGGAAAACTACTGCCACAGAGAAAACATTGTTGATAACTCTTACCTCCATTTTAGCACTTGTCCATCGTGGAACCTCAATAACTGCATGGAATATGTTCTGCACATCAAAGAGAGGAAACAAGGGATGATGCATGTTGCCAAGCTTAGTTACGGTTTTACGTGTGCCATATGCTTCACATTATTTTTTTTCATGTTTTAGTATATTTTATTTTACTATGGAAAAAATGTAAACCTGGACTGCTGTGCAACATTTTTCTAATCCTCACTCCTATTGAGGCTCTGCTGCATCAATCCTTTCATCCTTCTCCACCGCTCTATTATTAATTTAGCTTACCGCATGGCTTACAATGGGAAATAATATTCAGGTCTAATGGTTTAGTCAGGCTAAATCTTTCCTTGACCACAAATGTATATGACAACATCCCACTGACAAAGAACATATGGCTCATGCATTAAGTCTGTCCGTCCGTCTGTCTGTCTGTCGGTCTGATTCAGGTGGTTCATTATCCAAATGCATGTGATGCACACCACATGAACCAAGGCACAACAGGTACTTTCAAAGTATCATATATTAAAAGGAGCCAGCCACCAGTGTTAAATCACAATGGGAGAATGTTCAACGGTTAGGTTTTTGCCTGACCACAGTGCAAATTTGTCCTGAATCACTTTCTATTCTAATAGAAATTAAATTATAATTCTATTCTATTCTAGTTCTAATTTCAAATTATATTTTAATGCAAGCTTTGTCATTCTGTTTTAACAAAGCCAAGTTCTTTACCTGTATGTCTGGGTACTACAGAAAACATTGTGCTTGATTTAGTGCATCTAATGTTCTAATGCTCACAACCTGCCTCATGAAATACATCAACACATGAATTCTAGAGTAGACTAGCGTTTGGGAAAGATTTTGGAAACATTTTGGAAACATTCAATACAAAAATCAGTCAAATGCAAACAGCATTAAATATATATCAGACCTACAGGTTATAGGAAGGTAAAGGAAAAATTGTGCTACCATGTTTAGAAGTCTCTATTTCTATTAACAAAACGCTTCCAATGTGGACCTTCTGTTAGTCGGTTACAATAGGTTGTCAAAGTTATTTTTCTTGTTGGTATGAACACATTCAATCCTTGACTGATTATGGTATAATTGCATGGATCAGACCACGAAACCAAAGAAAATACCTCTTTTCACTTTGCTATTTGTCTTGCAGCCAACAGAGATTGCTGCTGATACAATTAGACAAATAGACTGCTGCCTAGAGCGGAAGAAGAAGAAGTTGATTTTGACAATATGCTGCGAGATGAATACATTTTAATGGTCTGTTACAGAACCTGAAACCACAGCTAGTCTGCTCGAAAGGAAAAGTTAATAACCCTGTTCTAATGTGTATGTAATTGCACAGTGTTATCATTATACTGTGTGAAAGTGTTGTTGATACTATTATGTTTAATTCAGGAGAGCTTTTTCTGGCAGATGTGAGGAGAGGAAGGCCACACATTTCTGTGAGCCTTTTCTGCCCCTCTGATCTGAGTGCACATTATGATTAGCTGTTAATGAGGGAAAATTGAAAGGAAGAAATTACATCATTGTTAATGAGATTACACTGTCCAATTCAACATATCAGATGCAAAGGCAGAACTCTGCAGTGCACTGTTATAGAACATGACAGATGTACTCTTTTATAGCTTACTGTATATGGCTTGATAGCTTGACAATGAATTCATTTCTGAAACATTATTTGTTACCATCGTTTTGGTGGGCGTGTTTGGAAACCCACTCTTACATACCTGAGCTTCATCGGCATAAATGGGTATGTCATGGAATGGCGAGACATATTTTCCCTCTGAGTTCTCTAGAAAGGTTCAAGAAGAAGTCGGCAGTTAAAATTCATGCAAAGACCCAACTGAAGGAATGCTAGTCCCCAAACGGACTCAGCTCATACAGTTGGCAGTAAGACAGTGATGCTGTCAGTGGCCTGATATAATGACCACGAGGACACAGGGTCATGTGTGAATTAAAAATAGAAGATATTACCCTACTTATGTGCACAATGTGTTCTCTCTGTGTGTGTTCTCTCTTTTTTTAAATTTCTCTCCTTTCCTTATTTTCTGTCTTTTTGTCAATACTGTTGAGTGTTTATGGTTCTGTTTATACATAACAGTGTTGTCACCTCTGACAAACACCTCTGTGTTGTGAAGACATTCAAGACACCGTGTGGTGTTAGCATTACACTCAACCTCCAACAATGTGTTTCCTACATGAACTAAAGAGGAAAAGAAAGTGTACGATTTTGTATTATGCAATCAGAATTACACAGAATAGCCTTTTAACTGAGTAGAATGACATGGGACGTCTCTCCTCTGTTTCCTTATTTGAATTACCTGTAGATTTACCCACTGGTAATGAATACAAGAATGTTGAATTCGTTTCAAATCAGTTTCCTCAGATTTACTCACTGAAAAACACTCTGTAGTCTTGTGTGTTCGGCCTCCCCCTCTCTTCGGTGCTGAAGCTCATGACTTTCCGGGCTGATATTCTTAGTCCCATCCACTGATTTAGTGTACTTAGTACTACAAGTCAACTACCCAGACTTCTCCGCTAAGTAGGCAGAGGCTGAGGCTGCTGGGCATAAGGAGGAGCCTGCGTGGTCGCTGAGCCTATGGCCAATGGCCTCTAGGGTGGGGATGTGGGGCCAGGAAAAACAACAGAAGGAGTGATATTGACCTAAACAGAGAGTGAGTCAGTACAGCAGCATATTGAGTTCTAAATGACCCATGTAGAGGGGTATTTAATGTGGCAACAAATCAAAGCTTTGAATGAGTAGTAAATGCTATACACACAGCCAGATTTAATGTGTATTGTAAAAGGTGTTTCGTAAATGCCTCCTTTCAGTTCTTGAGTGCTCTTGAAACACCACCCCCATACAAGACCTGTGAAGACCCACGTATCTGCGTATGCAGGAGGCTTGGTTTGAGAGAATTGATTTATTTAAAATTAAACTTGACTTTCACTGAGGAGTCTGCAAAAAATAATGCCCTTGATGACCTGACTTTACTTTTGCCTGTTTACTGACGATGCTGAGGGAGACACCGAGTGAAAGCCTGCTGGCAGTGAACATCGCCAGAACAGAACACTTCTAACCTCTCTGCCTCTCATTAAAATTTTCATCAAAGGTGAGGATTTGTATTGAGGAGCTAGCAGAAGATCAATAGTGTTTATCATTTGTTTCTCCCTTCACTGAAGGCTTTGTCCTTGCGTGCTCTGTGGGCCCCAACTCTGTCAGGTAAACTGAGTTCACTAAGAGCATTACTAAGCGGTACAGCAGAGCAGAGAGAGAGAGTGTGTATGTGTGTGTGTGTGTGTGTGTGTGTGTGTGTGTGTGTGTGCGTGTGTGTGTGTGTGTGTGTGTGTGTGTGTGTGTGCGTGTGTGTGTGTGCGTGTGTGTGTGTGTGTGTGTGTGTGCGTGTGTGTGTGTGTGTGTGTGTGTGTGTGTGTGTGTGTGTGTGTGTGTGTGGGTGTGTGTGTGTTTGTGTGTGTGTGTGTGTGTGTGGGTGTGTGTGTGTTTGCACAGCACCTGGAGCTAGACACGCCAAGCCCACAGCACCACCCCAGGTTGAAGCAGATGGCCCAGACTGGAGTTAGAGCTAAACCAATTACAGAGTAGATTAAGCCATGCCACAACCTTTAACACCGTGGAGAGAACTGTATAAGTGTGCAATCAGAGTGTAAGTTAAGGTTGGCCCGGACAGAAATAGTGAGATAAATCTGGAAAGAGACTATTTTTATGTGCTTGTACTTAACTGATTTCTTATTTATAGCCTATTATACCGTGAAAAGTTTCCCATCTATTTTGCATTTTACAGAGATTTGTATTCATTCTCAGAACAGCAGCTCACTTTAAAACTTGTTTTAATCGACTTACTTACTAATTTATTTTCTGATTAAAAAGCCATATTAATGACGTTGGTCCATTTGAGGACTCCCTCCTCAGTGCATAATTCAGCAGACTTGCTGGGTGGCTCCTTTAATGAATCCTGCCTCAGAACTCCTGATTAATGAATGCCTCGAGAGGGACAGCCCAGGGCCCATCTCACATGGCTTGGTCGAATGTCTCACCGTTGGAGTCTGCAGGTAACTGCACCTAAGATATTAATTAGCCTGAAGAACTCCACCACCCCAGCTCTGACTACAACAGCTACAGTACTACTTACACGCTTTTCAATATACTGATGAAACCCACTGACACAATCACCTATAGGGAGAGTGGGGTGAGTTGTGCCAGTTTTTACTTAAAGTGACTTTAAAGCGAGGAGTAATGCTTCCAATTCAGATATGTACATATCTATCAGGATGTTGTGCATTCCTGGGAACAATCACTTTGGATCTGAAATATAGTATTTAAGAAATATTGTTTTCTGAAAAAAGTGGTCTCATGGCACACCTTGCTTGTTAGTTGTGCCTTTAGAGAATACATTGGGGTAAATTGAACCATTCATAATTAAAGTAAAACAGTATATTTTCATCTCAAAAACTGTGATGTTATATAAAATTACTCATTTCAGGTTTATTTAAAGTTATTTTGCAACATCAAAGGCCGGTTTTCTACAAGCCTTTTGCGCCACATGAGCACATCAAAGGTCAATTTTGTTCAACAAGGCCTAGGGCTTTATGAACACATCAGAACAAAGTTGACTTCAAATTAAATTCTATTTAAAGGTTATTTACATAAACAAAATGAAATTCAAATGAAGACCACATTCACTGCAACTCTCTTCAGGTTGAGGTTCGGTTCACAGGTAGGCGTTCGGGGATCAGGCACATAGATGACTGATATTTTTTGCTCATCCAACAGGTGGTTGGAGAGACAAACCTTTCTCTGTAGAGCATCCATGTAATTGCATAGGCTGACTCCCACTGAAATGCAATCACATTTGTATTTTCTTGCAGAAATGAATCTTTAGTTTAGTTTTGTTGTTTGCGTTCAGATTTGTGTGACTTGTTTTTGTTTTATTGCTTTATATGAACTATGTGAAGAATGATACATGATTATTAAGAAATATATGACTATTATAAGAATTTTTTTTTTGAAACAGTGGCCCTGGTTCAAACCGTCCTGTAATTGGACTCTTACATACATGATTTTACATGGAGCCTAGTGCTTTTACTAAACAGCAGGAAAGGCGTAGTTAAAACCATGGGCTGAAGATCCTTAACATGAAAGAGAAACAAGATCAAGGGAAAATGGGAGGGTGTATGCAGGGCACTAACAGCCCACCAATATGTAGGACATTAAATGCCTACAAAGCTACATGATGTCCATAAAAGAACGTCATGTCATTTTCAGGAAATACAAATAATGAATTCTAAGGAACCACATATCTCTGAATAATGCATCAAGGTATTTCATGTAAATTGATTCTTGACTATGCTTAAATTTGAGGTCCCTCAGCCATCATACTGTAAAGAAATTCCAAAAACATCAGCCTGGTGCTGCAATGTTCAGTTTGTTTTGAATATTTTTCAGGGGTGAGATCAAATTAATGACAGAAACACTGTGATGTATCACATGGGTAAGTGCAGGGTGATAGCATCTTCAATGAAAATGTATTTTTTCTACACCTAACAACAACAACAACTTTGTATTGCTAAAGCACCATATTTAAATGATCATTTAAGTCATTCAAATGTGATTTGTTTATTTCAAATGTTTATTTCAAATGCCTTTTGCTTAGTTGGGCTGTCATGTATAAAACATGAAACTGTCAAAACGCAAGGCAGAATTTTTTCACCGCACTGCAGGAGGTGTAGCCATCAAAAGACATTAGGGTTCATCTTTTAACCCTGAAGCCAATTGCTTACATCAAAAGTGCCAACATGAAAGAGTCGAAAGCACTGATTGGTTCCTCGGATTCATCAGCCCCTATTAAATCTCCCTGCAACATAAAGCCATATCCGTGGAGAGTGTCACAAAAGAACTTCTCAAAAAAGGAGGGCTTTCCAGACTAGTTCTTGCTGGGATTGTGATCTGAAAATTCTGGTGTGAAAAGGGCTTTAGTATTTTCAGAGAGCTATAAGGCATGTAACTGAGAACATTTGAAAAAGCAGGGGCTGCTGTTTGAAATCCCACCATGGCTCAATGTCTGTCATTGAGGAGGTTACACCATCAGGATGATTTCTATCTGAAGTTATGCGGATAAAGTTTAGCGCTTATGCCTTCCTTGAGGTAAACAATGCCATGTATGGACTGTTCTTCATTCTTTTCTCTGTTCTCTCTTTTTTAAATTAAAAAAAAAAAAATGTTTACAACTAGCAAAATTCATCTTGGCATTGTGACGGATTTCACTAAGACAGAAAAAACAAGCCGATTTCATGGCAATCAGCGTTATGCTGAGGAGTAATTACCACAGCCTTTCAACCAGTCAAAATCCCAAAACCAGCTTCATGGATAATACACAATGAGCAGAAACTGTTTAGGGAAGAGGGGGGCGAGAGATGGTAAATACTGATGATGGAAAATGTTTGGTGCTATAATACTCTTTATGAAAGGAAGAAGCTAGAGTATGTGAAACTGGTAGCGGAACCGAGTTAGCGAGGTTGGATTTATAGCTTGAGGCTTTGTAGGTTAGAGGCATTGTAGCTAAATCATGCTCAACACTTCTGCTTTTTTAGAACACTCAAAGAAGCTTTGAAGGAGTTGTCTGAGGCTTCTGAATAAGCGAGCTAGTGGTTGTGGCTGAAGCGCTGGGGTTGTGAAGGAACCTGTGGCCGTGTTGTAGCAGACACCAGCCAGTTGTGTGCTGCTTGTGTCCTGCTGCTCGGGATCTATGGTTGGCCAGTTGTTATCTTGGTGAGGTAAGGTTGTTGGACGTGAGTATGTGTGAGCATGTGACAGTGAGAGGACTGGTCTCTGTGGGAAGTCCCCAACCAATAGCACAAGGTATTGACAATCTTTTTCCTGTGTATATTATAAAACAAATGGATGAACATAATTCATTTCATAAAAATAATGTAATTAAAGACAGAGTCACAACCCATTACATTAATGGTTTTCATTAAGAAAAAAACTCATCAGTAACATAAAGTGTTTAATCATATTTTATAAATTGCAGTTAATACATGTACTGTACGCATCAGGTCACTTCTGCTGTTTCACAAAAGCACAATACAGAAATAAATACATCTTCTGTCTTTCTGACCTCTTGGTCATGATTGAGTGAACAAAAATGATCAAGACCCATATCAATCAATATCAGACCAATCAATTAAATAAATAAGAATCAGAATACATCAGACATCACAATATAATAAAAAAAAATACCAGACCACATGCGCTACTACAAAATTGAGATAATGATTGATAGGTGAAAAATTCACCCTAGTTAGTTCAGGACTCCGGAGCTGCATGAAAGTACATTTATTAGACAGACAAACAACAACAATTGCAATTGGGCTCCCCTCCCAGCCGAGGCTGACAGTGAAGCCATGATAAACTCTTTTCACAAAGTTTATATAGTCAGAAGTTTAGCTTTGAGCAGGGACGATCACGTGGTGGATTTCTCACGTCCGAGGCTCCCTGTCTTGCAAGGATGGCAGTTTTGCACAAGGTCGGAAGAAGCACAGTTCCTTTCTTATCTCCTCTGGTCTAAACATGCTCTTGTTCATATGCAGACTTAGTGGCACCTAATATTCTAGTTACACACACACAGAGAAAAGCTGTGCTCCTTCTTTCATAAGCACATAATTCACAGGAATATATTCATACAAGTCACTTGATTATTATATTCTTAAGTCATTAACAGTGTTTGGAAATAATCTCTATCAATCCCTCCTTTTATCCGTTTCAATGGATAACTCAAAATTACAAACACAATCAAAATCACAAATCATCTTTCTTAAGCGTTAATTTTCAATTTCAATGGATAACTTCAAAATCATCATTCTGAGCTTCATCACATGGATTTTCGGAACATAGGTCATTAATAAGCATTGTGTCATCTACCTTAGTAAGTAATTATTAAGCAAACTTTCTATCAGAGGCACAGGCGCTACGTATTTGTAAGGCAAGGTATTCGTCGTCAGCAGTTTTAATCAATCCAGCCACCATCTTTCGTATACTGGGTACTACACAGCATGCACAGGTAGCCAACACACAAAGAATACCCAAAATCAATCCCACACAAGACATCAACATTCCTTCCCATGAGGAAAACATTGTCGACAGGGCACACATAAACCAATCATGCGTGCCAGAACTCGCTTGCATTTTATTTGTAGGATCAGATCTAAGTCTTTCCCATCTCTGGTGTTGTCAGGGACATGTGTGCAATATTGGTCAGTACCAAGCATGACACAAATGCCTCCATTCTCGGCAGTGAGGATCTCAAGCACAGCCGTGTTTTGCCGTGTTACCCTGGAGTTGGCGTGTAGTTCTTCTCTGATCGTTTGTAGTCCGTCTCTGGTCAGGTTTTGGAATTTCATCTCTGCGTAGTAAAGGAAATTAATCCAATCTGTGTGTGCTCCGATGACGCACCAGGGGCAGAGGGTAGATGCCAGGCCATTCGCTGCTGGGTTCAAGGCCTTGTAGTCGTCTGGAATGCCCTGGGGAATGCCCAGGCTGTCGAACCCTGCTTCTCTTCTCCCTCGTATGGAATGCATTGGAACGTTCCTCAGGTACTGGTGTATCTTGGACCTGGGGGTAATCTTAAAAGGTTGTACTAACATTGTTCTAGACCAACCCACAGGCAGTGTAGCTCTTAATTCACAATTCCCACATAACCACCACATATCAGCTATGGCTATGTCCTGTACTTCAAGAAGTCTGCCATTCAAACACATCCCCGCAGTTTTACATTCAGATGAAGTATTTAACTGTATTTCTCTTCCATTATCAAGCACATATGTAATATGTGTCCTAGGTGTGCATCGTTCTTTTCCCCAGGTTTTAAATAGCATTCAAACAGAGCATCTTTGCTAATGATGTGTGGAGGTGGTGAAGCATTGTCTGGCACGTAGGGCCAGTTAAAATGTGAATAGTGATGCTGTATAGCTATCATTTATAAGCATGTTATTAGACCAACAATGTAAAATCCCACAGTCGTTACTAGGAGTCCCCCACATACTTTGGCCCACTTTGCGTTACCTCCCATGACTTTGCAGAGGAATTGACCTTTTACTCCACAATTTCCACTCGGTTCTAATCCCACAGGACAGTACTATATCTACTGCCAGTGTTTGAGACGAGAAGAATCTATACATCAACCCCCCTTTGTAGACTGGTCTTTCTGTCACTGCGGGCAATACCTGGAAACAGCAAAGAAAGATGGTCCTTACTCCTCTGCATCCGCCATCTGCAGGCTTACCCGTTTACAGTGAGTCAGATGTATCCACGTGGCTCTCTCAGCTATTTTGACTGACTGTGGTAAATGTTGACAGTAGCACTTGGTCTGCTCTGTCCCACTTGGGCAGGTGGAAGTGTTTTCTTTAGAGGCTGTTGATTAGGACCCAATCTCCTGGCCCAACCTTGGATTCAGCCTCACAGTGTTCCTGTGTAGGGGAGAGAAGTCTGAGAGCATTTAGTTTCAAATATCATCTTTGCCAAGTATTTTCAATCTCTTCGTCTGTTTTGGCAAATGGTTTAAGAGCTTAGGCAGTTTAGATTCTTCCATACATCATTTCAAACAGTGATATCAACATGCATGCTTAATATCACTAATTTCTCTCTCTGAATTGGCTTTCAATAGATCAATTCTTTCTTTTCTACCAGTCCGGCTGACTGGGGGTTGTATGAGCAGTGATTGTCTATGGCTAGACAATATTTCTTTCTTTCGTTGGGATTTAACTCAATAAAATCTATAACTGAATGTTTAAACATCTTTCAAACTAAATTAATCAATAAGAAGTAAAACAATATCAAATCAATGATGAATGATTAACTTTCTTTCTCATAAAATAAAAACAAGAACTAAAAATATATGCTTACTATCCCCACTTATTGAGGCATGTTTTCACCATGGATCAATATTGCAGCATATGTTTTAGTATTGTGTGTTTTAATTCTTCAAATGTGTATCTCAGATGGTTGTTGCAGTTGAAAGTGTTTTTACATAAAATTAATAAAAGCAAGCAGCAATAGCAATACATGGAGTAAAATAATGGTCAACATCGTATCAGAACCTGATGTTCCAATAGGTTTCTTGGATTACTAAAATCATAATAAAAGAAATAAAAGTGATAAAACTTTCTGCTTGGTTAGTGGCCTTGTCTGCTTTGTGGTTCCCCAATGAAACCCTTTTGCACCTGTGTGCACAATCAGGGCAATCAGTTCCGCTGCCAGTGCGGAATAGTGTGGAAGTAGTGGCTATGTGTTCAAGGTTTGTTTGCTTGAACCATCAACAATGGTTAAATCAGCTTTTGGAATAGGCATATCTTGTAGGTCAGCTCTGGCTGCCATAGTTTTTATCTGTTTGTGCTGTACGTAAAAGTGTAGCTGGCTTAAATGTCACGCAGTGCTCAAAAGCGATATGAGGCTGTGAGAGCAAAACAAATCAAATAAAAAATAAGCATGTGGAACTTTCAGTGTAAGTGTCTGTTTAGTACAATAGGAGCAGAGGCCTGCACTGCCAAGGCTGCAGCCACTCCTGCTTGTAAACATTCAGACATTGCTTGGGCTACTGGATCTAGCCATGTTGAATAATATGCCACTGGTCTCAACTTTAAGTCCCCACTTATGCATTAACACAAATATCATACAACCTTTTTCCTTTTTCTTTTTTTTTTACAGTCTACAGCTTGTACGAATGGCTTTGTCGTGTATATGCTAAGACAGTAGAACTAACCAATAGTTTCTTAATGTGATCAAATGCTTGCCTTCCCGCTTCAGGCTTTTTAATAATATCTCCAGCTGACATGGGCTGAGAATAAAGTAAACTCTGCAACATTTGTGTTTCTAACGCATGGTTAGGAATCCATTATCTACAGAAGTTAGTCATTAGTAGAAAATATTTCTTTGTGTCTGACAAAGGTACTTTTTTAAAAGATAGCTTTACTTTAGTGAACCACAGCTGCTAATTTTGTGGCCTTGTTTCTGCTAAAATCTTCTTATCTGGAGAACAGCACAAGATGTTCAACAACAATTGACTGTCTCTCGAACTGTAGCTAAGTTTGAGCTCATGGCCTGTGAGAATATAGTCTTTTGAGCCAGCACTCAGCCCCCACCCATCCTGTGTTAGTCCAATGCATCAATCTAAGTTAATAGAGTTAGTGTGACAGGCTTACATTCTCTTTAAATCTTTTTTAGTGGCTAAACAGTGTATATTCTATGCCTAATAACATTTTGGGACACCATTGTTTAATTTATTCTAAAACCCATGTATTGTTGGAACAATTTTAATGCCCATCCCACATCATATCTCTTCCTAATAAGTTTGTAGAGCATGTTTTTTAAACATAATCTGCATTTTAAATCTCTGTCCTGTTTCAGACTCTTCAAAAGTAATAGGTTATGTGTATGACTGCTTTTAGATGTCTCATTCTTTTTCTGTTCTGTGCATGTTATTCTCTGGTTACTGCTCTGCAGGCATCAAAGTCACACAAAACAAAACAAAACAAAAAATCATTGGCCCTCTTGCCAAAATAAACCAAAACAAAAATCATTGGCTTTCTCGCCACCATTAACGTAAGCTTTTCTCTGTTTGGCGCAACCAATAATGCAATACATTTTCAAATCTGTGTTTACAATGTTCTTCTTGTTGTAGACATTTTAAACTACTTCTTATTGCCATTATCATGTATATCTTGCACTTTTTTCCATTTGTAAGTCAGTTTGTGTATTTCTCTTAATACCTCTAACTGATCTTGAAACCTTTTAAATTACCTTTAGTTTATTCTTCACATTAGGGTTAGTTATGTTTCTATTTTCAGACTCTCATAGTTTGTTCTTGAGATCGCAATGCTGAGTCAACCCGAGCCCGACCAGAGGTCCTCCGTCTCACTCGTTTTCTGAGGAGGTTGAGGCCAGGGAATTTCCCTGGGGTGATCAGTCCCCTACTGGTTCCGGGTCAAGGCATCTCAGTAATGAGAAATCTTTAATTACATAGATTATAACTATATTTATCTGGTTTTACCCATTGTAAAAAGTTTGTCTCAACCCCACAGGAAAATAACACACAAGTATTAGTATATTAGAGTATCTCTGACTCTTTTTCTTTATCTCTTAAAGAGACTCCTTAAAATCCAAAATCTTGTTTCCACATATGTCTGTGCATTACACAGTCAGCATTTTCTTGTATTGCCATATGTTTCATGTCCCCTTCTAACTGGGCTATGTCATCAATTTTAGATCCCTTGTTTCCCATTTTTTCTTTTTGTTAAAATCCGGCTAGACAGGTATGTCTCTATATGTTTCAGACTATATCCTTCTTTTTAGCCCTTTTTTCTTTCTTTTAACAATGCACCAAGAGGCCTACCAGAAGACCCAACAGGAAAACAAAAAGTGAAAAGTGTGTTCCCTTCATTCAAGGCGAACAGGAATGTATACAGAAATATCCGGAGAAAATAGGCCTAGGAAGTTTTCAAATTCAGACACAAGCACTATCCTTCACATAAGGAAAATGGCATTCTTTACATATAGCCTTTACCGTTCAAAACAAAACTGAACGGTACCCTTCCTTCCACCCTTCATACAAGGCAAACAACCGGAAGGTGAGCAGTGCTTATATAACCATATAGCGCGCGCTATCCTTCACATAAGGCAATTGGCATACTTTACATATAACCTTTCGAACGGTACCCTTTTTTTCCCTTCATACAAGGTGCTATCCTTCACATAAGGCAAATAGCAGGTACGTGAACAGTATTATATAACCTTAGCGCATCTCTGAATAGGAAAATTACAGACAGGAGTCTCTCTAACTCTTGCAATTCGTTCAACACACGGGGCAAACAGGAATAAATCCCTCCATGAACCTTAGTTCCCCTTTCCACCCCACGGCAAACAGGCAAAAAGTTAGTCACAAACCCCACCTGAAGACAAGTGTACGCAAAACCGACACAAACAAGAACCATATACTGTCGTACACTTACATAAAACAACCAATATACTCACAAACAGCTCGGAGTCCACCCCCTATAGTCAAATTCAATTCCTTCACTCTCGGCTCTCCTCGCTGGCAGGCCCTGGCCTCCATCCAATTCAATTTGGAGGTCTTTAGAAAAAACGGAGTCTCGTACTCCTCCATACGGTTCAGGTCCTGATGATTAGACCAGCAAGGAGAGTCGAAGAGGTTGTTGGAATCCCGGACGAGCCCCCAATTCTGATAGGTGAAAAATTCACCCTAGTTAGTTCAGGACTCCGGAGCTGCATGAAAGTACATTTATTAGACAGACAAACAACAACAATTGCAATTGGGCTCCCCTCCCAGCCGAGGCTGACAGTGAAGCCATGATAAACTCTTTTCACAAAGTTTATATAGTCAGAAGTTTAGCTTTGAGCAGGGACGATCACGTGGTGGATTTCTCACGTCCGAGGCTCCCTGTCTTGCAAGGATGGCAGTTTTGCACAAGGTCGGAAGAAGCACAGTTCCTTTCTTATCTCCTCTGGTCTAAACATGCTCTTGTTCATATGCAGACTTAGTGGCACCTAATATTCTAGTTACACACACACAGAGAAAAGCTGTGCTCCTTCTTTCATAAGCACATAATTCACAGGAATATATTCATACAAGTCACTTGATTATTATATTCTTAAGTCATTAACAGTGTTTGGAAATAATCTCTATCAATGATTGCATACTCAAAGTTCAAATGTAATTATATCTCCTCGTAAATATTTAAAATATCAATGTATAGCATTTCAAACTAGCTGTTCTGTATGTCTAGGCTGCAATTTGAACATCAATTAAAACAGTGGCATGTGGCTTTTGGCATGTGGATGATGTCATCACTTGAACAAAGTCAAGGCAACACTCCATGTGATTTTTTTACAGAATGTCCAGCCTGCAGCATGACATGTCTTCACAATAGCTCTTGTAAAGCTTTTTACACTTCCAGATGATTCCATCACCTCAGTCTTTGTCCACCATCTCAGTCTTTGTTCACCATCTCAGTCTTTGTCCACTATCTGAAACATCGTCTCCCATGTCACAGGTTCCTGAGACACAAACTTTACCATAATCTCATGATGAGGTACATCCAGGTGATCCAAGACGAGCAAGCAGAGCTAGCTGTGAGGGACCGAGGCGTCACCTCACATTTTGGGATGTAGACAACTGGACTTGGTCATGAAGTGGGGAAAAACACAGTGCAGGAGATGGTGGCTCTTTACAAGGGGGGAACTCTGGTTTCGACCCCAAAACATGTACCCACAAAATCTGCACACATTAATCAAAATACAAACCGTACTCAACATACTCAGGTAACTAGATAACTAGGCACCTGTTTGGAACATTCTAGGCCTAATCCTGCACATTCTAGGCACAAGCTGGGCAAAAAAACAGGCACAGAAACTAGGCACAATAAATAAGCACCAAAACATCTAGATATATTTAACTTAACAGCAGGAAAGTGTTTTTTGCTCTTGTATGCCTTTCACGGCCTCTCATGCCTGTGTCTCCCAAAAGCTCCCCCCTCATGGTGTGAGGCACCCTATAAATAGGGCAGCCACTTGGGCTAAATTGGTCCAATTAGGTCTCCTGGGTCCAACCACTGCCATGGGGAGCCCAGACCCAACCATTGTGGTGGGGGAGTCCACCACAGATTATGGCCAAACTCCTCTTCTGAGTCACGGTAAGAAGGGGGGAAAATCACCTTCTCACACAAGCCCACAGCACACAGCCCTCAGTCCATGTCCTCCAGCACGAGCTCGTCCCGCTTCTCCTGGCCACAGAACTCTTTCTTCCTGGCGCTGGAGCTGGCCTGAGGCTCTTCGGGCTGGCTGTCTATGAACACCCGGTTGTGCCGGCCAACGCCGGGCCTCCTGGCATTGACCATGCTGGGCAGCTCCACCAAGCACAGCTGGAACTTGAACGCCGCCTGGAAGCCACGGCGGAAGTTCTCGTTGAAGTAGCCGTACACGATGGGGTTGACGCTGCTGTTGAAGAATGCCAGCCAGTGAGCGAATGGAAAGATGTACGCCGACACCATGTTGATCTGGCTCGGTGTCATGTTGCCGTAGTCCGTCAGCATGATGAGGGTCCACAGTGGCAGCCAGGACACGGTGAAGAGCATGGCCACGATCAGGAGCATGTGGATCACCTTGATCTTGCGGCGGTAGACGCGCCGGCTGTCCTCCTCGGCGCGGCCCTCCCGGAGCTGCACCGGCGACTTGAAGAGCTTGACGGCCACGCGCGTATACATGATGACGATGATGGTGACGGGCGCGAGGTAGATGTGCGCGAAGAGCACTGTGGTGTAGATCTTGTGCATGCTCTGGTCGGGCCAATCCTCCCAGCAGGTGTACAGTGGGTAGGTGTTGTTGTTGACGTCCACCATGAAATGAAAGTCATCTTTGGTCACCGTCAGGGTGGCGGCGGAAGGACACATGATGATGATTGCTAAGGTCCAGATGAAGGCGATGGTGATGATGGCTTGCTTCTGGGTGAGTTTCTGTTGGAATGGGTAGACAATACATCGGAACCTGCGAGGAAGATATTTGGGAAACACAACAAAAGGGTTAAATAAAGGGGTCAATAGACACACTGGGGTCTGGAAGAAGCAGCATTTACTTCTTAAATTCTTCAAATTCATTATTTCTATGTTGTGCTGAAAAAGTCATAACACTGTGACTCTTTAAAAAAAACTTTTGCTTTTACTTTGGGAGTTGGGAATAAACACCTCACTGACCTTTCCACGGCAATGGCCACCAAGGTAAACACAGACGCGGAAACAGATGCTCCTTGTACGAGTCCACTCATTATACAAACCACTTCATCAAATGGCCAACCTGGGGAATGGAGAGCAGAATATTATTACCGCTCGACCATCTGCCTCACGATGAGCCGTCAAATTGTTTTCTTTTTTATTTGGTAAACTTCCCGTGGAACAAGAGCAAAATGTCCCAGAAGGAAGATACTAATTTACATAACTAACTTGTTTCCTTTCTTTGTGTGGCTACTGAATATTCATGGTTAGATAAATAAATAGTGGTATACATTTATAACAACTGAAATTAATCTAGGTGTCAACATTAATATAATAAACTATTTAAATCAGTGTACCACCCATCTACAATTTTTCTTTGACCCCACCTGTTATCAAGTTGTCAGCAAGTGTGATTGGCAAGCACAGGATGCCCACCAAGAGATCGCTAATTGCCAGGTTCAGGATGAAGATGTTGGTGACGGTCCTCATCTGCCTGTTCTTCACCACGATCAGACAGACAAGCGTGTTGCCGATCATGCAGAGGAAGAAGATGAAGATGTAGGCGAACATAACGACTGCCGCTACCGGCCGAGAGTGCTGGTAGTAGGAGGAGAAGGAGTAGTTGCTTGTCTCGTTGGTGACCACCTGGTTGAACGCCCTCATCACTTCGATGGCACCCACCTCCATGTCCAGCACATCTGTGGACGCTGCCACAAACAAAACAGCACAAAACCAAAAATACGAGAATTTTAAATCACAAGATTATGGTTTAATCTTAGCCCAAACCGTGTTCAATGTGCAAAAAGACAACTGATATGTGGTATGGCCAGGCTCATTATCACGACGTTATCACGAAAACAGATATTTTTTGATGTGACATTTTACTCAATCAATGAGAAGGTTTCTGAATGGCTGCACACTGATTCCCCTTTGAGAAAGCCACACAGGTCATTTAACCCAATCATTGGTAATTTGGACCATGATAGTGAGCATAAGTGGCCATTTGCCAGTGGGTGACTGACATGAGAGACCAAAAGAAAATATCGACTTATATCACACTTAATCCTATTCTTCTTCCACTCTCACTCCCAACCCCACCCCTCACAGTTCCTGTTCCCCTCTCTATTCACACCTCAGTTACCCTCAAATCCATATCCACACTTAATCCTGTTCCTCCTCCACTCCCACTCCCCGCACTCTCCTGTTCCCTGTGTTTCTCTGCTTGACCTAAGCATTGGCCCTCCTGATAAGCTGTCCAACCCTCCACACCTCAGACAAGATCCTCATTCACCGGAGCGTGGCTTGCCTCTCAGCTATCACTCTCTCCACACCTCAGTAATCAAGAGCATTTTAATTATACGGACCTCGGACAGGTGTGCTGGGCATCGTCAGAGATAAAGTTTTTTTCTGTGCAGCAGAACTCCTGGCAGAGGGCCATGCACCGCACCACTCCAGCATGGGGAGGCAGGGTTTATCCGACAGGTCCTAAGACATCTGTGTGCCTTCTCTCCCACTCAGCTGCCCCCCCCCCCCCCCCCCCCCCCTCTATCTTTCCCACTGTAGTCATGCTAGGGGGTCTGAGCCTAACTTGACTTGCACTTCTAAAGCAATCTACCTTAAAGTGGCACTGGCAGACCCAGCAGCCTCAAGGCAGTGGCGCAAAAAGTGGGTATGCGCTGTATGCGGCGCATAGGGGCGCCGCACCATGGAGGCGCCAAAGCGATGGTAAAAAAAAATTAAAATTAAAATGTTTGGGGAATTTTCTATACGTAGCTGCTGTTGTGCGTTTCTAAATCATTTCTGCATTTCCTTAATGTTATATAACATTTAAGAGGACTAAACAGGCTAGAGTAGGCGCCTCATCTCTTAAGATTCCATAATAGAATTTTGACATAGAAGAGGGAGCGTGAGCGCCATGACCGCTGAACACACAAGCAGTTAGAACTAGGCTACGAGTAGTGAGTTTAAAATAAACCTTTATTATTTAAAGCCCATACATGATGATGTCTGGCACACTTATTTATTTATTTGTTTAAGAAAAGAAAAAAAAACGTGTGTGGGGGGGCGCCAAAATTGTTGCTGCATACCCCCCTGACACTGGGCAGTTGCACCCCTGCCTCAAGGAGATCACACACACATGCTAACCTTCAAGGAGATCACACGCACATGCTAACCTTCAAGGAGATCACATCCACAGCCACATCATTTCTGCTAAATATTTATGAGACAGAATTTTGTGTGTGAAATAAATGGCACCACAACCTCATTTACTGTGGGTGACACAATACATTGTGCATCTTTTTCATTAACAGCCCTCCAGATTAATTAATTTGTTTTAAACAAGGATTACTGATCTTAAAAAACTGCTTTAGCTTAGACTTTACCAGATATTATATTTGGGATCATGTGAAACCTTGTCTACTCTGAATGCGTAATTTGAAATGCAGAACTGTAGAAAACCAATTCCCATTAAAAAAAATTAAAAAATCCAAGATTGTTAAACCAGAGCACTTGTTAGGAGCTGTCAAGAGCAAATCAAGCCAAACCTAGCCACTGAGGAGGCGAAAAAGAAAAGTGCAAGGGAACAAGGGTTAGGTGAATATGATGAAATAAACAAGACTCCAATGACTACACATAGTTAAGCCCAGAAAGTAATTACTGGAAACAATATGTACAGGATCAGAGCAAAACCAAGTAGCACAAAGAAAAGAAAAGCACAAAAAAGTGTGGAGGATTTTAGTCTTCCTATTTGAGTTAGCTTATTAATGGCTTTTAAAGCCTTCACTTATCAGTCTGTTTCATGGCTAGTCATGCAGCTCTTCTTTCATTCATCCCCACAAGGAACTGCTTTAGTGGCCTTGCTTGACGGCGGGACATAGACACACACTCTCTCTCTCTCTCTCTCTCTCTCTCTCTCTCACACACACACACACACACACACATTCGACATAAAAACATCCAGCTGAGGAAGCATCTCTAGCCCGAAAACAGGTGAGCTGCAAGTCAGTGTAGCTGCAATGCTCTTCATTCAGACGGCCTCATCACTACACTGTAACATTTCTCCCACCAGAGGGAGCTAGCTGACCTGCTACAGCAACTCTAAACTGATGAGAGGAGGATTAGAGGGTTTGTGAGAAGCATCTTGAAACACATAGAGGACATTATTATGTTCTCATTATGTGTGTGTGTTGTTAGTGTTTGTAATACAATGGTGTTGGCTGTAAGTTAACACGTTAATCTTAGCATTTTTGACAATAAAATAAATCATATTTAGGATAACAGCCTTCTTCCTGTGTGCGGGAGTTTGTTTATGCCTGGGTGTGACAACGCGATTACAGGTGGAAAATTGGTATAATGGAAGGAGTTAAAAACACTACAAAACGAGGGGAAATCTACTGTATGGACATATTTCTAGTCAATGCTGGTGTAGTAAATCCTTACAAGTTGTACCTCGTTGTAAAGGTGACTAATCAGGCTTTCCAACGCCAATACAATACCAATTGGTATTATTAAAGGGGAGGAATAATCGACCGAATAATCGACCCTTCTTTTTAGGGGTTTATATAACGTGAGTTGTATTTAGGCATAGCCGATGCCTAGCGTGTGTCTGCAATGTAAGTAAGTAAGTAAGTAAGGTAGGCAGGTAGTTTGGACAAAATTCTTTAATTGCCGTCAGGCTCCTGCTGGGATCGGGCACTATACCCCGGAAATTATGTTGTTGGGAAATAATGTCGTTAGTGGACCAATCACAGCCAAGGGGGTATCCTCCTCTATCCGAAAAGTTCGAAAAATCAGGAGGTGCACGTTTGTGTCCGTCCAGCTCTCCGAGGGGCTCGGATGGGCATTCCACCTGGGGGAAGGTGTTGCCAAGGCGTGCCAAGGCGTGCCCAAGTGTCCCTCTCCGTCCAAAATGCAAGACTGTAAATCTCGCTTTAGTCATTGCTCTCCCATTTGTACTCAGTGTTTCCCCAAATCCCTTGATTCACCAGAGCAGTTGTGTTCAGCTAATGAAGGGTGCAAAATGTGCACAGCAGGGGCATTGCATTGGCATTCACAGGGAAAAGTTTTAGAAGCAGTAGGTTGATATTTGCATTCAGGCTCCCTTGAGATCCTATGGATATCATATCATATAGAAACCACAGAGATCAAGACAGAAGCTGCTGATATAAGAAATGGGCTGGAAACCATCATTCAATCATCCCCAACCATAGGCTGCAACTGCTGCGTAGCAATTAGCGACTGAGCTACTGTGAAAAACTGAGAACGAGGGCCAATATTTGAAAGTGTTGAGAGAGAGAGACTGTGCAAACTCAACATACAGAAATTGCAATAAACAAACAATGTCTTGCAAAATACTCAACGCCTTTGAAAGTCATCACCATTTTTCAATTGCAAAAGATACATATTTGCCCAATCAGCATTTATGTATTGAACACATTTATGCTCTAGAATATTTCCTCAAGGCAAAATCAATTATTTGCTAACTGTCTGCTAACATTAAAGAAAAAATCAATGAAAAACTGATATAAATGTACTACTTGAAATGTAAGCTGTGAAACTGAATAACAAGTGGGCTGCTGTTCATCAGTGAAATGTATTATAAACACTAAATGTATAGTACTTGTTGCTGTGCAGGCAGGATTAACAGCAAATCTTAATGTTCTCTTAGTAGTTTGTAGTAGCTGTGGCCAGTTAAAGCACCTTTGATTATGAGGGTGTGCCTGTTCGTCTCAGATTCGTATTTGTTAAATGAGCTTTCCATAGAGAGGGGCCATGGAATGCCAGCTTGGAGACCTACAATCCACAGAATGGAATAGAATGGAATAGAAGTTCACGGAATAGAGTTTTAGACCTCAAGTGTATGTCAGCACAGAACTAAGAGGAGAATAAATAGGTTAAGATGATATTTGCCAAGATATCCTCCAAGAGGAGCCGGATCAACAAGTACTAAAACCATATCCAAAAATACACGTTATGAAATGGGCCAGAACTGCGTCATCATGGAATAAAATGGGAAGGGAAATGTTAAGTTATGCATATATGTTTTCAGGTGATTTCATGTTTTTAATTCAGTCTCCTTAAAACCGACACATGCGCATTCATATAAATGATGGTCTAGGTCCAATCTTACACCTGCCCATTTAAAAATGTTTTTTTATATATATTTTAAAATAACACAACTTTGTACCTTTTTCATGTGAGTCCGATGACATGTTCCCAGGCGACTGTCCTTTTACTTGATCCCGTAGGTAAAATTTAGATAAGATTAAGGAAGGATTAAACACAATTTTAAGAAAAATTATTCATGCCATCAGATTGCGCTGAAGTCCTCCGTGACTTTGAGGGATTATACCAGTTTTGCCGAACAGGAAAAAACGTCAATCCATCATCAAACCGAAGCGTTGCAATGTAGAGATTTTCTGCAATGTAGAGAAGTTTTCTTCAGCAAAAATCACACTAGTGTGGTAATTACCCTTCGATCGGAAGCTTTATCAGCCAGAGGATGACTGGATGACAACGCGAACTCATCTGTAGCCAAGCACTTCAGTCAGTGCAAGGTAAGAGCGTTGCGATTCCTTTGCGCCCTGTTTGGGCGGGAGGGATGGTCAGGAAATTTGCTCTTTAATACCTGCTACCTTACATCAGATATTTCCCTTTTCGCATTTTGAATTAAGCCAACAGAGCCCAATATTGGTACCTTCTCCAAGTAGGCTACAGCTCTTATCACCAAAAGGCCAGCTTTTTAATAGTATGCCATCAAAAAAAATGTGTAGTCTTAATTGCCTACTGAAAAAGATAACGCCTGCAATGTGCCGATCTTTCCACAGAGAGGAGCTATGGCATTATCACAACACTGTTAAAGGGTAGAGGCAGATTACCTTTAAGCATCAATAGGGAGTTCTGTTCCAAAACTAGTAAGCTAACTGCCTAAAAGGCATGCAAAAACCTTCCAAACAACACCAACAGCCCAGCTGACACTGATAGAAGCTTGCCAACACACTAACTGGTGTGTTTTGGCAGTATAGCTGGCAATGTCATATGTGTGAAAGCTTTTCTTCCATTTTTGCAGGGGGCTCTAGCCGGCTACACAGAATTACATAGGGCATATCTTGGATGGCTAGTAGGGAAGACACAGGTGTTTATCTGTCCTTCACATGACCATATGTTATCAAAATGAATTTGAGGATGGTACCAAAACTACAGCTACTATAGCTTAAGTCAGATGGTTTAAGTCCAGTGGTGGGTTCAGCACCAGAGCACACAGGATATCAATACCCGCGCTACGGTGGAAGGAGGACCTGTCCCACTTGTATAGAATGGTGGGCATTCTGCAGATGGCTAACAGCACGGACAAAGAGGGCAGGGCAGAAACCAAAGGTTATATGGCCAGGGGCCTCTGAAGTCAAGGCATTTAATTGCATCAATTATGATTTGAAATTAATTTAGGAAGTATTGAAGGGTACACCAGAGAATAAATTGAATGTCATGGGTGAGGTCATCTATAATGGCATGGAAAGATATGGCGTTTGTCAGAAAGCTAAGAAGGAAAAGCAAGGTCAAGCCAAGTCTCAAGGCAACAGGTTGAAATAGAAAAGCTGATTTGAGAAAGGAGGCAGGTGAAAAAGCAATGGAAACGAACAGATAATGAACAGAGAGAAGGTTATAGCGTACTGCAGGCAGAAGTAAAGACTAGAGTGACAAGGCTAAGGAAGGCGCAGCTCCTCAGACAAAGAAGGAAGAAGAAAGAACATTCTTCTGCCTTCTACAAGGATCCATATAAGTTTGTGAAGATTTTATCAACTCAAGAGAAAACAGGAATTTTGAGAGTTGAAAGAAATAACCTAGAGAAGTATCTTCAACAACTACACACAGACAATCAGAGGCATGTGGATCTCGTGTTACTGGCAGACATTCAGAGAGAGATAGGCTCACCAGTCGACGATGGCCCACCCAGGTGGAGAGATGTGCAGGTGGCTGTGTGTGGTACAAGGGCTGCATCAGGAACTGGCCATCTCAGGGACAGCACATGGTTAACAAGAACAGCAGCACAGGAAGTTCAGAGAGTAACCAACACACACATGACAACTACAGAACAAAAGTCCAAAAAACTAAAACTAAGGAAACACAACCCAAAACCGTGGCAGACAGTACCTTATAACAAACCTGATATAAAGACCTCAGCAGAGCAGTTTGAGCTAGTGGTAGGCCTAATGTTTATTGGTAACAGACTGGCAATGGGCCCTTTCTACAGTGTGAGGTGAAGTCGTGCAGAAATAATATGTAGCCTGAAGACAGTTGAGTGTACAAATTGGCAGAAATAGAATTTGTTAACAGAAGCATCTTTGTCTGTGTCACAGTCAAGGCTCACAACAGTCCCTCTTGGTGTGGTATCTCTGGCTCTCCCGTTGCTACTCTGGCTACCTCTCTGACAGGAAAGGAGGGGGGGGGGGGGGGGGTTAATTCACAGGCCAACTGAATTTTTCACAGTGACATGCCGAGTACACACTTTAGTCAACAGGGTCAAAAGTAGGGATGGGTATTGTTTGGGTATTTTCCGATACCGGTACTTAACCGATACTTTTAAAACGATACCGGTGCCTAAACGGTGCCTGAACCGATACTTAAAAAAGAAAAAGCACAAATCGAGGATTGACGACATTAAAGAAAGGCTTTTTTTATTGCCAAGGCCAATTTTTTTCTTCAAATTGAACAATATATTAACTGTTTAAAGTATACTATGAATATAAATACATATAAAACACTTGGCTTCAAACTACAGCTTCAAACTAGAATATTATATTAACTGTTAACAACAGTTTACAGTATGCTTAAATAAATGTATCTATAAATCCAGAAATCTCTGTGTGTCTGTCAGTCTAGGGCGTATCTCCCTGATGTTAGTTACGTTAGTTATGAGATTTCGCATGTAGCTTACGCATGTCATGAACCTGTGCATCCTTGATTTTGAAGATTTCTGAATTCATAGTTCGCGAGATATTTGTATTTTATCGTTTGCCGTAGGCACTATGGGTTATCGTTTGCCGTAGGCACTATGGGTAGTGAGGCACTATGGGTAGTGTAGTAATTCAGAGAAAGAGGCGCGGACCCGCGCAACGTGAATGATGTCATAGTCATAGAACAGCCTGGCATGTATCCAACTCTCATTACCATGTTAAGTAGTATATTGTAGTTTGATGTATTTGTATAAGAGTTAGCTTTCTATTCATGCATCTACTGACGCAATGAGAGAGGTTTTCCGATGTATTAGTGTCCCGATGTATCTGTTATAATTCGTGTGTACTTGGTTTCTCATTATTGCAATATTATAAACCGCAGTCTGCATTTACCCTGGCTTGGAGAGGCTGTCATTCCGAAGATACTGTGTGTGATCGCCTTTGCTCTGTATTCATTAAACCTGTCAGAGTGTATTAATAAACGGCTGGGTGCCAATCAAAATCACAACGCAAGAGTGGAGTACTACACCGCTACAAATGGTAGCTTATATTGATAAGCCTCGGAGGCTTTCAGATTGTCCATTGCTTTCCCATCTGTTGCTATGGAGTCCAGGAAATACGCGCAAATCTCTCTGTAAGTTATGTTGGGCCACGTCGTCAGGTTATCCTCTCAGTTCTGCACTGAACAACAGCTACACCTACGTCTGCTAACACTACAGAATGCATAATTCCTACGGGCACTGCACTAGTATAAATAAATACAAAACACACACACACTCTTTACAGACTACAGCTTCAAATTTATGAGCTTATTTGCCTTTGGAGTCAAACATGTATTATTTAGTTTGCATTTATTTCATGAAATTTCACAACTTTCTGAGTTGTTTATACCTAGCTATCTTTTCTATCTTGTTTATAGTTAATCTTGTTACTTTTTTTTTGAGCACACAGAGGGCCTGATTTACTAACATGCGACCACTGAACCTGATTCAATGTGTGTGCTGCTGAATGCCCGCCATCACCTACAGCGAGATGTTTAAAGGAACACGATTATAAAGAATATGCTATTGGTGGCATTAATGCATAAACTGTCTATTATAACAATATAGATGTGTACATGGCGAGATTAATTATTTCTACAAGGGACATGGGTTCACTACAATATATATGGACGTGGGTGCAATCAATGGTTCCGATTACGTTCGGAAAGTTTGCGATTTCAAGAAAAGTCCTGTTTGATGTCTCTAATTTCAGCTATGGCAGTGGGGAAATGTATTGACAAGTGCGCCGTATCAATGCGTCGAGCACCTGGGTGAATATTTGGCTGAGTGAAGGCTGAGATATACCAACTGCAGATGCTATAACTGGTTGAAATTATCCGGAGGCCAATATTTGCAAATTAGTTTTAACAACTGATGGAATGGAATGTGATCGCCAGGTGGAGGGTTAGATGTCTCTCTGATCTGGTCCAGTAATTTAAGTATTGCGTGGCTGGTTAACCTGTACCATCTAATGATTTGTGGTTCGCTTAATTGAAAATGTGTTATACGAGTTGAAAAAATGGTTTCTGTGCGCTGTCTCTTTCTGTGCATGCTGTCTTTCTTCGCATTGCTCTTATAACTGCTGCCATATCACGTTTTCAGACTCAATGGAAATGCGCTTCCTGGTTAAGACGTGCTTTTATGAGGCGGAGAATTATCCCGCAAATTGGAGACGTGCGCTCGACAGGCAGTTTAGTAAATACCACGCAATACATCATTAGGGGCACTTACCTTCTCTCCTCCCATTAAAGTGCGGTTCACGCCTGCGTTACCACCCACGTCCACGTAACCTCCCCTGTTCACACCCACAGGCGTTAATATGCGCTGCGCCCCCTTATTAAATACCGTTTTATGTTTACGACCGCTATTTTACGCCAAAAATGGGCGCAATCCTGTTAGTAAATCAGGCCCAGAGTGCGTGAAAGTGTACTGCCCGGTGGCTATAGGCTTCAACCGGTACCTACCGTTTAAGTTAGTTTGCGGTTGCAGATATGCCCAGGACTCTTGCCTTCTCTCCCCTCTTTAGACGCAATTGTTTTGTTGCATTTGCTGCACGTCACGGTGTTTGAATCTTTTTGTGCGAAATACAGCCACACTTTTGACCGTTAACCTTTCGCTATTTTCTCTGTTAAAAGGTTGATGGTGAGCTCTGTTTGTGCTTGCGCTGTTAAATGCTGCCTGCTTCACTGTCATAAGACTGTTGCTATGAAAACACCAATGAGCGTGAGCGCCACAGGACAAAGTTAACATTGGGAGATGGGGCAGTTTTAAATGTGACCCACGAAATATGCCTGGCAACAAAATAAAAAAAACATTCATACAGATCCATAGGCAGAGATCCCGGGGGGGACGGGGGGGACACGTCCCCCCCTCGCATAAAGTTGTCCCCCCCCAACAAAATAAAAAATAAATAAATAGTAATATGAAACAAACGCACGTCGACACAAGCGTGCTTATTATAAACGAAAAATAATGTGCTTTTTAACTGTTGAAAAACCATGATCCCCCTAATCCTCAAAGTGGTTCGGTTCACATGCTGTTTCCAAAGGGCGGGGCTACAGCTCCGTGTTCCAGTCATCTGCCCAGTACATGGTCAGGTTGTGAGATTGTTTCTCGTCCTCTCTCGCCTGCACTACAACAACGGCAGTACCAGTATTAACCCGACCGGTGGGCTATTGCATGCCCCCATCATTGAGGCAAAGTTAGTGAGTGTCTCACCTCCGTGCTTTTTTTATTTCAGACCAACAAGACTGAATAGGTTCTACGCATATGCACGTTTCTGGTTCAATTCTACAGACTTCCTGGGATTTAAACAAATAAAATAATAATAAATACGAGAATATGTCTACATTCATTGTTTCCATCAGGTCCGCTTCACCTGCTCTCTCTCTGACAGTCATCTCCCTACATTCACTTGATAAAGGCATTTCCCATGAGGCTTTGCTCCGACCATCCTACATTAATAAATGAACAAAAAAACGAATTAAATCGCTGGCCAATTTATATTTCTGGTCATGAAAGTTGTGTAAAGTCTGAATAAAAATAATTTGATCAAGATAGGAGGCTAAGCTAAAATCAGTAGGCTGGATTAATGAGAGTAAGTTTGACACACCATTAGTGAGCTGTAGAGAAACAACAAGTGCTATATATATTGGTTGGACTACTTCCTCCAACCCAGCGGAGATCGTTGAGATTATCACGGGAACATGATCCGATTTTATTAGTTTTAACTCAATGGACGGCTCATGAACTTCACACGGCTGGGCAGGGCAGTAGAGAAGACGTTAATTTGCATGCGGCTGAATTCCTCCTTGAAGAGCCTTGGTTTGCGTTTGAACTTTCAACATTATTTGTCTGTGAGTAGATATTTCGTGTTAGGACATATTGCCGTTTAGGGAAACTGACGTTGAAATTCTGTTTGTCACTGTTATTAGAGAATTCGGTATTTAGCAGCTACGTTATGCTAGGTCTCGTAAATTTTTTTCATGTCCCCCCCCCGGAATTACTATCTGAAATGTTCCCATGTATTGTCCCCCCCTGCAATGAAATGGGATCTCCGCCCCTGTACAGATCATACTCATACATACATACGCCACTCACGTTACTGCTAGTTAGCTATCGCTAGTTTTGTACTGTTTTGGAACCAGCCTCCATGTTTCATGTTGCAGCCTGAAATAATTCCTGTTTATAAGACAACATTTTACGTAAGTTTTGTTCATTTAGCTGCATGCTTTGTTGCTGTTATTCATTTCAATCGGCTCAGGCACCGAAAGGAAGCACCGAAATCTGCGTGACATTTCGGTCCGGGTAGGTACCGGTTGTATAGTCCCGGTGCCATATTGGTACCGGTTCTCGGTACCCAACCCTAGTCAAAAGCCTCCTATCTCCTACTGATACAGAAGCCTTGCAATAGTCTACTTGGCTCCATTGATTTGGTGTGAGGGTTACAATCTCAGACATGACATGACATGTCATTGGCACTGTGGAAAAACAAGGGAGGGTGAGAAGTGATTCACACTTGATACATGTTGTGAAGTGTACTTGTTTGTCTAACATTTGTGTGTGTGTGTCCGTCTGTCGGATGGATGCATTTACTGAGGGCAGCAGTACACACAGAACCGCCACTGATTCCAGGATCATAGACGACACTCTGGAGATGAATGAGCGTCCTTCATGGTTCTCCCTGATCATTAACTAGACCCACTGATGGGGGACCAATTAGGATGCTTTGTGTGTGTACATTTGTACCTATTGACAATTGCTATCTATATATTGACTGCTGGAGAGGTAAACAAGTTGTCAAGCATTGTTGAAGTGTGAGTTGACTTTACATAAAAGCTTATGCATTTGGATACAAATGCAGCACTGTAAGGTGCAAAGAAACTCATACCATCTCAAGTATATTGGTTGTCATGGCTCAGCGAGTGGTAGTCAGTTTGCGCAGCCTGTTTAAGCAGCTCTCCTGCTAAAAAAAAAAAACAGCTCTCCTGTTAAAAAAGAGTTTTCATAGTCTTGCTTGGTCAGGTGGGAGTAATTTTTAAGACCGGCCAGAACTATGGACATGACAGGCATTATTAAAAAAACAAAAAAGGTAATTGGTTGCCATGGCGCTGTGCGAGTGGTGGCCTGTCTTGGAGGCTCTCCTGTGGGTGGACCATGGCCTGGTGGCCTGGATCGTGGACTGCCTCGCCGGCTGACCAAAGTGTGTGGGACTGCGGGCCGGCCTGTCGGATGTGCTGGTGAGCAGCACTGGCGCCTCCCAGGGAACTGTGACGGACCGAGCCTTGGTTGCCGTCGAAATGTGTGGGTTTGGCCCGAAAGCTCAGAGACAGAGTGAGGGTTCAAATAAAAAGTTTTATTAGGCTTCAAAATACCCAGGAGAGCTGATAAGCCTCACAAACATACTGAGGACAAAGAGCAACAGTCTCCACAGTCTCACCTGCTCAGCCTCTAAATGGGGTAGAGGACACAATGCAGCAGTACAGACCCTGAGACAAAAACATAGTATTCCCCCACTATCATCAATCACAGAAATAACTATGTAATTCATAAATCATACCTCAAAGGTTTGTTAAAAACCACCTTATGCAAGTGGTATGGCCCATACCATTTTAGATGTCCCCCCCTAGCCAGTCTAGGCAATTAGCAATATCCATGAGGTGGAATCAATTGTAATCAGTTGTATGAGTGTTTGTGTGTGTGTGTGTGTGCAAACCATGTTTGTTGTGTGCGCTTGTGGTTGCAAAGATAGGGCAGGAGTGGGCTTGTCATGTGCGGTCGCACCACGACCGACACACACCCCCCCACCTCTGGTCTCACGCTGGTTAGCGGGAGAGGAAGTCCGCAGTGACATTTTTCCCCCTTCTATCGGGCCTCCTGCCATGCTGAATTCTGCTCCAGTCCATCCTCTCCGGCCTGCCACACTGAGAGACGGGCTCGGACCATGTCTCGCCTCCAGCAGGAAGACATCCTCAGCCCCACGGGCCATCTCCAGCTCTCTGCCAGTCTCTCCTCCATCGCGGCTTCTGCTTTTGCTGCTTCAAATGCTAATTGAATGCTTCAAATTCAAATTGCTGCTTTGCTGCTCCAAATGAAGGAACTCCTCAAATCAGGATGCAGAAAAAAAGAAAGTAGCGCAAACTATGCTAAAAAAAAAAGATCACTACTCACTCCTGCCCTGTAGGCCAAATCCCACCGCTGCCACCAATTGTGACGGACCGAGCCTCGGTAGCCGTCGGAGAGCCTCCAAACCCACACATTTCGACGGCTACCGAGGCTCGGTCCGTCACAATTGGTGGCAGCGGTGGGATTTGGCCTACAGGGCAGGAGTGAGTAGTGATCTTTTTTTTTTTGCATAGTTTGCGCTACTTTCTTTTATTCTGCATCCTGATTTGAGGAGTTCCTTCATTTGGATGATGGGGCCTAAAAGGGCACGAGCAGAGCTGCGGGATGAAGCAGCAAAAGCAGAAGCCGCGATGGAGGAGAGACTGTGGGAGACGGTGTGGCAGGCCGGAGAGGATGGACTGGAGCAGAATTCAGCATGGCAGGAGGCCCGATAGAAGGGGGAAAAATGTCACTGCGGACTTCCTCTCCCGCTAACCAGCGTGAGACCAGAGGTGGGGGGGTGTGTGTCGGTCGTGGTGCGACCGCACATGACAAGCCCACTCCTGCCCTATCTTTGCAACCACAAGCGCACACAACAGACATGGTTTGCACACACACACACACACAAACACTCATACAACTGATTACAATTGATTCCACCTCATGGATATTGCTAATTGCCTAGACTGGCTAGGGGGGGACATCTAAAATGGTATGGGCAATACCACTTGCATAAGGTGTTTTTTAACAAACCTTTGAGGTATGATTTATGAATTACATAGTTATTTTTGTGATTGATGATAGTGGGGGAATACTATGTTTTTGTCTCAGGGTCTGTACTGCTGCATTGTGTCCTCTACCCCATTTAGAGGCTGAGCAGGTGAGACTGTGGAGACTGTTGCTCTTTGTCCTCAGTATGTTTGTGAGGCTTATCAGCTCTCCTGGGTATTTTGAAGCCTAATAAAACTTTTTATTTGAACCCTCACTCTGTCTCTGAGCTTTCGGGCCAAACCCACACATTTCGACGGCAACCAAGGCTCGGTCCGTCACAGTTCCCTGGGAGGCGCCAGTGCTGCTCACCAGCACATCCGACAGGCCGGCCCGCAGTCCCACACACTTTGGTCAGCCGGCGAGGCAGTCCACGATCCGGGCCACCAGGCCATGGTCCACCCACAAAGTGCCTCCCTGCAGTCCTCATGTTCGGGAGAGAGCTTTGGACCATGGTATTCGCTCCCCCGACGGGACCGGAAGTGAGTGGCGAGCATGGACTGGGCTATAACCACCATCTGTGAGGGCAGCTGAGGGAGATGCACGAGCTGGTCAGGTTGGCACTGACAGAGGCTGGGCCTCGCCCAAAACAAACCAATGACCCACTGCCTTGGTCAGCACACCTTGAAACAAGGTATAGGTGTACTGTCCACAAGAAGGGAGTCTCTCCTAAATTGACAAGCCAGTGGGTCGGTCCATGTGCTGTTCTAGCCAGACTGTCAGACGTAGAGGTAGAGTATTGGGTGCAGCTGGTCGCACAGAGGAGGGCAGTGGTTCTCCACCGAGACCGCCTTGGTGGGACCTATGTAGCGTGCAAAGGGAGTTTTGCACTTCCTTGGGTGTGTGAGGATGTGTGCGTTTAAATGTGGAATGTGTAATGCCTTATGAATTCCTTGTTTCATGTTCCATTTTTTTTTCTGCCTCTGTATTTTTTCTGCCTCTGTAAATGTTAGCGTGTATTTCTGTGACCCTTTCTGAGTTTGTGTACTGTGCATGATTGAGTGTGTGTGATTCTCTGTTATATGCCCACCCCTATCAAGCGTGCTGTGTCGTGACTGCTTGCCTTCCCTGCCTTCTGTATCAGTTCTCTGAATGCTCTGTGCGTGCTTAAATACACTGCAAGACGGCAAAGAGAAGCCATGGAGTTGCTCCATTGCTGAAAGGATGTAGCGATTGACTAATGCCAAACCAACTGTTGGTTATTGTGTTTTTCTAAAAGTGTATTTCTTTTTAACAGTTTATAATTGAGAACAGCAGCTGTGACTATGCCAATTCTCCTGAGCAGTCTGCTGTCTGAATTGCTCTGATAAGTCCTCCTACAGAGGAGTGCTTCAGTCTAAGTTATCAATGCATTTAGTCATGCTCTGAAGTGTGTGTGCTGTTTCAGTCAAAGCAAGGAAGAATCCCAGCAAGCAAGCCTCCACCGGCCCCATGCAGGCAGGCTGTGGGCACTGTGGGCTAGGGCCAGCCCACACCAATCCTTCACAGGCCCGGTATGGGCACTGTGGGCTAGGGCCAGCCCACACCAGTCCTACACAGGCCCGGTGTGGGCTTGCCCAAGCGGGGCCTGCAGCTTTGGGTTCACTGCGGGCTGTCACCGGATAGCCCAACAAAGTCTAAGCTGCCCAGAAAACCCATGCTGGGCCTTTGCGGGCTGCCACATATGGCCCCCCTTAGGGCTGGCACAAGGGCCCTTTGAGGGCTGCCCACGCAGGCCCTTTGAGGGCTGCCCACGCAGGCCCTTTGAGGGTTGCCCACGCAGGCCCTTTGAGGGTTGCCCACGCAGGCCCTTTGAGGGTTGCCCACTTTGAGGGCTGCCCACGCAGGCCCTTTGAGGGCTACCCACGCAGGCCCTTTGAGGGCTGCCCACGCAGGCCCTTTGAGGGCTGCCCACGCAGGCCCTTTGAGGGTTGCCCACGCAGGCCCTTTGAGGGTTGCCCACTTTGAGGGCTGCCCACGCAGGCCCTTTGAGGGCTACCCACGCAGGCCCTTTGAGGGCTACCCACGCAGGCCCTTTGAGGGTTGCCCACGCAGGCCCTTTGAGGGTTGCCCACTTTGAGGGCTGCCCACGCAGGCCCTTTGAGGGCTACTAACGCAGGCCCTTTGAGGGCTGCCCACGCAGGGCCCTTTGAGGGCTGCCCACGCAGGCCCTTTGAGGGTTGCCCACTTTGAGGGCTGCCCACGCAGGCCCTTTGAGGGCTACTAACACAGGCCCTTTGAGGGCTACCCACGCAGGCCCTTTGAGGGCTGCCCACGCAGGGCCCTTTGAGGGCTGCCCACGTAGGCCCTTTGAGGGTTGCCCACTTTGAGGGCTGCCCACGCAGGCCCTTTGAGGGCTGCCCACGCAGGCCCTTTGAGGGCTGCCCACGCAGGGCCTTTGAGGGCTACCCACGCAGGCCCTTTGAGGGCTGCCCACACAGGTCTCTTTGAGGGCTGCCTACACAGGGCCCTTTGAGGGCTGCCTACACAGGACCCCTGAGCTTTTGCTCATTGGCAAAATGCTGGCCCCACAGTGATGGCCCTGCGTGGGCAGCCCTAACATAGCCCACAGGAGCCCTCACTAGGCCCACACAGAGCCTGCACTCATTTTTTGCTCATTTATTTATTGAATTTATTTATATATGATAGTAAAAAATAGAAAGTGTTTGTTCTGCAAATCTAAATGGATGCAGTTACAGCATAACTAACATCTGTATAGTCAGAAATGTACAATAGCCAAAAGGAATTCAAATTAAAGACTTTATTAATACAAGTGTGTGTGTATGTGTGTTTGTATACAGAAAAGAATATAAAAAAATGAATTATTATTATTATTATTATTATTGAGCTTTGTCAAACCAAACTCCGAGGTAGAAAACGTATAACTTTTGAGTTTGGGTGGACAAAGCTCACGTGGACTACTGGTAAGGGTGTTGGGCTGGAAAGCGTAAGGTCATCGGTTCAATCCCCAAGCGGCAGGAAAAATGTGCTGTGCTTCACTTCACTGTGTGCTGTGTGTATCACAACCCTGGATGGGTAAAATGCAAAGATCAAATTCAGAGTGTGTGTGTGTGTCACTACCTTGGATGGGTAAAATGTAGAAATCAAATTCAGAGTGTGTGAGTCTCTACCCTGCATAGGTAAAATGCAGAGATCAAATTCAGAGTGTGTGTGTGTCACTACCTTGGATGGGTAAAATGCAGAAATCAAATTCAGAGTGTGTGAGTCTCTACCCTGGATGGGTAAAATGCAGAGATCAAATTCAGAGTTTGTGTGTGTGTGCCAGTTTCTGCCAGTTTTTTACTTTCACTTTTATGTTTTACTATTATATATAAATATATTCAATAAATAAATGAGCCAAAAATGAGTGCAGGCTCTGTGTGGGCCTAATGAGGGCTCCTGTGGGCTATGTAAGGGCTGCCCACGCAGGGCCAGCACTGAGGGGCCAGCACTTGGCCAATGAACAAAAGCTCAGGGGCCCTGCGTGGGCCTTGTGAGGGCTCCTGTGGGCTGTGTTAGGGCTGCCCACGCAGGGCCAGCAATGAGGGGCCGGCACTTTGCCAATGAGCAAAAGCTCAGGGGCCCGGCATGGGCAGCCCTCAAAGGGCCCTTGTGCCAGCCCTAAGGGGGCCCGTATAGGGCCTGTGGAGGCTTGCTTGCTGGGATTGATCTCGGCAGGCAACGGCACAGACACTGGCCCCATGGATTGATTTACACATAATGAGCCTCAGACCAACTGAGAGTTGGCAACCTACGAATTGGTATTACGTATGGGTTGCCATCATTTCCAAAGTAGTTTTTCTTCCCATTGGTTAGCAAACATTTTTAACTCCATCAAGTCTGTAACATCAACATGGACAGACAGACATAAACAAAACAGATCAAATCTGATTAAGGGGCCGCCTCATCGTTATTTTCAACAGTCTACTGAGATGCAACATTTGAAAGACAACTCAAGGAGTTTGTGTTCATGAAACATTAAGGGCCCTATTTTGAGGGCTTAAACGGCTGGCTGGCGGAAATGGCCTATTCAACCGTTGTCAAAACTCTTGTGATAAATGAACTCTCCGCCAAGGCATGGATTTTGGATGTCGGCTTGACAACATATTCTTCACATGCAGGTAACGTTGGAATGCGCAAATCACAAAACATCACCGGCCATGGCTGATACATTTCTGTATGAGCAAGGAACAGGAGCAAATCTGTGTTGTATCAAATAATCTATCTTTGATATTCTCAAGGTAACACATAAGTACGTGTTGGATAAATGGGCTTAAATTAATACAAAATAAAAGGTTTAGAGGTATTACATTTTCGGACTATAATTAAATGCTCAGTCAGTGTCATCCATGATGTAACTAAATACACAAAAATAACATATCTTGTCATTTCTATTCACAGAGGCAGATGAAGAAATGTTGCACACCAGCATATTTTCCACAAAATATCTCTTTTCTTGTCTGCAACAGAATGTAGAAGGAGATTGCATTCAGGTTGGTCCAGGTGTACAAATTCATCAACATAACCCTAGCTTGTGATCTCCCGTATCTCCAATGTATTGCATTCACACACCAGGCTCTTTCCCTTGGGTATCCCATATTGTCAGTATATCTACACATGCAGTAACTAGGAGCCTCATGATATTGAAATGAATACCTTTACATTCCCACTCTATCTCCCGCTGTTCATCTAAACAGGCTTGGACTCACCTGTTGAGTTCTGCTGGGGTTCTGGATGCATGGATTGCACCGATCCACTTTGTGAAAATGCCATGTCAAGGATAGAATTTCAATCTATTTAAGGTTGAATACCATAGTTACCAGAGACAAACCTAATATGCTGTGGCAGTAAAGGCTTAAGATTTTTTTTGTTTATTCTAATTCTATTCTAAAAGCACAAACCTGTGGAAATTGTACTCTTTCATGTAATCTCGCATGACGCATTCAGTTCAAAAGGATTGCTTGACAATGCTATTGGTTGGCTTTAACCAAACCTTTCACTAATTACCGCGGCCTGACTCTGCTCTTTTTTGAGGGCGAGCACCATTTCAACCAGCTGTTTTCGCCAACATGTGCAAAAAAGGAAAGAATTGGAGACATTGATTTCAGCCTTTGAAACAAACAACAGATAAATCAACATATCGGTGCAAAATGATAAGAACATGAAAGCTCTGCAGAATGAAGCAGCTGTTCTCTAGGTGAGGTTAGACACAGAAACCTTGTGAATTCACAGTAGCTGTCGCTGCTGGAACAGCTCAACTCTGTACTTTCAGGCAATAAATGATGTCCACATAAGATTCACATGTGTATATTTCACTGATATGATGATACGTTAGGTGGGAAGTTGGCTTTCGCTTGTGTTTTTGAAATCATGCTGCAGTATTTCAATTGGAATGTGTGATACTCAACTGAAATGTATGGACAACTACTTCATAATGAACTGCCCTTACCTTTTCTGTTTATGTGTCTATGTGTTGTAAATGTAAATTCACCTTCACCTGCTGTAATGTGCAGACTCAATTTTATTCCAGCCCTCAGAGATTCTACCTCATTGGTAGGCAATAAATACTTAATGTCCCTCTGTTTCAGAGGCACTCGATGACTACTAGTAGAATAAAAACCGCACTCTCAAGCTTTTCTCCTTAATAAAAAGACCGGTTTATTTTGCAGAGACACGTTTCGGCCTTAGGCCATCGCCAGTGTCACTCCATGACTACCTCACTCCTACGGTGTTATGATATATAATCACTTAGAAGACATAGGCTTTTATTTCCAAGGATGCACAGAATCTGATGCAAAGCTCTGGAGACAGCACACTCAAACAAAGCCCCTCATTTGTGTCATCAAAAGGATTCATATTCAGAGTGTCCTTGGCCATGTTCAATGCACGATACACAAGGGTGGTCAAGTACCAGCTATGGGAACGTGCTTTCCCTGTGAAATAAACACGTCCAAGACACCCTTTATCGCTTCCATACTCAATATTGGCCACTCATTAAAATTATAGTTTTGAGATACTCCTTACTATGACTACTTATTATCTGTACAGTTTGTATCCATTCACTTTGACATTCAGTGCATTTGCGGTCTGGATATGAATACCAAAAACTTACTTTATCTGTTGTTGGTCAGTTCAGTATGGCCCATACTTTAACCCTGGTTTGTGTGTGTGAGCTAGGTTACTATATGATACAAAATCAGTTCACTTACCAGTGCATATAACACTTTATGTAGTAGACGTGAAACAGGTTTTGTCAGACAAGATCACATTGTAAGAGGCTGGCAATATCGCTGCATGTTCCGGACAGTGTTGGCCAGGAGCATTTTAAAACTGAATAAATCAAAGGGCTTTCTATTTTGTTCAAAACAATTACATGAGTTGACACGTAATTGTACCTTGTCACACCTGTTTTATAATTGCTTGTCCAGATCCCTTCAAACTGACTGTTACAGTCAGTGTGTGATTTTGAGCCTGTAAAATCAGAACGTTGCTCACTTAGATTCCATGACAAGGTAACGTTATTTTTGTCGAGATCAATACCCATCTCACAGCCATTCTGGAGAATGAAACTTGATTTAGGCCAAGATTGTAAAATATCAAAACATGCATATCACATTCAATCTAATAATTGAATGAAACACATTTGCAACTTTGGAGCTGTGTCAGCAGAAATCTGGCCCTTGCTGTGGTGAGACCTCTGGTAGCTTTATTTTCTATGGATATGAAAGTTTTCGGATAGAAACACAGGTTTTCTTAGTAGCATACCTTCACTCCTTTTCCCAATAGCATAACCAACATTGTGAACGAGTATTTGATGTGGAATAATAATCTTTAGCTTTTACTTAAACGGCATATTAGGTTTTTTTTTCTTTTTTACTTTTTTTATGCAAGAATAATGCAAGAGCATCAGTGACCATTAGCCTACATGAATGGGGACGGCGTAAGATATGGGAGGTTGCAAGCTATGTTTATGTTGATGAATTTGATCACCTGAACCAATCTGAATGCAATCTCTTGCACTGGAATGGTGCGGCATTTCTTATTATGCCTTAGTCTAATTTTACTACAGAAAAGAAATAACAAGATATGCCAGCATTGAATTAAAGTCAGACAAATTAAACTACCTCTTCCCAGATGTTCGAATCCTTCAAGGGGTTTAACCTTTTAAAACAAAAATGTAATAATTGTTTTAAAAGCCTTCCAGGATATAGATTCCAGGAGACAGATTTATTGCAATAACCCATAACACAGGTTTGCTCCTGATTCCTTGTTAATACAGAAATACCAGGCATGATGTACAGCCGAGGAAAAAATTAAGAGACCACTTTGAAAAAAGTATCAGTTTTTCTTTTTTTTTACTATTTATTGGTATGTGTTTGAGTAAAATTAACACCTTTGTTTCATTCTATAACCTACTGACAACATTTCTACTGAATTTCAAATAAAAATACCGTCATTTAGAGCATTTTTTGCAGAAAAATGACAATTGGTCAAAATAACAAAAAAGATGTGGTTTTTCCAGATATTGATTTCTGATCTCTTCCAAAGTTAAAGCATTAGTATTGTGTAGTTTAAGAATCTATATGAACTTGTTTTCTTTGCATTATTCGAGATCTGAAAACATTTAATTAATTTTGCTATTTTGACCAATTGTCATTTTTCTCTAAATAAATGCTCTTAATGATAATATTTGTATTTGAAATTTGGTAGAAATGTTGTCAGTAATTTATAGAATAAAACTAAAATGTTAACTTTACTTTAACTCATACCAATAAATAGTAAAACCAGAGAAACTGATAATTTTTAAGTGGTCTCTTAATTTTTTCCGGGGCTGTATGTGTATAGGCCACTCTTAGAGACCAGGGGCCGTATTCACAAAGCCTTTTATCCTACCACTAGGAGTGCTCCTAACTTGCGCTAAAACCTTTTACGTAGGAGTAAATTAAAGTGATTAACAACGGCTCTGAGACCTACTCATACTAAGGATAATACCAACTCCTAAGCTTAAGATAAAAACTCTGTTCCTATGGATGACGTCGATTCTCATGCATGAGTTTAGAAGGGGTGAGGACGGTGATTGGTTGTTGACAGGCTCTCTCATTAAAAACTCATTTGTGACGTCCCTCTAACAATCCCACTATATCAACTGAAAATAAGAGAATAACCTAGGCTTCAAATGAAGTCATATTAAATAGTTATGGACAGTGCAGTTAGCAGAATGCACACGCATGATGACAAGTTTGTGCATCCAACGGGAATGACACTTTGCACGATAAGATAATTAGAAAGCGATCAATATATAATATGGCAATTGCATGTAATCAAGGCAGTAATAATTAAAGCACCCAGCAAACTGTTAGGCTATTATATTTCCAGCCCTTGACCACTTCAAATATCAGCATATACGGCCCTTCAAGCCCTCCAATCTTAATTGATCAAAGCGAAACGAACGTGAACCGTAGCCTAGGCGAAAGCCTACTGGTCCCAGAACCAATAGCCACTGTCACCCCAGCGGCATACAGCTGGTAAGTTCTCAAAAACCTGCGACCGCTCTCTGTTGAAATGCACGAGTCATCGGTACATCCAGGCCACGGTGGACGAATTATTGTAATGTGTGTCCCGTCACTGGACATTCCTGCGATCGCCATGGAATTTACTTTGATATTGTGTAATAGGCGATTGTCCAAAAGCAACTGCACTGTAAAAAAAAAATCTGTAAAAAAACAGTAAATTACTGGCAGCTACGGCTGCCAAACAAAAACCGCAAAATTAAAGTAAAACATCCTAATTCAAATAAAGTGCAAAAACCCTATATTTACAGATATTTCCATTTAAGGATTTGCAGAGAAAAACTGTTTTTTTTTATAGATTTTTCCTCAATTAATACAATCAGTTACAGCCCTAACAGTTTAGCAGAGAAAAACTGTTATTGTACAGATTCTTCCTAATTTATTACGAGCAAACACCTTTTATTAAGTTAGGGTACTAAAAGTATAGCAGAGAAACACTGTTATTTTACAATGTTTTCCTCCATATTTAAGATTAAAAACCTTCAATAAAGTGGCAGCCCTAACAGTTCAGCAGAGAAAAACTGTTATTTTACAGATTTTTTTATCTATTATTAATATCGAACTCTTTCAATAAGGTGACAGTACTACAAGTTTAGCAAAAAATGCTGTTATTTTACAGATTCTTCCTAATTTATTACGAACAAACACCATTCATTAAGTCAGGCTTCTTTAATTAAGATTAAAAATCTTCAATAAAGTGGCAGCCCTAACAGTTCAGCAGAGAAAAACTGTTATTTAACAGATTTTTTTATTATTTATATCGAACACTTTCAATAAAGTGACAGTACTACAAGTTCAGCAAAAAATACTGTTATTTTACAGATTCTTCCTAATTTATAACGAGCAAACACCATTCATTAAGTCAGGCTTCTTTAATTGAGATTAAACATCTTCAATAAAGTGGCAGCCCTAACAGTTTTGCAGAGAAACACTGGTATTTTACAGATTTTCCCTCATTTATTACAATGAAACACCTTCAATTAAGTGACGGCAATTCACATTTAGCAGAGAAACTGTCATTTTACAGATTGCTCCTACATTTTTATGATCAAACACATTCAATAAAGTGCTGACACATGCTCAAGATTGTAAAATGATGGTTTTATTTTGGAAGACAATTATTTCAAACATTGACTTGAAGGGTTTGTGATTGAAGAGCTTCAGGTGAGGCAGAGTTTATTGATGGAGTACAGACGGGGAACAGGACACAAACAGAGTATACAAATCCACAAAAGGGTTAACAGACAGAGTTCTAACACAAAGATCTAGGAACATGAACTAAAGATCGCACAGAGTCTCACTCTGGCTACTGTGCGCAAGGGCAAAGAACAGAGGTACACGGCTACAGGCCGGACAAGACCGTCACATTACTCCCGGTGCCGTATGCACGGCACTCTGGATAATGCAATCCTGAAAGTCTGCCGGCACCGAACTGGCTGACTCGGAAGCCAGCAGACAGGGAGCTTGCGGGGCTGGACGCCCACGGACAGAGAGCTTGCTGGGCTGGAAGCCAGCTGACAATGGGGTTGTAGTTGCCGGTGGCCGGAAGGCGGAATCCCAGGGACGTAGAGTGGGCCACAGATCTAGAAGACTTGGGCAAAGGTTTCACCCTTGTAGCGACGAGACCAAACACGGAGTGAGTGGAGTGCAGGTTATATATAGGAGTGAATCAGGTGTGTGTGATCATGTGATTGGGGACCTGAATGCAGTGCAGCTGGGATGGTGAATGATACTGATGACATGCAGCTGAGAGCATGAGTGAGAGTGAAACAGGTGTATGTGCTTGTGTGATTGAAGGGGGCGTGGCCGGAGCAGAGCTCAGCAGGAACATCACAATAGCCTCTACCCACAAAAGTTAAAACATTTGACTTCAGACTCATATTAAACTACATGGAGTGAGTCAGTCCATTGCAAAGTAATTTCCCCCTTGTCTCGTCTTTATTGTTCGGCATTGCTCTGGGCCAGCCAGATCCAAGGTTAGGTCAGGTCAAAAGTATTGGGACACCTGATCATCACACATATATGAGTTTCACGCACATCTCATTCCAAAACTACTCTATAACAGCTGCCTCTCTTATAGGAAGTCTTTCCACAAGATTTTGGAGTGGGTCTGTTGGATTTAGTGCCCATTCAGCATTAGGGAATTTGGACAATGCTCTTGTGTGACTAGACCAGGCTTGCCGATGCCGTTAGAATGGGTCCCAAATATGTATAGTGGTGTTTAGTTCAGGGGTGGCTTGATTTTAACCGAATGAACAAAGTGAGTCTGTGACTGGGCACCTGTGTGACCCACCACTGCAGCCTGTAGGCTGCTGCTTTTGTGGACTGGGTGAAGGTGTTTTGGTGTGTGTGTGTGTTACATGTTTGATGTTCATGTCTTTGTTCAGTTAAAATCAGCACACATTCAATGTCTTGTTTCTGAAATGTTCTGTTTATTTAGTTTAACAATCATACATCATATTGTCATATTTCATACCGTTTGTCAACCGGTGTTTAGTGTCTAAGTTTGTGTTGTGAAGATGGCGCGATATATGGAGTTTATGTTTAACCTCTTAAACTCTGTTAGAATTTTGATGTTTTTTGGGATATTCTATCTAAAATTCCATGCCCAAATTTAAAGGCCTACTTTTGAGTCTTAGGCATAGTATGGTGGCAAATTTCAATTTGATGTTACAGAGTTCCCCTCAAGCTATGATAAAATACCTTTAGAGTACCATATTTGTTGTCTAAAAATGTAGAAAGATGTTGATAACCTTCCCAAAATGTAGGCGCTCCCTAATTTTTTTTTCCTTTTAGATCTAGATTACTGTGAATGTAAGTGGGAAAATGAATTGAACGGGCCAGTTTTGTCATATAATTGTGTGCCCCCAAGGGTATGCCATCACCTTAACAAATTTGGAACTGATAACACTTCCCAATCAAAAGTTAGAAGATAAATAATCGGTGACCTCTCCATACTCTTCCGTGACTTTTGCTGCCTTCTGATTCTACCAGACTCTCTATTTCAATCTTTCTCATCATCCAACCATTGAAGTTCTTCCAATACTGCTGTTACCCCATACAATGGGGCTGTTTCTCTGTTTTATTTTAAGAAGCCATAATGATGTAGAATAAATGTGCTTCGTTGTACATCTGCATTTTGTTATAGAACTGTCTAAAACTTGCGTGGCTAAACGGCAAAACAAATGCACGTGAATTACTGATTACATCCCACCTTCTCTGTTGTGCACTCGGATATCTTTGCATCTCATTGGTCTACAGTCATGATTGACACACGTGTGGACCAGTCAATGAAAGTATTAGTTTATGTTTTCCACGTACAGACTTAGCATAGTTTACCATAGCAACCATAGGCATATGATAACAACTGAAAACTAGTCTTGGGTGCACGCGTTGTGTCAGACTGACAGGTCAGTCAACCTATGATATTTGTTACAGGTTCGCGTATCTTGCTGGCTGATTGGGTTATCCTGATAAGCAAGGGGTCATTGAAGAGCTTAGATGATGGCCTTTCAACCGTAGATATACAGCTTTTAACCGTGTACAACACAAGACTTGCCTGAACCGGAAGTAGTTTCCATTTAATCGTAAATGTACCTGTACATTTGTAGTTGTGTGGGTTTATCATGGAAATTATGAATAAAAACATGGATTAATGTGGATAATTATGGTGTTGTTTTACAGTTTGTACTTTAGGGTAAGTGATTCTACCGTTTATTTCCACCGAACTTATTAGACTGCACATGAAGATACATTACGCTATAAACTTTTGAAAACTGACGAAAATGTTTTTTTTTTTTTTTTTTTAATTCTGCTACTTGTGTCCACGTTTAGTCGATTTAGGTTCATTATACATACTTTTGACATGCACGATCGTAAAGCCACTGATCTTGGCGTTCGTTTGACATATAGTTTGTTTACTTTAGTGAACATTGATATTACGCTAGCTTGACAGTAATAGCATGAAGATTTAAATAGAATCTCGGCCCGCCGGCGGGCCAACAGAGTTTAAGAGGTTAATGAGATTTGGCTGCTTTATTATGTGTCGGCTATGCCGCCACCAAGCCTAATTGCTACCATGTGTAGTCTGAGTTTCCTAGTTGATTGGGAGTTTGATTGTTTAGGTATGGCTGCTGTGAGCCACAGGTGTTGGTGCCTTGCTGATTGACACACCTGAAATCAATGATTGGTATGAGCCAATTCAAGGTGCTTGTCAAGGCTACTTAAACTTACCTTTTTTCTTTGTTCAGGAAAGTTGCTAGTTTAATAGGACGTAAGTCCTTGGAGCTCTCACGATGGGCTAGTTACCTTGGTCCTTTTATTTGCTTTTGTTTTGTTTCGTAGTGAGAGTGATCGTGTTTAATAAGGCGCAAGCCTTACGAACTCTCACTGTCCAGTTAATGGTCCTTTTTATACATGTGGTCTGTGAATTGCTTATTTGTTGGTGGCTTTAATGCCATGCATTTGTCCTTAGTGAAAACTGTATTTTTTATATTGATTTAGTATTGTCAGTGTTTTTACTGCCTTTGTGCCTTATTTGGGTTAATAAAAATACCCATCTTTCTAACATCTTCAACCTCCTGAGTCCTCTTATGAGTAACATCTTGCTCTAAGCGTGAAGGCTATCCCGACCTTTTACAGAGTCTTATCTTATCAGGATAACCCAATCAGCCAGCAAGATTCGGGAACCTGTAACTAATATCATAGGTTGACTGACCTGTCAGTCTGACACAATGCGCGCACCCAAGACTATTTTGTTGCTATCATATGTCCATGGTTGCTATGGTAAACTCTGCTAAGTCTGTGCGTGAAAAACATAAACTAATACTTTCCTTGACTGGTCCACACATGTGTCAATCATGACTGTAGACCAATGAGATGCAAAGATATCCTAGTGCACAACAGAGAAGGTGGGATGTAATCAGTAATTCACGTGCATTTGTTTTGCCGTTTAGCCACGCAAGTTTTAGACAGTTCTATAACGAAATGCAGTTGTACAACGAAACACATTTATTCTACATCATCATGGCTTCTAAAAATAAAACAGTGAATCAGCCCCCAAAAAGATTGTTTTTATGGGGTAACAGCAGCATTGAAAGAGCTTCAACCGTTGGATGACGAGAATATTGAAATAGAGTCTGGTAGAATCAGAAAGCAGCAAAAGTCACGGAAGAGTATATGGAGAGATCACCGATTATTTATCTTCTAACTTTTGATTGGGATGAGATATCAGTTCCATTTGTTCAGGTGATGGCATACCCTTGGGGGCACACAATTTTATGACATAACTGGCCATTTCAATTCATTTTCCCACTTAAATCCACAGTAATCTAGATGCAAAAGGAAAAAGAATTAGGGGGCGCCTATATTTTGGGAAGGTTATCAACATCTTTCTAAAATTTGAGATAACATATATGGTACTCTAAAGGTATTTTATCATAGCTTGAGGGGTACTCTTTAACATCAAATTGAAATTTGCCATCATACTATATTTAAGACTCAAAAGTAGGCCTTTACATTTGGGCATGGAATTTTAGGTAGAATTTGCCAAAAAACATCAAGGTTCTTACAGGTTAATGAAAATGGGTTCGCTGAATTTTTGAGGAATTCACTGTAAATTTACATAGAAACATGATAAATTGTTAGTATGTACATAAACCTTAATATAATGAGCTACATATTTAATTTCAGATTATCAGTGTAATTTTATTTACATTTGCATGTATTTTAGAAAAATGGAAAAATTATGTATAAATAATACAGTTATTTTCTGTAAAAAAAATTGAAATCCATGTAATTTGTCATTATTGGCATTATCCTTAAAATAGCAGTCGTGTTTTTAATTTATAGTTAACCTCCATTATTATACATAGTTTTGTATACAATTTCACAAAACAGAAAACCACTGTAAAAATGTAGAGTTATTAACTGTAAAATTAGGTTGTTTTTTTACAGTGTGGATAAACTGTTGGATGATGTGGGGTCTACAGTGCGTTGATAGTTTAATGAATTAAACGGCTGACTGATGATTCCCAGTGTCGTCATTTGCGTTTTCCGCGAAGCCAAATAGGCTATCTTTATGTTTCCAAACATTTCACTTCGGGACACATCGTTGTTTAAAAGCGTCATTGCATCCCGCGCTAATTCTACGACAATATTAATACCTTCACGGTTTAAGCAATGTCTTTTATCAATTCCAAGTCGGCTGCAGCCATCTTACGATTTTTTGTGAATAGGTCTTAGTGATTTAGGAGTCCTCATGAGGAGTTTTAAGCTGTCCTAGACTTAGGTGCTACTTTTAGGGATAAAATATTTTGTGAATTGCTCTTCACAAAAAATGTAGGAGTCCTACATTTAAGACTGACACGCCCATTATTTTTAGGAGTTTCTCCTAAATTCGCCACTTATGAGCTACTTTTAGCCCTAAGATTCTTTGTGAATACGGCCCCAGATAGGTAAATCAAACTTGAGCAGTGATGGTCTGTAATTGGTGTGTGCAAATGTTCCCCGTCAGAGAAGAATGTTGCCTTGACTATATACAAAAAAACGTCTTGGTGAAGTCTATTTATTGCGGGAGGTTAAGACAACCCACCTGGGTGAACAGGCTGTTATCACCCGAGTTTCTACTGCAAAACTAGGGCCCTACCAGTAAAAAAATAAGTTTGATTTGAGCCTAAATCACACACATACCTATGTTGTTCTGCACAACCAGATAGTCATATTTTTGATATTTTATAACAGAATAGTGCCCACTACTATCTAGCTGGCCGATGCCAAACAAATACACCACAGACAAGAGCATTATGATGCACTGCAAAAAATGCTTTTCTAACCTAGTGTTATTACTCTTATATTAAGATGAAAAATCTAGTTGGTCTTGTTTCTAGCTAAATTGTACTTACCTAGTGCTTTCTTGGTAAGGTTATTTTTACCTATTTCAAGCAAATATTACTTGGGCTGTCTTGATAAGCACATTTGCACTTAATTTGAGTTCTTTTAAACTAGATTTGAGTACTAGATCTTAAAATAATTCACTTTAAGTGTGGGAGTCTTATTTTAAGTTGAAAACGTTTAATTTCAAGCATAAATTCGCTTGTTTTTTTCTTAACGGATTAAAGGTCATAATTCAAGTTATTTTCAAATAGATATGAGTTTTAACAACCACTTAATTGCACCATGTAGTTCAAGTGACCTAAATCACTTAAAAAACACAGTCAAATATACTTGAGATACATGTGGATTACCACTGAGCACAAGTCAGAAGTCAGAAGTGTCGTCATAAACCACAAGTTTTCCTCAAACTTGGTGGCACGATCGGATTCACTCGAACACCTCTCAAAACGTCTCTGAGGCTGCATGCCAGTGATGTGAACTGAAGCAAGTACAACAGCTGAAGAAAACATCGTGCCTTTCTACTTCAAAAGCTAAAGGTAAGCTCATATAATTTAACTTCTGCCTACTTTGGTAATTCGTCAGCGATATTGAAAACCAAAATGTATCGTAAATGACCAAGACCTCTGGTTGAAGTTATAAACTTTTTAGCAAACAAAGCTAGCACAGTTGGCGTTAGCTAAGACGGCTAACCTAGCACATTAAATTCAATTGAAGCACATTTCGACTGAGCTAACGTATGTTTTTAACTAGTGCCAGGTAATACAATGTCAGAAAGTGTCCCTTTTAGTCTTGTCTGTGAAAAGTAAGCAAGTTTAGAGGACTCATTTAGTGTGAATGTTGGTGATATAATAGCTAGTAGCTGCAGTTAGCTCTTAGCTGGCTAGCTTCTCTATATTAAGGATCCCCCACACTGACAGAAGCTTTGACTTGAAGTTCAAGATTTTTTTCTTTCTGAAAGAGTAAGAACCCTTTTCTTTAAATTACAGATTGAGCAATTGGACAAGACAACACAGTGACTTCTGGAAGGTAAGTCTATAATAGTAGATATGATAGAAGATGGTTGTATAGATAAAGCCAAAGATTGTGGCTAGACTGGCTATGCATGTTTTCCTGGTCATTATCGCCACATAGCCGATATGCTTCCACTCTTTTCCTTGAATCCTCAATGCTCTTAAGTATCCATAGTTTCAGAGACATCATAAATATTGCTGATTCACTCTTACCCCTTTGTTTGCAGCTGCACAGATCATTGCCTTGTTGGAGGTTCTCCTAAAAATGTTCCCTTCCTCAGCCGTCCCTCCAAGAAAACTCAAGTCAGCAAGTGAGGCACTACACAATGTCCTTGAGGTGGGTTTTAGTGTCAGTACACGTACTGTACACGTGTATAATGGTTTCATTTGTGAATTTCATGTGTTTGGTTTAACTTCATTCTGCCCCCCTCCCCCAATTTGTTGCTTTCAGCCATCTGAGGACCCCAATGTCTTCTTGCGTAAAAGGCCGCTTAGCAGTCCTGTCTTCATCATGGACTCCAACAATGTGCTTCCGACAGTAAGCAATACCCCACTGACGACCTTGCCAAGGGACATGCTTCCGGAATCCCTCATGATACTGATGGGATGTTGCTATGTGTGCCAGTTCACCTATTCCAAGTGAATTGCTACTCTATTGTCCATAATACAAACAGATGTACTGAAAGATTCTATTGACGAGAGTGAAAAGATGACAACATATAAAAAGGTGCTTGCTGACCGGCAAGAATTCATCCAAACCTAGTCTGTCTCTCCCTCTCCTCTTTGTCAACCTCTCTCTGTATGTCACTCTTCTCTATGCCCCACCCCCCCTCTATCTCTTTCTCTATATGTCTGGAGGTCAGGACAGCACACAGTAACACAATGTCCAATGTATTTCCAGCTAAATTTGTTAATGATTTGTTGGCTGTTGGATGATTTCCGACTGTTTGATGTGTTGCTGAATTGTTATCGTTTATGTTAGATGTCAATGTACCTTATGTCTGACAGTTAACTAAAATCATTATGTGTAATATGTAATTAAGTACATTTAAGCACTCTGATGCTTAATATTGTTCATTATTGTCAAATGCCTGTTATTGGTTTTCTTCATTAACAGGGTAATAAAACAGTGATAAATAATATGTTGTGAAATGTTTCCATGATTTTAAGAGCTATTGGTCTGATTTGAAGTAACTTAAAGCTTTAGAAGTACTCCAGGTTTGAGTGATGACAGACTTCTTTGGAAGTTACTATATGACTTGAAATCAGTGTTGTCAGTCTAAATTTTACTCTTATTTTAAGATTTTGTGGTCTTATGTAGAAGCCTGAATTGTTTCTTATTTCAAGTACTAATGCCTCAGAAGATCACTAGATTTGAGTGACATTAGGCTTATTTTGAGGTAACTGCATGGTTTGAAATAAGTAGAATTAGTCTTATTTCAGGACATTCTGTGCTTGAATTGTCTCTTATTTCAAGTACTAATGCCTCAGAAGTTCACTAGATTTGAGTGACATCAGGCTTATTTTGAGGTAATTACATGTCTTAAAATGAGTGGAATTAGTCTTATTTCAGGACATTCTGTGCTTGAATTGTCTCTTATTTCAAGTACTAATGCCTCAGAAGTTCACTAGATTTGAGTGAAATCAGGCTTATTTTGAGGTAACTACATGTCTTGAAATGAGTGGAATTAGTCTTATTTCAGGACATTCTGTGCTTTTGGAGTAATGGTCTTATTTTAAGAAATCTTAACAAGCCAAATTTGCTCAACGCACTGGCAGCCAAATTTGCTTGTTTTAAGCAAAATCCTGCTTAAATATGTAATTATTTGTCTTAAATCTAGAGGGGCATTTTTTGCAGTGTGGCCATAATCGCATATGGCAATATCATTCCAATTCACTCTTTCTCACCTCCTTAGTTTGCCATTTGCACATGTTCATTTCATTTGCAGTCAACTACAACACCGCACTTAAATAATGAATATCACAGAATGAATTTGCTTTCACCTTATATGGAAAGCACATATTTGAACACTGTAGGACAAACACTTTTGAGGAACCTAATCATTTGGAACATAATCATCTGCTTCCTTTTCTTGCCTTGGTTGTCTTGGTTGTTGGGGGCGGCCCCCTCCTGGTTGGGCAAAAGCTGTGGTTAGAGGCTGAGAACTCCTTAATCCTGGGATCTTAAACCCAAATCTTAGGGGGGATTTGGGTTTAGTTACTTTTGCATTGTATCATTGAAACTTGCTTGCTTAATCATTTGTAAATTATTTACAAAATGTGAGCAGACCATTATTATATACCTTATTAATGATCTTATAAATAATTAGAAAATGGTTTGAAAAATGTTCATACAAACATGACTACTCGTTTACAAATAGCTTACTAATGTCCTTATAAATGATCTTTTTGATCGTTAGAAAATCATTTGAAACATGTTCATAAATACATCTATACTCATTTCAAAACAGCTTACTCATGTCCTTATATATTATATTATAGATCGTTAGAAAATCATTTGAAAAATGTTTGTAAATACATTAATACTCATTTGTAAATCGCTAACTAATGTCCTTATAAAAAACTCTTATAGATCATTAGAAAACAGGTTCATAAATACATTACTACTCATTTACAAATACATTACTAACGTTTGTAAATGTTGGGGTAACGATTTGTAAATGATAAACAAACTATGAACAAATGCTTCATAAATGGTTTATTATGGAGGGTTATTATAAACTGTTACCTAATTGGGTATAGTGGTTGTCCACCTTGTTTACCCCTTCTGGGTTATTTGGTTTGGCCAAGCCACTATTAATATCCCCTCATGTGTCATTGTATTTGTTCAGTTGACATCTTGTCTGTTGCTGTTTTTTAAATTGAGTTATATTTAGTTTGACCTCTTTTATTGGCCTAGTAATTCATTTCTTGGTTGTTAAGTTTTTACATGTTGGGTGAAAAAAGCCCTGGTTTCCCCATCATGCACTACTGTGTGCTTGTTGCTTTTCCCATCATGCACTACTGTGTGCTTGTTGCTTTTCCCATCATGCACTACTGTGTGCTTGTTGCTTTTCCCATCATGCCAGGGGCGGAGTGGCCATCGGGAGCACCGGGATTTTTCCCGGTCGGCCTGTCGGCCAATAATCTATCAAGAACCAGCCTGCAGACCGGCCTTCGCAGCCGTCGTGTCAAATTCATGAGCGGCCCATCGAGATTGCATGTATGTCAAATCATGGTCCCGTGAAAATCTCTAAATTCTCAGAGAATTGTAGGATTGAGCAGTCCAACCACTATTTATAGCACTATTTGTCTCTGTATATCACACCTATGGTGTGTGTCAAACTCACTCCCATTAATCCAACCTTCAGATTTTTGTTTAGCCTCCTATATTGATGTAATTATTTTTTATTCAGACGCTCCATTACTTTCATGACCACAAATATAAATTGGCCAGCGATTTAATCCGTTTTTTTGTTGAATGTAGAATGGTCGGAGCAAATTGCCTCATGGGAAATGCGTATCGTTCTGCCTTTATCAAGTGAACCTAGGGAGATAAATTAGCGGCGATCAGGAAGAGAGAGCAGGTGAAGCGGACCTGATGGAGGGACATAAGAGAAATGAGAAAGGAGGGGGCAAAAAGGCCAGACTGAAAAAGAGGCGGATGCTGGAGGAAAGTGCATCAAAATGTACAAGAATTAGGCCTACGGATTTATTCAACCAGCCGTCAACTAAATGCGAGTGAGTTGACAGGACACATTGTTGCGAATTAGCATAACATTTGAGCCAATACGGGACGCGATTTGTTCCGTATTTCCATAAATGTACATATACAAATACACTGTCACTGTCACTGTCACTGTCATGTCTGTCACCCACACATCAACACTAAATCTAACAATAATGATCAAAAGCCGCCCGTTTGTTTGTGTAGTTGATATGGGAGGTGGAGGGGATGCGGGTTGGGCCAGTTTTGGGCACGTTGTGGGCCGGTGGTGGGCCGGTGCAGTCAGAATTGTCCCGGTGGATTTTTGTGTCCCACTCCGCCCCTGCATCATGCACTACTGTGTGCTTGTTGCTTTTCCCATCATGCACTACTGTGTGCTTGTTGCTTTTCCCATCATGCACTACTGTGTGCTTGTTGCTTTTCCCATCATGCACTACTGTGTGCTTGTTGCTTTTCCCATCATACACTACTGTGTGGTCGTTGCTTCACTGCTTGGTCCCTCACAAGAATTAATTGTGGGTTAGGACTTTATTCAATCAGTTCTTACAGACTTCCTCTTATCAACAATTGGTTTCAGTGTATCAGTCATTTGGAACACAGAGCCTGCTGGACTTTGTCTTCATTTTTAAAGAACGAGTCATTCATTTTGCACTATTTTGGATTCCTCATCAGTTCAATTTGAATGTTTGGCAACATGGGCAAATGACCAACTAGCATGCTAAAATCATCTGCATTGGGATGTTGTGGAATAGGTTAATGATTCGGACAGGGAAAGCTTTATGTAGTCTTCCTCATGTTCTGATGTGTACTCATTCATGTGAATTACATTCTGTATGTTAAATATTATAAGTTGAATATGCAAGTAGATATCACTTTCTATAGCCACATATTAACCTTGTATCTTCTCCTGACTCATAAAAAAAGCTGTGCAACCAAAGCCTGACAATTTTATGAAATTCCTCATGTCTATAGAAACTAAATTTCCTGCCTTAGTACTGCAAAACAGCAGGGTGGTCTGTAATAAGGTCATGGCATTTTGGTCCTGAAGTCTAGCAAATGTTGATAGAAGATTATATTATGCACTGGGGGGGGAGAAACACGAACTTGTCCTGGTCTATTTGTCTGAAGGACTTACAATGGCTTTACCAACTTGATTCAAGAAGTACAAACAACTCATCAATCACCTTTTCCCCCACTGGCAGATTTATTTGACCCATCTCCATTTATAAGAGAGGGTTTATTTAATGGCTCAGTTTACAACACTGATGCACTGCATCAAAATAGCTTGGCAGGCAGGCATTACAATTCTGTTGTAGAACTTTACAGTCCAAAAAAATAAAAAATAAAAGAAAGAAGTGAGAGAACAAGGGAGAGTTGGAGGAGGAGGGCGATTGAGGGGATACAAACGATGCAGAAAGGTGTACAGAATACACCAATTGAGACACAGAGGAAATATAAATTGAAATGCAAATGTATGTTTTCCCTTGTGATAAGAACAAAGAAATATAGCACACTTGTCAAAATGCATCACCGCCACACAGAAGAGCATGGTTTTAACTCAGAGAAGATGATGGGGCGCCTATTGTGTGGGGTTGCCTTTGTGTGCCTATTTTTTTTTCTCATTACAATGAAAGTGCATGCTTGTGTTGTACTTCCATGGCAGTGTTAGCTGTCTCAAGCACTCCCGTCTTGTGTGCAAAGTAGGATCATCAGGCAACCTGTATTGAAATATTTACGTATTTGTCCTGATACTGTCACAGGCCAATATCCATGATTCAGTTAAGAACATCTAGAGCCCTCATGTGGTAATTCTATATCAAAAGGCATAAAATGTTGGTGGATATAAATATTTATAGATTGAACAAAAAAATATTATTAAATAGGTTGAGCAGAGAAAATACCTCAGAGCCCTTCTTCAGTTTGATAAAAAAAACTGCACAGTGTCAAAAAGCCAAGAGCAAATTGTATTTAAAAATCCATCTGATCCAACTCGCTTTTATCCTAATGGCAGAAAAATCACGGATCAATAAGCAATTCAAAGCTGAGAGGTGAGACACTGGAAAGTTGTCCCTCAAGCGGATTCGATCTAACATTGGCGGTCTTCAAGGCTGGCATGCTGGACAGCTTATCCACAGGCACATCTGTGTGGACACAAGAGCAGAGAGAGCGAAACACTTACAGTTGAGTGATCAGTGCTCTGGGGGAGCTGCTAGCATAGCCTGAGTCTAAAACCAATGGTATGGACACCTATGCTTACACAATGTTGAAATATGTTAACATAATGTCACACAAGTTGGAGAGTTTTTATTGTTTGTCAGGGTGAATGCCAAAGACCATGCTGGTATTTTCTATAAATGCACAACTTAATGTGAGTTATAGAGCAATAAAAAGAAGGGAGTAAGGGGGTACAATCTGGTCATCCAAGGCACTTCCTTCAATGGCAGTGGTAGCTATAGCACTCCTGTCTTGTGTGCAAAGTAGGATCATCAGGCACCCCGGATAAATTATTAACATGTTTATCCTGCCACTGTAACAACGTATTACTTTAATAACAGAATAGAGCAATACAATAAGACAATACTGCTGACTTGAGGGAGCAACTTTTAGTTCTTTAGTAAGGGGGGGGGGGGGGGGGGGGGGGGGGAGCTGGTCATCCAAAGCAATGGCTTGTGAGGGCTGCTCTCAATATGAAGCTCAGACTGACAAACACTGCCACTCCAGTGGTGGAACAAGACCAAAGGGATCCACTCAGCACTGAGGATGGGGGGAGTGGGGCTTAATCTTTCAATTCCATGCTTGCATTGAGCGTGGATGATAGATTTATTGTTTTGTTTTTGTGCTACATGGACATGATACAAGGAGCACAAATATGAATTTGGCCTCTCCACTTGGTAGAGAGAGTTTCTTCTTTCTCTAAGACATGCTTGCACAGAACAACAATCAATTTAGTAGATGCATAAAAAAAGAGTGCAAGGTTAAGCCTGAGAATATGATTAAGCATACTTACTGTGACAAGCATACACCGGGGAATTTAGGGTGGAATTAAAAATTAACACAACCTGCAACACACTAAGGAGTGTGCAAAGAGATGCAACACACTAAGGAGTGTGCAAAGAGATGCAACACAATAAAGGCCTCAATATACTTCTGCATCCTTCTCCGACCTTCTCTGCCCTCGAAAATAGATGGGCGGGTGGTCGGATTCAGAAGGATTTGATCGTACTTACAGACCCTATACACTTCTACGACGACCGTGGGTGCTGAAAATAATTTACTGCGGCGATAATAATTATAAGGACGGCAACAGCGCTTTAAAACGACGTTTTACATTATTCAAAGGTGAAAGATTAAAGGCAAGAGAATCGCCAGGTGTAGGCTACCTTCTCATTATGTGTGTGTGTGTGTTGTCAGTGTTTGTAATACAATGGTGTTGGCTGTAAATAAACTCCACTTCGCGTTTTTGACAATAAAATAAATCCCATGTAGGATAACAGCCTTCTTCCTATGTGCGGGAGTTTGTTTAACAGTTTAACTGTGCGGGAGTTGTCCCATTTCCCATGAGGCTTTGCTCAGACCATTCTACATTAAGAAACAAATTAAAACGCCGGCCAATTTATATTTGTGGTCATGAAAGTTATGTAACGTCTGAATAAAACAAATAGATCAAGAAAGGAGGCTAAACAAAAATCAGTAGGCTGGATTAATGAAAGTGAGTTTCGACACACACCATGAGTGAGATATAGAGAGACAACAAGTGTTATATATAGTGGTTGGAATCGGCTGGATTCAGCTGTTGGAGAACTTGCCGATTATTTTCTTTTATGAGAGACATTGACTCGGTGGGTGATGATGTCGTTGGGAAATAATGTCGTTAGTGAACCAATCACAGCCAAGGGGGTATCCGTCTCTCTCCGACTCTCTACGAAAAGTTAGAAAAAAACGTTCCTCTCCGACCAGCTCTCCGAGGGCTCGTATGGGCGTTAACACCTGGGTGAAGGTGTTGCCAAGGCGTGCCAAAGTGTCCCTCTACGACCGAATCGGAGAAGTAAAAATCGGCCTTAAGGAGTGTGCAAAGAGATTCAACACACTAAGGAGTGTGCAAACAGATTCATTTGAGAAGAATCGACTCAGCACACTCATTCTCACAGTGTGTGTATTTCCTTGGTGAACTTGATTTCTGAGCTACGCTCTGTGCACCATGTTACATTCAAAAAAGAAACAGTACATACAAGATCATCTTGTAGGCACTCTGATTAACAGTGACGCCTTCTTCTTTTGTATATCCACTGAAGCTGAATGAATCACCATTGCATTTCCTAACATTGAAATGAGCTGACTCATGTGTATGATGCCCTTGGCGCCCTGAACTTTGGGAACTAATTGGATAACTTTATTACAGCCTTAAGGACACTAGAGTCTGTCTTAGGCCAGGATTGATTATTTTATTAAGGACCAACACATAATTAATCACACAGATGCTGTTGAAAAAATGCTCTAATGAACAAAATAAAAAGGTGTGCGTGATGTCAAACAGAAAGGTTAAACTGAGCTGTGCTCAAAATCAGGAATGTATAAATGTCACAAAGCGTCCCCAAATTAGAAGGCCAACATGGCCAAGGGTCAGGTGTTGCATCACAAACATATGCAAAAGCTAGTAAATGTGTACACGTTACAAGTACTGTATATTGTACTATGACTGCCAAGGTATGCTTAGCATTTTATTAGAACATACAAAAATATCCATTCTAATTCAGATGGCAATTTCCTACCAACCTCCATACATCAAGTTTCAATACAGCTCAAATAATGTATCTCGTGATGTGTGCCCTGGGGGGAGAAAGCCCTTCCATAGCCCTTCCCAATCCGTGAGAACAGAAAAACTAATTTTTACACACTCAGATTTTGTATTTGTTCTAGCCCCCAGCAAATGTTGCCAGTAAGAACTAATAGCATTTTCCCACTTATGAGGGCAGGTATGAGCGGATGATTGCACACAGAGCACTGGGAGGCAACAGCTGAGGCTGTTATATATATATACATGACACATGTTGTTAATGCCACGCTGTTCATGATGAGGACTTTTAACTCAGGCCCCATCAAATGAACTGTGATGTTAGGGAAAATTTGCTCCTAATAAAAAACAGTCGTGTAAATATATAAATCCAAAGCTCATTTGATTCTATTTGTTTCTCTTGACTTCAAGAGCCCAACATTTCAAATCAGACCCTGAGTCTATATATAATCAGCAAACAGTAAAAAGCCCATGAATTCAGGCGCTGATAAAAGTCTAAACATGTAAGGTTAGAGACCACATAACATGAACCCTGCCGTTCTGGTTCAACACTACATAAAACATGCACTGTCTGGGTCTTTGGCATTCCAGAATGTGGATCATACTTTTCTCCGACCAGATTTTAAAATCTACTTCAGTGTAGAGGGCAATTGTATGAAGGGACTACAGGGCATATGAGGATCAGTCCATGTATGAAACCGCTTGTTGAGGTTACACATACAGTGCCAGTCAAATGTTTGGATTGGAAAATGTCTGTGACCATGGCTGCAACAGATAACTACAGTACCAGTCAAAAGTTTGGACACACCTTTAATTTTTTTGAGAAGTTTTTCTTTACTTTTATTATTTTCTAAATAGTAGATAACACTTTTTTTGTTTAGTACATCATTCCATATGTGTTATTTCGTAGTAGAAATGTCTTCAGTATTAATCTACAATGTAGAAAATAATAAAAGTAAAGAAAAAACTTTTGACTGGTACTGTAGTAAGGGGGGGGGGGGGGGAGAGAGAATTAGCATGCATGCCGCTCTTCACGTTATTTTCAAAATGGCATTTTCTGCCATGCGACCATTTTCTGACATTTAAGGCTTCTGCATTTGGTCTTTTTGACAATTACATTTGTATTTGAACAGAATGTCAGGATGCCACTTGTCTTATGGTTCCTCCAATTCCACAGCATTTCCTACATTACCAATCAACTGCAGTCTGCCCATGGTCCATTACACGTTCAATGACTTCTAGTCAGTGAGAGAGCGAACACAGGAAAGGTATGATTGGGTCTTCTGAACTTGCATCAACACACTTGCCTCTGGGAAGTGTAATACATATTTAATTTGTGTTTCCCAGTGAAGACCTAAGGTTCAATTAAATTAATACCCTGCCAAGGAAAGCCTACCCAGATTAATAATATCCTTGGTCTGTGTGTACCTACTAGCCCAATAGCTTAGTAAGTAATTACTTTTCATCTGATTCTCATCTAGAGTTAAGAGACAAGAATTAATCACATTTGGTTCAATGATTATGTGGTACTCTGTCATGAAAAAAATACATATTTCAAATTTCAACTGCATTGCAAAAGAGAAGGGGTGATCCATCTTTCATTTGTAACAAGACACATGCATGTTTACGAGATGCCACTAGAATGCCATATATGGTCTCTGTAAAAGCATGCACACTATTTAAAGATGTTTCAAGAAGCAAGCAAATACATTGGTTTAAATCAGGTTACTACTTTACTACATTATAATAAAATGAACAATTTAGAGTAATAAAAACACATTTTTCTGTCTACCTGGCAGGGTATATTAATTCACTCTCTGATTAAACCTGATTGCAAATAAAAAATAGTGATTGTTCAATTGTAATACCTCTCCTGAGAGATTTGCTTACCGGATATCTCATTGTTTTCCAGATTTATGTTCTCCAGAGTACGGATTTCTGTCAGTCTATCTGGAAAACTCTTGAGCTTGTTTTGGGACAAGTTGATGCTGGTCAAGTGCTTCATCTCACCTACAGCGTCCGGTAATTTGGAAAGATTGTTGCCTTGCAGGTCCAACTCTGTGTGGAAGTTTTAATCACATTGATAACAAGTAAGTATGACAATTTATTGCCTTAATGGCAGTAATGTTGTCAATGTGATACTTCAAAGAAAATGAATTGATAAATGGAATCAAGTGGAAGTGCAATAAGTAATACATTTGTTCAGAGCATAAAATAAATCTTACTTGTATTACATAGACACCTGAAGAAAGTATGACAAAAAATGACAAGCTTTTGAAATTCTTGAATTACTGAATCAATTACACACCTCTTAATTGGACAAATGTGGAGAAAAATTTGTTGGTTAAGGCTTTCAGCTCATTGTTAGCCAGTGTTATGCTCCGTATATTCTCAATGGCGGTACTCAACACCCTGAAGACTCCATCAGGGAAACTGATCAATTTGCAGTCGGACAGATCTGCAAAAAAACAGGACTGTTGACTACGTTAACAAATACAGTCACCGTGGTGACACTATACAAAACCCACAAAGCTGTAATGGACATTTTCAAGAAGAGATATTTGGAAATTACTTGATGAGACTAATTGCTGGCTCAGCTCATTTGTGGTGGTTACTAAATCTGTTATGAAATCAGTGTATGAGCCACCTATCTTATATTAACAACCACAACCTTAATCAAACAACCTTTGTCTGTGAATAGGCAAAAACAGACATCTTCCTGACCTGGCGCAACACTGCCACCTGTTGTCCATTACAACCACCACATTTTGAAAGTGAATTCTCCTGTGCTGCAGTTAGCCACCCTGGGGTTGGTCTTACTCTATTATGTCATGAATCTGTTGAGGCATTCAGATCCCATGTTATGAACCAAGCTTCTCTTACAGCTTGGGAAACATAAGATGATAGGCAAATGACAGGAAGTAGGGCAGTAACTAAGATGTGAACGTGTGTGTGTGTGTGTGTGTGTGAAAACAAAACAAACGCAACCTAGATGGCCTGGCACCTGACGGACCCCCAGAGAGATGAGGCTTACCTTCTTGAACTTTCACACTGATGGCATCCCCATCAGACTTGCCATGCACAGAAAAAAGCCTAGGTTGTTTTATTCCTTTCGTTTTTTGTATTTTTATCTTTTCAATTAAAACTGTCTGGTGCTTCCTGGTTGATCTCAGCCACTCACACAGTCTCTACACATTGACATTTTTTCTTCTGCACAGGCTCTGTGTCATTGCAGTTAAAGGGATAACCCCACCCCTAACTGAGAGACCGTCAGCTGCACATGTAAGGATACAGAAGGTGCCAGTAATGAATTAAACAAATAAACAAAAAAAATATATAAATTCATGTAAGTGTACTCATGGTTATGTACATGTAAGTAACACCTACCAACCTATAGGGAAGCCATACTAGACTCTGGCTTAATGCTTTGCCACTGAAACCAATGAGCCTGTTATCATTATTTTATAAGTAGATGGTGAACATTTTTTAAAATTGCCGTGCTATACTGTCATGATAAATGGCTAGTATGTGACCTAAACAAATACATACTAATACATACACATTACAATACAATAATCCATAAACATACACACCCACACATATGTGTTAACAAGCTCCAACTCGCTGAAAAAAAGTCTGTTTATGGGATTCAGAAAATTAATTCTCCTTGTGACAGCTAATAGTGTTGGCTTACTAACAATTCAGAATGGACAGCCCAATTCAGGTACAGTGACGGTAGACTATTAGCAGAAGCACCATTTATTATTGCGGTGGCATCACGGTAGCCTACTTACCTAAATGATCCTTTCCGTCTTCAACTACTTCATTGACTCTTCTGGCAACGTTGGCAACATCCTGGGCCATCTTAAATAGAGTACGTCGAATCTAAGATGCAAATGTTTAGTTACAAATGCATCAAATGTCAGGCTAAGTGATCAAATTAGCGAAAAACATGGATTCCTCAGTAAATCATTCCTAAGAGAAAAATACCTTAAGTGAATTTGCGTCACGTGACTATGGCAGCAAAGGGGTCTCGCCCTTTCTTTCTATATTGGTTACACCAACCTTTCAGTGTCAAGAAAGGCAATCTAACAGGATACAACTGAAAACTCTCTAAACTAAAAACTGCCATACTCTGCTAAAGCCTCTCGTAAGCTCTGTTTACATTCAATACAAATCACATCACACTGGCCTCGCCTCTAATGTATCAGGCGTCATTCATTTATTATTCATTCATTGCTGAGGCAGGAGTGAACTAGAGGGTTTGAAGAAACCCTGACTCTGCTTAGCCTATGGTAGTTGTGACGCTAGGTTACAAAGCAGTCTCGATTTCTGGCTACTTACTTGATAACTTTGTTTTGCTGTCTTTCAGAACCCCCGACCTCTCAAACGTGCATTCAACAATAAAGCTGGCGACAATGTCGCCTTCAGCCAATCACACTCACACTACAGCACGGCATCTGTAGCTGCCAAATGTGAGGACCCTGCCTGATGTGAGTCCGCCGCTGCCTGATGTGAGTCCGCATGCGCAAACACAAACGGTTTACGGCAGAAGGCTCAGGAGCAAACTATCCAAGACGTGCATTCTCATACATGGTTTAATATCAACGTATCTGGCTTCTCTTAACGCATAATGTAGGTTTATTTAACGTAGTGTTTTATAATTTTGTCAACGGTTTACAGCATAAGGCTCAGTGTCAACATATGGGGCTATGTTGTATTACTGTTACTAGTAGGCTAATGAATGCACTGCTTAACTAATAATTCAATAAACATGAAGCTTAACATCATAAACCTTGGTGGATTTCAAACGTAAACAAATGCGCTTGTCATTCCACTTCATGCTGTAGTGTAGCCTACACCACCAGCATTACCTGGCTCGTTGTACTACAATAGTGTCGCAAAGTTTGCGCATGCGGCCTCACATCAGGCAGGTCCTCACATTTGGCAGCTACAGCATCGACAAATTTGGCGATTTGTGCTGATATTTTTAGCACAGCTACCACACACAAATGCCTAAGTCGTTCGGCACGGTGTACCGAAACGTTGCTCTAAAGATTTCTTGGAAATGTAATACTAAACAGCTAGCTAGTCTCAAATGACTACTAACCCCAACGTGCACCCAGTTTACCACGATTTTAGACCATAAGGAAAGTTTGTATCCATACGTTTAGCTAGTTACCCGTTGTGAATACGCATGCGCGTTGCACATGTGTCTCGCCAGCGCTAGGCTGACATACAATTGTAGCCTACTATTAGGCTGCTGATGTTAGAACTGTGCTGCTTCAACACACATTAAACAAAATCAGAGTCTGAGAATGAGACTATAATACAAATGTAGCTGGCAATTGTAAAACAATCTGTCAAAAATAAGGACTGTAGGCTCCATGTTACCTGAATGTCAGCGTGTGGTCCTGTAATCGCCCTGAGATTTTGGACACGAACCCACAGAATCAATCCAAGCCAGTTGTCTGAGGCACTGGCCAAAGAGATACCATTCTGGAAACTCCGTGACGGGTCAACGTTTTTATACAGCCTAGGCTACTTGTTTTGTGGAACAAAAGAGGACCACCGAGTACTTAACCCATGACTCAATGTCTCTCAAAGCCAGTTCAGGCAGGCAGAACACCATGGCCTGTATGCAAAGCCATGATGTATCCACTGTGCTGTCAGTGCACATACCTCCCCCAATATGTGTGTCTCACCTGGAAATGTCCATGTTGAACCAGCTACTCACTTTAGTCGAAATAAATGAAAGCTTTTCCAGTGAGGAGAGTCATGTATGGATATTACAAACAAACGAATCAGCACATAGTAGCACAAAGTGGGCCCTTTCTTTTGAATAAACAGTGGAGCTTTATCAAGTTATGTTGTTACATAGTGGATTTGTTGTTTTTCCAGAATTGTGCTCTAGAGATTTGAGGTTTTTACATATTCGCCCCAATATTTATTACCAAGCCTCTAATTTAATGTTGCAATGTTGTGAGACACAGTTTGGAGCATGGATACAAACCCACAGACAGCCCCAAAATGTACTTCCAGTTTATGGATAAATGTGCTGGCAGATCTTTTGCGTTGAAATCAGATTAGTCTGTACCAAAAGTATTATAAATCAATCATCACAAAAGCCTCAGTATGCCTCAGGGCTTTAGGGAATCAAACAGCTTCTACTGTATATCTCACTGCTTGTCTCATTTACCTCTGCTGTTGCTTTTACCGATATAAATGATAGAAATGAGTCTCATAATCTTTCTTTGGAGAGAAAATGTATGTGTTTAATCAGTTAGATCTGTTAATCTGTTCCAATCAGGGGGTATGAAGGACAGCAGTTACAGGATTTGTGATAACAAAAACTTTGGGCATAGGTAACATTCAGAAGGTGAAAGTGCCAAACAAAAGGTTGAATTGCCCTCAAATGGGCTTGAGTGACAGTTTGGAGGAGTTTTGGAGCACAATCCCATGGGCTTTAAGATAGTTGTATGTTAGTAATTGAAACTCCCAGATGGGAAGCACTGAGTGGATAAAGGTCTTTGTCTGTGAAGAGAGTAACAAGTGGAGATCAGGAAGTCAATTGTCCACCCATTTCACCCGCTGTCGCTAATAATAATGTTTTCCCCTTATAATATGTTTCCCTATCAGTCGTTGAAAAACAACGTCTGTGGTCACTGGGCCAGGAAATGAAAACATGATTGGGAAAATAGGATATTCTGCCTGCTTGACCACTGACTTCTGCTGTTTCACACTGATAGGGGGAATGGCATATTGACTAATAATATAACAAACACTAAACACCAGACTGGTGGAGGTGGCAGTCTGACTGTACAAATTGCTTCTAACACATAATGCCTCAAGACATAATTACATTGTTATTGGCTGATTATATTCCCTGGAGAGGTGTCAATGTGAAAATGGCAGCAGCATATTAACCTATTCCACAGCCCCCGTCAGCCAAGAGTTTCATTATAAGTTAATGAAGTTATAGCGTTGACCTTAGCAGTCGCAGGCCATTTAAGAATATTTGTGAGATTCCATGTAATGTCATTTGTTGTTCTAGTTATTGATGTAATCATTTAAATGCTTTGGGAGAATTAAGTGCATTATTATTTTTTCTTTATTTATTATTTTTCTCTCAGAAATAAAAATGCTTCCAGATAAGTTTTAACGTAGTGAAGTGAAGTCACAGTCAAATTAGATGTTCTGATATTAGCTGTACATGGCATGCATATTGTTTCTTTGTTTCAAGGTCTGTAAACTGCATCAAAAATGCCATCAAATGTCTGAACCTCTGGCAAAGAATACACAGGAATGTCGGGGAACTTCAGCACTGCCTCAGAAACTGCTGATCATGTTCTACACTGCGATAATAGAGTCTGTTCTGTGCACTTCAGTAACTGTCTGGTTTGGTTCAGCCACCAAACTGGACCAGAACAGACTCCAACGGTCAGTCAGGTCTGCTGAAAAGATCATCGGTGCCAACCTGCCCACCATCCAAGACCTGTACACCGCCAGAGTCAGGAAACGGGCAGGAAAAATCACTGCAGACCCCTTACACCCCGGAAACAAACTTTTCAAACGCCTCCCCTGTGGTAGGCGCTACAGATCTCTGTTCACAAAAACCTGCAGACACAAAAACAGTTTCTTCCTCCTCGCCGTCTCACTATTGAACAACTCATTGTAACATATATATTTATCCATGTAGCATATATATATTGTATCCCTGCACTTCTTGCACTCTCCACTTCTTCTTTGCACTATTGTAACAAGCTCCTGTATACTTCTCAAACTTTCATAGACCATGGCACTGTTTGTTTTTGTATTGTATTGTGTTTGTTTTTGTATTGTGTTGTAATGTATATTATGTGTAAGCACATTGAGAGTCAGTTCACCAGGTCAAATTCCTTGTTTGTTCAAACTTACTTGGCCAATAAAATCTGATTCTGATTCTGATTCATTGGGTTAGTTCTGGCAGGACACATCAGTCAAGTTGGCCAATGACCTGGGCCCTGTTCGGCGTACAACTGAAGCTAAGATAATTAATTTAGCTCGCGACACGAGATAATATAGCTCGCTAAATGAGAACAGGCCAAGCCTGTCTGGCGACGTGCGCTAAGATAAAAAGTTAAATTGTCCCAGGCTAAAAATTGCGCGTGCACATCCTGCTTCAAAAGGCAGGATAGGTCGATCACCAAAACCATGATTTTATCAACTGTACCAATGTCTCAACTGTACTAATAGGCTACCACTGTCATATAATTATGAGTGCTTTGTTCTCCGCATCGCCGACATTACAAAAATGAAGGCTACCACTTGCAAGAAAGTGAAGACATTCAATGTCCGACGGTGGTGTATGCAATAAATGACTCGAGAAGGTCTTCTAAATTAAGTATTCCTTGTCGGGTGGATCGGTAGTGCTCATACAAGAACTCATCATGATGGAAAAATGGATCTTCTTGGCGATCGCAAAGAATTCTTCCTACGCTAATCAAACTATGACTCCTTGTCAATGGGATCCCTCCCTCTGGCGTGGGTGTGGCAAGTTTAGCCAGCTAAACTTTGGTTAGCCTGCCCTGGAGCAGGTTAGTGCTAAGCGATATGTTACTATGGTAATTTGCTTCGCCGAACTCGATAAAGGGGCGTCCTCTTTTTTTAGCCTGGAATCTAGCTCGCTAAACCACTTAGCGAGCGTCGCCGAACAGTACCCTGATGAGCCAGCTGATACACAATGCCTGCTGGTCTTCAACCATGTACCAGGATAATGTGTTTTAAATACATTCTGTTCTTTATTCATGAGTTGCCTTTTAACTTCATAGCTGCAAGCATATCTGTCTCCCATTCTTTCTCAAATAATATTGAATATCTGACTGATTCAATGCTGAGTTTCCATAATAGCTACAAATCTGCATTTTTGTCTCATCTGACCCATACTCATCCTTGTTTGGCACTGCATATGCAGAACAAAGTGTGTGGCCTGCACAACGGGGGTGCACAGCTGGACACTGCTGGGAACGGCAACCTTCTGAACACATAGAATAGGCTATTTTAGGGCTGTAGTTACTCTATTTCATTTTTTTTCATTTCACTTTACCCATTATGTCTTCCAGTCTTCTGCTTCAACATTTTTCTCTTCTATTTTTCAGACTGTACTGATGAAATTACTGTGTACTTTGTATATTTCATGAATGAAATGATTCTGAAAATAACATTGTTAACTTCATACCGCTACTTCAAAATAATGATGAGTTTGCCACCAGTATTAGACCATGTGTATTTTAGACAATGTGTATATTGTTATCTACTATGAGGATGTATTCCTTGTGTCTTTTGATGGAGATAATTTCCAAGCACTGTTAATGACTTAAGAATATATGAATCAAGTGCCTTGAATTAATATATTCCTTGTATGAATCATGTGCTTATGAAAGCAGGAAGATGCCTTTTCTGTGTTTCTGTCTTGTGTGTAACTTAGATTATTAGGTGCCACTTAGTCTGCATACGAACAAGAGCATGTTTAGACCAGAGGTGATAAGAAGGGTTGAACTGTGCTTCTTCCAATCTTGTGCTCAACTTCCATTCTTGCCTCGGACGTCAGAAATCCACCACGTGGGTTTCCCTGCTGAACGCTAAACTTCTGACTATATAAACCTTGTGCGATGTTAATATTGTTTCACTTGCAGCCTTGTGCTTGGCGTGTGCCCAATTGCAATGGTTATTGTTTGTTTGTCTAATAAATATACTTATATGCAGCTCCGGAGTCCTGAGGTAACTAGGGTGAATTTTCTCCTATCATCTGTATCTTTTGCCAGATACACTTTTTTCACCACTCTAAGTCTTCAGTTGACAAAACACCACATTTGCTGACTGTAGTTAATGTACAAAAGAGAAGATTCATTCTTGCAATAGAGTTCACATTGTTTTAATATCACTTGCAAAAATAACATTCTATATATTTTTTTCATGAAATTCACCTTTGAATGAATAATAATTTAGACATAAATATATTGGCTTTTAGTTAAATATTATTTACAATAAGATATACCTATGGTGTATCTGAAAATACATCAACAGTGCTTGAAATGTTTATGAGCTCACTGGCTTATGGCTCAGTATAAGGCTTTCAGATCATCCATGGACATTTAGATTGTCTCTTAATTCCTAGGGGTCAAACTAGGTGCGGCAGACAACACAACATGGAAGAGCTCACGTATCCTCTTTTAAGTGTATTAGATGGTCCAGGTGAGGCATCTTCCTGGCCTTGTCCATATTAGCTTTACAGCGATGTTTCTGTGAGTAGACAACTCTAGATTGTTTCATCTCAGAAAATCTCATCTCGGCTGTCCAGGCTGTTGCCGATAGTTTCCAGTCTTCCAGCCTGGCTCTTTAGCAGCATCCTTTGATTCGTCTCTTAACAAGAAAGGCCTTGATGCCTCCTCTGTGGCAGTCTTCTCATCTACTGCAGTCAGCATCTTTGAGAAGCTCGTTTGATTTCAGTGGCAGCCACACTCATCCACAATCATATCTTCATGATGCCTAAGAAGCATCTCCCCATTCTCATAGTAAAGCATGCTCAAAGGGCTCATTTTAGTGGGGGCGCAGCAGGCCGAGGCAACCCTGTTTGGGTGGTAATACTTCAAGAGACTCTGTCGCGGAAGAAAAAAGAGAGAAAGAATGAGATTTGTGCTCAGATCAGACAGAACATTTCTTTCGGTGGCATTTGATTTACATCATATTGCAACCGATCAGAAATAAAGAGGAATCAACATGTGTTTTAGATTATCAGATTTGCTACATGCCTGCTTACTAAAAGCACAACATGTCTTCACACAAATTCTCCAAAGGGATTTTGACATGCAGGAAGAGTCTGTCATTAAGTGATAAACCTTGAATAGCCCACTCACCTGCATGTAAGCATGATTTGTCGGCTGGAACTCCTCTCCAAGAGGATCGGGGCAGGTTCCCTCGCACCGATAGGCGTTGTACTTCTTGGGGAACACAATCCATGAGCCCCATCCTATCTGATTGAAATCCACATTCATCTTCACCCTCCGGCAGAGTGACGTGGGCTCCTCTTTCCTGGGCACCTCCAGGTACCTCAGGGGCTGCCCTCGACGCCCACGCTTGCTCCTTGTCCGCTTGGGCTTCTTCACCTCCTTGTTTTCGGTGTTGAAAAGGAACTTGGATTTTTCGGCCGTGTGCAGCAGACTGGCCTTGTCCTGCGACCCCTTCTCTGAGCTGGTGTGCGAGAAAACCACCAAAAGTGCCCGGTCACTGACAAAATGGCGGGGCTTTGTGTAGATAGAGCGGAGCGAGCCGTGCCGAGCCTCCGCGTCTCTCTTCACCTTTGGTGGCCTCCATGCTCTGCCTGGAGGTTGATCTCCCATCCAGCCCAAGACTTGAGTGGTGACATTGTACACCCTCCAGTGGCCTGAAGAGCTGACCATGGAAGAGGCAGGGAGGAGGCCCAGGGACTGCTGCTCCATGCAGGGGCCCTGCATCTGGCAGGGGTGGACCTGCTTGTGCAGCAGCTCCACAGTGATGTCCACACGGCTAGAGACCCGGGGCAGCCGGATTCGGAGCTCGGTGGCCTGGATCTTTACGTCAGCCAGCAGTGAAGAGAAGTCAAAGGTCACCACCCAGTGCCTGCCTCTGTGGTCAAGACCTGAAAAAAACAGAGACACATTCAGATGTAAGAATGTTTAGTACTGGCAGGATGTACAACTGTGAACTGAATGCAAAGATTTGACTCTGGGATGCTTCAGCCTGTCCACAAATATTTTATCTTTTGTAGCCTAAACACAACATGCACCAACATGTTATAATGACAGATGTAGATTTCTTAGTAATTAGTTAATTAGTTTACATTTCAAGTTAGTTTTCTTCAGTTGGACAATTTAACTGCATAATTTATTATTCTGCTTAAAAGGTTGTTAATGCCACTGCAATGAAAGCCAGGGACACAAGACAATTAGAATGAGAAAAGTGAAGGAATACACATTGTTGAGACCCATATTCATTACAGGGCTGATGTGCACTCTTGAGTGTATATTAGGTCTTGTGCATTTGCATGAACTAAACTGCAAATAGCCCTGGTCCAATTAAGAACGTTTCCTAGATCAAAGGACAGTTAACCAGTCCCTACCTCATTACTAGAAATAATATAAGAATGGTTACATTACTGTTATAGCTAATATTCTATATTAAACCTGAATTTGTTATATATTCGCTCATAACCCGTTTCAGCCACTAATAGCCAACTTGGCTGAAGCCTGACTTTTGACTATTGTTTGTAATTAGGACTAGAGATCGAACCATACATAAATATTGTGTCATTAAAGAATGTAATCGGCGAATCTGTCATGATGAATGGTGTTATTAAACAATAAGCCTGAATGGTTTTATTAATTACTTTCGCTCATTTTAATTAACAGGTTTCGGCAATCATGTCGTAGGCCTATAAGCTTATAGGCCTACTAAAAAAAGCCTTTAAAGTTGCGCATAGCCATTGGACTAATCCACTCAAAGCAAACACCGGATCGAAACCAATCATTTAACACATCTATTGCTCGGCTTCCGCATATCCTCATGCAAACAAATAGGCTACAACTTTCTCACCTAGCAGCGATGTTAAGTTAGCTCGTTCGCAGGCGCCCAGTCTCTACAAGTAAGAGCCCGCCTGCCAGCGACCGCTAATCTAATCAGCGGACGTGTGAAAAGAACTGAGACTGGATGTTGATTTGAGTTTAACAACTCAGATTTGTATAGGAATGTCTGACAAGATGCGTAATCAACATCACCGGGTTAATGAAAGGGAGGTTTGCTTTGAGCATTAGACCTAAGACTTGTCCTCTCAACACGCTGATCTTTAAGCCTATTCACAGAAGAAAAAAAATGTGAATTGAGGCCATCTAAAGTTGTCTGGCACTGGCAGTTAGGCGCTGTGCGGTCCTCAAATAATGACTGTGGATTCAAATGTATTTCAAAGAAATTAATAGCAGCGTTCACAAAAAAAAGTAAGGTTTGCTGACTGCGAACCAACCTCAAAGTGCTTTCCCCAAACTATGTCCAATTCCTCCAAGGGGCCTACACAGTTGCGCCAGAAATGTTTTAAAAAAAAGTAATATTAGGAAGAAATTAAATAACCTTACTTTTTGCCATTATACTCCGAACAGTGTCCGCTTGTTTGACCGTTTCCTCCTCCATTAATTCCACTGGTCGCGTGTGATTGCTGGTAAAAGTCCGATAAAGGTGCATCATGTACGGAGGTAAATGATGCCGAGGAATACGCTCTATGGAAATCCTTTTGTACGGTATTTTAACTATTCCATCCAGGCTTCTCTGCAGCCCTAATATCTCCGAGAGCATATGAGAGTACAGCAGCACACGCAATACTCCGAACACATGCATGATGAGGACCTAGCTCCAAATGACAGGTTCCTTGGGTACAGGGCAAGTAGGCTTTTATACTGTCACCACCCCATGATGCATAGCCTACTTAACAAGTAGCAGAGGACATTAAAGGAAATTGACGTGCTTCTTCAAGGCTTGACATGACAGGTCATCAGCTATTGAATTGTTAATGAGGGGACAGCGCGCATGAATGCGCGATGAATATCACGTCTTCAGAACACCTTGTACTGAATTACACTGAAGGGCAATTGATATTTTATGTTACCCTTTGAAGCAGGTATAAGCTTAACACAGACACACTCTTGTTAACAAAACTGTGTGTGGAAGCGCGCTGAGGTATTTCAAAGACACACAACTGACCTTATACCAGCCAGTCACCTAGACAAAACACTGACGTAAAAGATTGCAGATTGCCAGAGAAGACACTTTTCATAAACATTATTATTTTCAAACTGTCCACATATATTGAATACCATGAAGTCGTGACAATTAGGAGCCCACGCTATGATCTAAATTGATGTTGCCAGTGCATTGGGAGGTGCACTGATTTGAGGCACACTTGAATTAACCAAGACAGTGCGCATGCCCATCAGCTCCCTGATCATTCACAAAGTGCTGCGTTTTCCTTTGAAAAAAAGGGGGCTAGACGGCACCAAACGACGAGAAACATATTGTAAAAAGCAACTGTTCATTTAGAAAAGAGGTTATCCTGTAGTTGGAAAGTTCAGTGCACGGTAAATAAGACAAAGGAAACTTTTTTTTTCAATTTTTGGACTCGATAGTCAATCGTCAGCGGTGCAATGGTAAGTCTTTAGAGTTTGCTCGCTGGGATCTCATTTCCTGACCCCGCGAAGCCACGCTACTCTTTGATGATAACATGATACTCAACATCTTTCCTAATCTCTAAATTATTTGGTCTTTAGCTGGGCAAGTGCCCAATTAAGTTTATGAGTGTATTCTGCAAAACGCTCAAAAAAGTAGCGTAGCTCTTATGCTACAGTTGTTTGTTTCGTGGCATGTGCTTGGAATTACCAACAAGCTCCCAGTTAACTGCAATGGGACAACTTTCTGAGACTTTCTTATCAAAGGATTTTCGCTTTTAGAGCTATCGGGTGAAGCGAATTAGGTGTAAACGACTTTGAGATACGATGAAACAGAATTAGATGTACTCGGTGTTTGACGATAAATCATTTTTTAAAGTTGGTTTCACCGTAACGATAGGAAAGGATAGGATTTTATGCAACTAGCATGCCTAAGGCTATCCTTTATACCATTGTAGTGGATTTACGGGTTGGCTGGGGTTTAATTTGAAGCGTGTTTACTGTGGCAATATTTGTTGCTAAACTGCTAATTGCAACAAGGCAATTCCCATATCAGAAGTGTTATCTAGAAACATTACTTGACCAACTTTTTCGCACCTCTTGTGTTAAGCGCGTATTTTCATTCGCACTGTAGTATCGGCCCTAACCGCTAACTATAGACATAGCTTATCCTACAATATAAATTGAGGCGGGGTCAGTTCACGCAGTTGTATTTACAAACAAGTACCCCTGTGAGATGGACAACCTTATGCTAATTGTTTTGGACAACAATAATGACCTCTATGATTAGAAAGCGGTAATATCAGCCTTTTGCCAGGACGAGGTCTGAAGCGAACAAAATAACAAGGCTGTGCAGTAGAATGACGCCAATTTTATTAATCCTTTATTGGTGTGACGACCGTTTAAGGAGATTTAACATGAATCAACCGACTTCAGACTGACGATAAGTTTTTTTCTCCTCGATGAAACTTACTTTTGAAATCTGATCACTTTTTAGAAAAATGGTATATGTTGACTATTAATTTGTCATTGTTGTAATGCAAATGATCTTTCTTGGCTTGTGCCATCGAAAGCAGGGAATATAGGGATTAATCAAGGTGAAGGAGTCGATTAGCGCCTCTAATCAAGTACTTTTTGAAGACGTGAGTCATATTCAAACAGGTTTAGGCAGCGTCATAAGGTCTCATGCCATGAATTTAAAAGCATACAAATTAGCCGTTCTTACAAGAGACACCCCGTGAGTCCTCATGACTAGTTTCATACAGTTTTTTTTTTTTTCTAAGACCCTGTTTTGTTTTTAAAGGGGTTGGATTTGATGTTGTAGGTATTGTAGAATGGTATATCCCACTTTTCACCTCTGACCTTTTAGGACATTGCGTCTAACATTGGTGTTTGGTGATGCCTAGATATAGTGATTTACTGTACATAAGTGTATTTGTGCTTCTCTTTTACACCAGTCCGAACACAATTGATAATGTAATGTGTAATGGAGGAGGCTTAGTGTTGGTACTTATGTTCATTCTAGGCAGCAAAAGAAAGCTTTACGTATGTATTGGCTGTTTGTCCTCTTGAAAGGCAGCCTGTGTTCACATATTAGATTTTTTTCTTTTACAAGTGGATATTACGAATAAGGAAGGATTAAGGACATTACTGGAGCTGCTGAGGATATGATGACTGGGAACACTGGTGTGACCCGTCCTTATAGAATATCCATGGGACTCTACCACTTAGTCACATAAAGAATGTGACATTTTTCCATGGTATGCAAGAAAAGTCTTAGTGAATTATATTTGTATTGTAAACCATATGAAGCCGATACAAGCAATTCCTTAAGTCCAAGAGAACGACTTTTTTTGGTTGGTTGAGTTGGCCATATTGTGCCTGCAGATTTTACTTTTGCCACCAGGTGTCACCTGCCTTACTAAAATTCTTACACTAATGTAACAAGATCCTTGCAGATTGACATTTCCATCTTAAATGTGTCAGTAATTACATAGTTTCTTTGTAAACACTCGTACTGTGCATACTTTTAGATATTCAGTCTGAAATGGGCATAGACACGACACACAGGCATACTAACCCCCCCCCCCCCCCTCACCTGGGTGTGGCGCCACCAGCTGGTGAAGCTTCTTCTAACATGGCTATCCTTGAAAAGGAAAAAAATGCCTGAATAAGTTATTTTTTGTGGAAAACTATGATATTGTGTTTGACACTCCATGAGACTCCTTTCTTTCCAGTGTAATGCAGCATTCTGTAATTTTCATACCATGTTCCCATCGCCTTTATCTGTCATTGTAAAACAATATGTGGAGGTGTGCACACACATAGAACTAGTTTGTCCAGATGCAGGACAGTAGGCACCATCCAGGTTGTAAAGATGTCTGAACTCTGTGTTCAGCTCTCAATAATTAAAACTCAAGACTCTTTTAAGACTCCTAATTTCGACTTCTCTTTCCCTTCTATTTGTAATTTTGCCATAGCGATAAACTTGAGGCCTGTAATTAGCAAAACACCAGGATCCGTCACAGTCCCAGGGTCTGTGTGTATGGGAAAAGAATAGGATGGGTCCTGATGGGAATCACTTATGTGTCCTCTGTTAAATCTAGTGCTGGCAGTATGATGTCCCTCCTGAGGGAAGGAAGGGCTCCTTCTTTGCTCGTGGATCGTTTTCTCGTCTGTGTTTTATATTCTTGTCCAGACAGCTGCGTTGAGGCTTCTCCGCTCCACAGTCGGGCTTAGGAGAAGGACGTCTGTATACACAGGTGTCGGTGTTCTGGAAGAGAAGAGCCTGAGGCCAGACAGAAAAAGGATGTGAAATAAAATAACACACACACACACAAATCCTCTTTGTCTGGTGATGGGTCCCACTGTCCTTTCATTTGCGTGATTGACATAGAAAGATGGAGAGAGATAAACATAGAGAAGGAGCGATAGAGATAGGGTTTAAGGAACAACACTGGTTCCTCGTATTTGTGTCCTCTTGAATAGATCCTTTTGTATTGAATGACCGGACCAACACCAGGAGTATTTTTGTTATAGCAGGGTGAATAATGGTTAATAAAACTAGGCGTCTATAAAATTAATCTATATCTGTGTCCATAAATATTTATATGACATGCTAGGTCAGGAGGAAGTGTGAGTGTGATTTTTGGAAACCGCACTCATTCGTCATATGTTGTTGTCTTTTGGAATAAATCCCTTTGTCCTTCAATGACCAAGGTCTTCATGTACAAACGTGATGATGACTGGCTTATCAATTATTTCAGATTTACATAGCTATCCTCCTGGAACTCTGTGCTGAATTGGGTGTGACTTTAGAATGGGATGCTGCAAGGAGTCACGCCTTTGCCCTTTCCCTAACAAGTGCTTACCACACTAGGCTTCTTGGCAACAGGGGCATTCAGGAATTGGCTGACCAGTCAGGATGGGATGTGGTCATCTCAGCCAGGTAGAAAGTTCCGATATGATATGATGTGATTTACCAGGCTAATATTGAAGTGAGAGCCGCTTTCCCCAATGTAATTGGAGTGCTTGACAGTGCAAGGCATTCTCATTCCATCGTCATGCTAATGATCTGTGATGCAGAAACGATGCAGACCAATATAGTGTCAAGGTGGCCTGGACAAACTTATGATTAATTTATCCAGATCACAAATCGTCAAATAAAATAACCTTTCTTGACTATACATCGGATAAGAGAACTCCCACCTCTAATTCAATTTTTTGGTTGATTTGCTGCTTTCTTTTTACCCTCTGTTTCAGTCTGAACACGGGGTAGGTAGCCTAGGCGTATTTAAAATCATTAGCATATTAAAATGAGTGTAATTAAGGGAGGAGAGAGGGTAAAGTGTGGTGTTCGTGCAAGTGCGTTGATTGGGATGTACAAAAAAAGTTGCACTTGCACGGATTCATACATCCAAATTTTGTGGGTGTGTACGCAGCTTCAGCTTCATGCATGGCTATGTTTAAGTGTGAATTCAATTCGAGGCTTTGTTCATGAAACCCCAGGAAGATCAACCATATACAAGAATCAACCTCTTCTTGTATGAGGGCAAGAGGAAGTCCACTGTGCTTATAGTACAGCCACGATGATATATCTCAAGTGCTACAGCCAGGTCATGCTAACAGAACAGGGAAGGAAGGCCAAGTCAGTATCTGTCTCTTTTCCTCAGTGTGGTGTTAGCTTTTTAAGTTTCCTTTCCCCCTGTGAGGTGGTGGTCTTTGAGAGCAGGGTAGAAGAGCAGAACCGCGCCGGAGCCGGTGTTGTTTTCCGTCGGCACACTTAAGAATCTCATCAAAGGCCGCCAGCACAGCTGGAACAGGAAGGAAGGAACAGGTGTGGTGGCAGCGCACGCAGCGCAAACAGATGCTGGCCAGTGCCGATCAACTGGGACATTTTGAAGAGCCCAATGGCCTGGTATATTTTTAGAAACAACAGCCACCCCCCTCCCCCGTGCGCTCCCCCCGCCAATTTGGAGCACTCAAGAAAGGAATAGTTTAGAAAAATAATTGTTTTGCACTCATGTTCTTGTGGTCGCTGCCCAAAGGCTCCGCTCACAGCTTCACAACAGCGAGAGACGATGAGGGAGAACAGATTTAAATTTTCCAGAGATTGCAGCCAATCGTGTCTAGAGAGCGCCAACAGTGCCTCTGGTGTGCATCAGACATGTCGTCTTCTGTGTGATTTAGTGCTGTTTATGTACAGATTCTACATCAAGCTGTGCTCTCACTCTTAAGAAGGGAGAGGGGTCCGTTTGGAGATCCTTCAGAGATAGAACTGGCTCATTTCCTGCGTCTGCTCCCTGTTTGGAGGACCCGCAGGGACACATTAGCTGGGACTAGAAACATGAGCTGTAAATTTGGGAACGAGGCCCCGGTTCTCTGGCTGATGTTCTATGGGATGTGATGACTCAACAGCATCCAGCACAGCCTGAAGGCTTCAGGGGTTCTTTGGACCAGGACCCTTAGAGAAACCCTCAGATCTATCTCTGATCCCTCTGGGTTTGTTGGTTCTAGAGTTTTTTTTTAATATGAAATCCCCTTCATGGTCCCACAGAATCCCTTTTCTTTCAGCCAGGACTCTCTATCTGTGTGGAAAGGGTTTATGTGTAACCTTTAACTCTTTATATCTTCTGAAATATACGTTTGAGGGACTGTGGTCATGGGTTCAATTCCCAGGTTTCATCGGCACTCATTTACTGCACACCCTCAGTCATGGTACCAAGTTAACCAAGTTGGGTTCATCTATGTTTACGGAAATGCAAAGTTAGCTCAGCCAATCACCTCGAGGCAGTATACCGCAGCACTAGTTGAACTTTACCACCAAGGTGTGATGTTCACTCAGGGCTCCCCTGGCGGGAGCTAGTTTGTCCCTTAAGCCCTGTGTCCACACTGTTTGTTTGAAGAGGTCGGAGGCTTGCCGTAAGTGGCTTAGAAAAATCAGGAAGCTCACAGGCTGGTTGCCAGTTTGTGTCCTCGGGAGGAGGAAGATGCCCGTGCCACTAAGCTCGCTGTTAATGCTGGGTAGTGTTTGCCCAGCTGTACGACTGTTTGCTGTGCGAGCAGCTACAATTTAATTGCCAATGAATGAAGCAATTAGAGCCTCACGTTGAATTACGCAAGACAAACCACTACGAGTCTCTGGCTTTTTGTTAGAGTGTTTAACTTCCCGTACTGTGTGCACGACAGTGACGCACAAGTAAGACCAAAGGGCTAATAAACACTTTATCACTACAGCTTTAATTTTACGGAGCAGCCATCTTGGATTCTGATGTTGGGGGTCGGTAAGGTTTGTCAAAATCTGACTTCAGGGGGGCGTTCCAGCCGATTTTTCAAATTCAGTCTTCCCATTTCAAATGGAACACGTTGTTATTCTTCCCCCTACACACAAGCACAGAGGTGGTCACATGTTTTTACACACACACACACACAGACACACACACACACACACAGACACAGATAGACACGGGTGTGCTTCTGAGCTCACAGAAGCATGGGTCCGCTCACGACTCTTACTCTGTCGCTCACACTCACACCCGCACACTGACAGTCACATGCTGATTTACTGAACTGTTCCTGTGATGTGTAGCCTCCCCCTTCCCCTCCCTCCCTGTCTCCTCCCCCTCCCTCCTTCCTCTCCTCTCCTCTAAGGGTGCTTCCGCTTGTCCTCCGCCGCTGCAGCGGGTTGTAGGCACTGCCACTGCCTCAGCTCTCTCTTTATAAGGACACGGCACTACTTCAGAGCCCTGCCCCCGTGCTTGGGAATCACCCCCTCTCTCTCTCTCTCTCTCGGTCATTCGCTCTTGCTCAGTCTCAAACGTACACACAAAGTCACACACTTGCAGTCCTGCCGGCTCGATCAGCCCAAGTCGTTGTCTGAGTTAGACGCTGAAAAGCTCGGCACTTGCCTATGCATCTCGCCCTCCCAACCGGACTCCTTCATCTCCTCCTCCTCCACCTCCTCCTCCTTTCCGCCTCCTCTCTTCAGTGTTTTATTTTAGGATTAAAACAAAGGCTCTCTTGGATGGTCTCGAGGACTTGGACGGTGCAAGGTACGCTTAAGTGTTGTTCTTATACGGCTGACTTCAGTTTCGAGCCTCTCGGGGGTCTCACTCTGCCGGTGGCTTGAAGAGCTTTCAAGTGCTGAAGAGTGTTCGGGACAGACAAGCGGCTTTGAAGTGTGTGTGTGTGCACGCTGTGGCTCTTGCCGGTGACGCATGCACTGGCACTAGGGCGAACTTGTTTCGGTGTGTTGTCTCGTCTCGGCTTGGCTTGGTTATTTCTCTGTTCTTACTGAAAGAAAGCTCAGGATTGGAGGTGAGTGGAAGTGTCAATCGAAGTGACAATGAGGTGCCTTCTTTGCATTTGTGTTGAACTTTCATGATCGTGTAACTTGATGAATTGCGTTGTCATTATGGTATTTTAGGTTAGTCGGTGGCACAATCTGGATTGTGATGGCCTAACCTCATACCATGGCGAGGTCGGAACAGAACAGGCATTGACTCACAAGCAGCTGTGCCTATAGAAGTCTACAGTTGTTCTACTTCATTTTACTTCGTTGTACTACTCTTGTCTTGACAGTTGTCTTGCGTTGGGTTATACAGATGGTTGTCAAGGCGGTAGACTTTATAATTATAGTTTGTGTGTTCTATTCCGTTTATGCCAGTGTGTGTACTGAAGCTTGTGATATAAGTGTGATGGGGCACATTTGATGTGTGTGTGTGTGTGTGTGTGTGTGTGTGTGTGTGTGTGTGTGTTTTGTGTTTGCCATTGGTGAATAAAGCCCACCAGTTGACCTCATGGTGCTGACTTGTGCAAGTCCTTAAAAGCACAGTGCGGTTGAGACACGAAAGCCAAGGCCCTGCAAATGGCGGGGGATGGAACTGCCAACTGAAAATAAAATAGAAATTATAGGCGCAGAAACTAAAATAGAACAGCTTTTACACTCTTCTTGTGTTTTTGATTTATTTTTTTGTCAGAAGGATTTTAAGCAGGGCTCAGTTTTGATTTCAGGTCTTTTGCTGGCTTTTCTGGGTCATGATTAAGGCACAGGATGACAGTTTGTGTGTGTGTGTGTGTGTGTGTGTGTGTGTGTGTGTGTGTGTGTGTCATTGGGAGCAGTAAAGAAAGGGGTGTGTGAGTGTAGATTCAGCTGTTCAAGGCAAAACCCTCTGTGTGATTCAGTCAAACTGGCAGCAGGATTTGGGATTGCTCTACGTGGTCTGGCATACCAGGCAATCAAACAGAAAGTCATCTGGCTAACCCTTATCTGTGCATCCCCTCAATTCTATTCTTATAATTGTACCAATAATGTCAACTAACAACCTGGGTCCAATTGCACGGGGGCACAGTGAATATGTGATCAGATTCAAAGATGGTCTGTAAAAGCTCTAGTTACAAGATTTATTTGAAGGCAGAGTTTTTTGAAAGAAGAGGCCTTGGCCTAAACTTGGCCTAGATCTGTGAGTCGTAATTCATTAAAGATCACTTTATTATTGTGTTGTTGACCTTAGTTGGTGGGTAAAAAACGGTGTGTTTTAGCTTCAAGGTTCTTGTGTTGGAGAAAAGCATCATTAAAAGCTAAATGATTCAGTAGCCTCTTCTATGACATTTTCACATTGCCGCATTTAGTGGGTAAAGCACTCCAGTTAATAACCTTGCAGGAAGATGATCATATCAAGGACGTATCTGTTATTAGAAATGCAGTCTGTTCTTAAATCTGAAGTCTTCCAAAGGAGAAGGGAAGCCCGAAAGAACTAGTAATATCTAGTCCTTTTAAACTTTTATCTTCTTGCGACTTTTCTGTTTCTTCAAGTTGTGCTTAAGCTTGGGCGTGTGAATGATACAAGGACTGCAAATGCCAGAGACTTTTTCGACTGCTCTTGCAGTCTTTGCACCTTGTCAACACCAGGTCTTGACACAGACTAGCCTGTTGACATCAATCAGAGCACATGTGTCTGGTTCTCCTTCAATTCTGGGCGCTCTCCCTGTTGATGCAGCTGGCTGGTTTCTTTTTGAGGAGGGCAAGCACAGACAGAATTAAAGAATGGGTACGGTTTGTGCAAGTGGCATTTCACACAATTGTTGTGCCATTTGTTTGTGAGAAGTGACAGCACCTGAGAGACACAGCCCTTAACCGAAATGCCCTTGGTGGCGCAACAACGGGAAGTGATGGGAGGAAGTGGTCGCTTCCTGCGCCTCACGCCCAGTTGAGCAGCGCAGCACAAACTGGGGTTTGGTTCCTCCAGCAGAAGAGCGCTTGAGTCAATCACTAGCTGCAGCCCAGTCACTGCTCCACAGCCGCTGTGATTTGTCTCATAGAGATGACCAAAAATGGCCCAAGAAGTTTATGGTGTATTGACAAGTAATCTTTGATTCCTGAACTTCGATCATGTTTTGTAAATCTTGTTTTGGTCTCTCCAAAGTCTTATGATCTCTCGTGACTTAAAGTGTTTGTTGACGGGAGCATCATGCATTACGCATAAAGACGACAGCAACACAGGAAGTAGAGCGTTGCCAAATCTTTAACCGTGTTATTGCTTGTCTCTGTGATGTGCATCATTATTTGGAAATGAGTGAGCACAGAGCTGAGGCTGTGATGGGAAATGTGTCCACAGTTGTTAAAAGGATAATGAAAGTGCTCATGTACAGGAACATCAATTTCAACATGTCCGCTCAACAAATGGTTTGGGGAAGCTGTGATTGTGTGCTAGTTGTTGTGATTTGGAGTGAGTGTGTATGAGGACTATAGGCAGGGTTCCCAGGTCATGGAAATCCTGGAGAAGTCATGAAATGAAGTAAATTAGTAAGATAAAATATGGGAATTTAATATAAAAATAATATGCATTGATGATGATGCTACTACTAAAGAAAATAGGTCCAGGGTCACAGGCCTCATGAGACTCATGCACACAACTCCTGCTGGAAGAAATCCTAGAAGAAACATTTGTCGTTTAACTTTCAATTAATAATTAAGCCCAACTTGTGAAGTAATGGACGCATCTTTGTGTATATGTAGGTTGTGAAAGGTCAAGGCAATTTAATAAAATGTTCTAAATGAAAGTAGGTGGGAACCTTATGATGAAGCATTTGGCAAAGGTACAGAATGCTGTTGAATAGGGCTATTTGTCTTTGTGTGTGTGTGTGGCTAGGAAATGATGAATGAAAACAAAAGACATTTTTTCGGAGCAGGGAGGAAGCACCCCTCCATCTGTGCCGGTGTTTAGGTCATTTCCGTCAGCAGTCATTGCAGTCAGCTCCAACATCTCACAACGTCCTGTGGAGACACATGTCCTCATGACCTTTGTGCACTGTGAGGAAAGATACTGACAACCACTCAGAGACGTTTCAACCCCCACCTAGACATTCTCCCTCCCTCTCCACCCACTTCCTGTGAAGGTGTGCTAGCACTTCCTCTGTCAGAGTGGACTTAGGCTATGCTGGGGGCCACTGTGCACTTATGCTGGGGGCCACTGTGCACTTATGCTGGGGGCCACTGTGCCTCTTAAACTTTTGAGTGGCAAACACACATATTTTAACTAGGGCCGGGACTTTAACGCGTTAATTAAGATTAATTAATCACACAAAAATTAACGCGTTAAAAAATTTTACGCATTTTAATCGTATCTATTTTTGCACCGCGGAACGTTTCCCACTGGAGTAGTTTCAGACGGACTGTTTATACTGGCGCACCAACTAACGCCGATAAATTCGGTTCAAACAAGTTGACCAACAAACCACAGTGGCACAGTAAACATGAACAAATAAGCTGATGAGACCCTGTTGGTTGGCCCAGTGGATGGGACATTTTGTTACAAAAAACGCACGCATGGAGGCGTCGATAAGAACATTCAGTGCAAGCTATGCAACAAGGAATTCGCATATCACCGCAGCACATCGAGTATCACCTCAATGCAAAACATATAGCAGCTAGCGTGGACGTTAAGCCTGACTCCGGGTACAACCCACACACAACCCACACTCCACCAGAGATTTTTCTAACAGTCAGGGTTTCCAATGTTGTGAATGTACTTGAAAGTATTGTGTTTTACTTAAAAAACCCAAAGTATTATAGTTTACAGAAGGCCTATCTATAGGCTACCTGCATTTCTAAATATGGTATTGCTACACTTAATGGCAAAAATTGCACTGGTCTGTTGGACTTGAACAAAAATAAACAATATTTTTGTTGCTTAAGCTTATGTATTCAGTCATTATTCAATGGTATACTAAAAATCCATGTGAAAAAAATTACTTCTCACTGTTCTCAGGTAAAATATTTATATGCGATTAAAATGCGATTAATTAATCAATTAATTAATTACAAAGCCTCTAATTAATTAGATAATTTTTTTTAATCGAGTCCCGGCCCTAATTTTAACACATGTCCTGAAACTGAAAGTAGATTAAAGGAATTGAAACTGAATATGTAACTATTGAGATTATGTATTCATCTTGAAATTAAATGGGACTGAATTTAATCATTGTGCCTTTACAAAAGTTAAATTATTCCGGAGACCTTTATATCTGGTCTTTGTGTGAAACAAAGGCAGCACAGGCAATTTCAATGAATGCCGTCAGGATATATCTTTATTCTGGGTTACATTTTTTTGCTTTAAAATTGGAATGAAATGAGTTTTCCTCTATTTAAAGCATAAATTCATTTCCCAGGCCCATTTTGGTAGTTAGGGCAACTTATTCCCTCCATAGTTGTTTGATGATGACGTCATGTAAGCTTTGGTCTTCTCAGTCTGGGTCATATTCCAATGGTCTGTTTATTCGATGTCCTGAGTCTTAGATGATGGTGTCACATTGTCCTGGGGACTCCGTGGTGGTCGGGAGCCTGTGGGCACACTTAACAATCAGCAGATTTTTTGCTGCCCTTAGCTAAGAGCTCAAGTGGCCAAGTGTAAGAGCCTGTTGCTAATGATATACAGATCTACTGATATACAGCTCTAATCCATATTTGCTCTTCTACGAAAATGGACAGTTTTGCATCTGTGCAAATCGTAGGCTTCTGCAGAGAGAAACAAAACGGTGTGATCCTGTAGATACGCTGTTCTTTTCCCACTTCAGTTGACCTGTGTTGTCCTTTGCTTGTTGTGGGCATGCAGGCAAACAAGTTTGTCAGAGAACCCTGTTGTGTGTGTGCATAGTGGCCAGTCAACCCTTACCAGGTCAGTCAGTGGTCAGGGAACTCTAAACGGACACTTGCTCATGTACATTTAAGGTTCATTTAACTGAAGGCACTGAAATTGAAAACCATATTCACCTGATCTTTTTATCTAAGAAACGTGGCATACAGTATTAGAATGTTACTAATGTGGCTTGCTTAGCTTAGAAGAGTTGTAGATGAATAGCTTTGTGTCTAATGTATAGATGTGTTCTGTCAGTAAATCCATTTGGGGGTGGGGGCGGTGGGGGGTGGTTGGTGGTGTGAGGCATAGCCAAACCACCTGCCATAACAAAGATGCCATGATCACTATCAAAATGTAAGTTTTGCATACTTTGGTGTCATGTGTGACCAGGATGTTTTTCAGGTTTGTCATTCATTTATTCTGAAGGTTCTTCCCTGTTTCAACCCTAACGGGACCCCTAAGCGGTCAGCCCACATCCACTGCTATCCACAGCAGGTTCTCAGCATCTCTTTAAGATCACTGACCGATTTGACATTGGCATTGCTCTTAGGTCTGTTTTCAACCCTGTGCTTTGGCTCTGACGCCGCTCCCGCGCTTGATCCGAAACCGAGAAAAATAGATGAGAAAGAAGGGGAAGAAAAAGAAACACAACGTGTTTCCTCTCACCATCTCCTGCGCAGCCCAGCCGTGTGTGTGTGTGTTTTGAATGTGTGTGTCAGTGTCTGTTCTGTCTGTGTGCACCGTTGTCCCACCCTCTTCGTCTCCTAAGAATGAGGAGCCCCCTTCTCCGCATCCTTCCTCTTATTAGCGCGCCCTACGGCAGATGCATCCTGCAGCTGCACGCTCCTTCCTGTCTGTGCGTTTAGAGCCCTCTTTTGTCTCTCTTGCTGGCTCACTCACTCACTCACTCGCCCCTTCGCTCACTTGCTAGCTCTAGCTCGCACTCTGAGCGATGTTGCGATGCCGCCGGAATTTCAATCAACCTAGGCTGAAAGAGGCGACATGGGGCTCAGTAACACCCCCCCCCCCCCCCCCCCCCCACTCCCCATCCTCCATCCCTACCCATTGCTCTTTCTCTGTGGTCTCAGGAAAAGTCTCTCTGACCAGCCAGCCAGCCAGCCAGGAGGCAGGGGAGGCTTTTGGATTCTGTCATGCTAGTGCAGACCAGTTTCATTTGAATGGGTTACAAAAGATTGGCTTTTTGGAAGAATGTGCTTTCCCTCCCAACCCTGCACACTCTCACCGAACCCCCCGAAGCCCTGTTTTTGTCTGACTGGGACTGGGACTGGAACTCCATGACGTAATTGGGAAAACGGATGGATAGATTTGGGTCGCATTTCATATCAAATGTTCCATTGACCTTTTGTTAATGTTGGAATGGGAACATTTCTCAGAGGAAGGGCATGTCTAATTCAGTTCTTGTCCATGATTCTTGTACGCCTGGCAGCAATTTGTTTATTGTTCAACTTAAGGTCAGCTTAAGCATTCACCTTGGAGTCAGTACTCCCAAGTGTCCTGCTCAGGTTATAAAGGTTTTGCATGAATGTACAAAAGTAACAATAAGTGCAATCTTCATGTTAGAAATAACAATTCCAATTGCTTTGTATCTCTTTTGGGCAACCAGCCAGCCCTTGGCAAAGGTATATCGACAGTTTTCCAAGCCTTTTAAATCTGCTGTCTTTATGTTTTTGATAAGAATATCTCTCGAGAGCAGCAGATGGCAGTTGATACAAATTGCACAAGAAGGATTATAGTGTGTCACTTTTAGAGAACGTTCTGGAATAAACAGCGTGATCAGTGTGGTTTTGTACTCTACTCTACAAGAGGATGTTTATCAGCCAGGGTTCCTTCTCCAGTCAGAGGGCGAGCGCTTGATGAGGGAGATCCATAACACACTTTAGTTGATGTCTGGGAACTTTAAGGTCAAATGGTTTCATTACGGTAAAAGACTGTTTTAGATTTGCTTAAACATTTATTTATTTTTATTCCATCTGAGATGACATTTTAGGGCTAATGACGCAAATTGGATTTCTTGCTATTGAGTGTAATCGGTGTTGTGCGCTCGTCACATGGGCAGTTTATCAACCTGAGGTGACATTTGGGAGTAAAATGTGACAGAGTTATCTGTCCTGGGATTTAATAGCCCTCTGGTCACATGCTAAGGATGGGTGTCCTGCCTGAAAAGTTTCTGCATAATAAAATGTGATGTAGGCCTGCACGTGTCCACGATAGTGCCGTCATGATGACCATCAGCATCCATCTAAGATGACCATTTGATCAACAGGCGACCTTGTTGCTTTTGCATGTGTAATAATATAAAGAGTTTCGGACCTCTCTGGCAGCATCTGGGGTAAATGTACATGGGTCTACAATCAGACGAAAATTGAATAGACATGACATTCATGATCGGGTTGCTAGAAGGAAGCCTCTGCTCTCAAGAAAGAACAAAACTGCCCGTTTCAACCTGCCAGAGAGCACTTGGATAAACCAAAGGCCTTCTGGAAGTCCCTTCTTTGGACAGATGAGTCCGAGATAGAATTATTTGGTCACGATCAAAACCAACAATTTTCGTCTGATTGTAGACCCATGTACATTTACCCCAGATGCTGCCAGAGATGTCTGAAACTCTTAAGAGGTGATTTGTGGGTTGACTTTTACCTGATTTATTCTTCTTCTGGTGCTTCTTGGTGATGGTCTTGATGGGCGTCCACTTCTAGGCAGAGATGCGGTCATGATGAATGCCCTCCATTTCTAAATTATTTGTCTTGGATGGATGGATGGATGGATGGAGCTGGAATCTTTTGGAGATGGTCTTATAGCTTTCCCAAGACTGATGGGCTGCCGGTACCTTCTTTTTGATGTTCTCGGATATCTTGTTTCCTCTCAGCATTGTTGATCTGTGTGGGTACACCTTGGCACTACAGTAGTTTGGTTGGTTTACTCTCTCTTTTAATCTGTGTTGCCCAACCCTTTTCCTAAGGATGTCTCAGTAAATTGGTTTGCTTAACTGACTAATTAAGCACCCAAATATGTGTCACAGAATCTGTTACCTGCTTGACTTTACCAATGCAGCTGGGGTTCACTTACTTTGGAAAATACACTAATTCCATGTTTCATGTAGTTTTTTGGCAACTCAAACAATTCCCTCTAAACAAGTACATGCAAATGATAAACATAAACCTGACATTTCATCTATGGAAAATTGGTGATGAAAAAAATGAAAAATCATGGTAAAACAACAGAAAACGTATAAGTGGTCAAGGGGTTCACATACTTTCAAGTGGCACTGTATATAGAATGGTGGAAAAATAGTTCCTGTTGCTGGCTGGTCCCTTCACCTGTTACTACAGCCCTCCATTTCCTGTTCTGTTCCTTGTCTTCCTGCAGCACTTTGTCCCCCTCTGCCCTTCAATCCATCCTGTTCCTATTGCTGCTGCTCTGTGTTGGCCTCAGGTGGTTGACAACCCCCCTCCCCCAATGACAGCCATGAAGGCTTTTTCCTGTTAGACGGGGACTTTTTTTTCTTTTTCTCTCTCGCCTGTGTCACCATAGGTTTCCTCACAGGCTATAGTTCCTGTAGCGCTTTGAGACAATGCCCATTGTCAGTGGCGTATGCAAGTATGATATGAATAGAATTGAGTCGACACATAAAATGTCCCCTGAAACGTCCTACAAACACAATGAAACCTCATGAAATGCTTTGAACCTGATTCTGTTCCCTGTTCCTCTGTGTGGTGCCGCTGCCAGTGACAGTGACCTGGTCTTAATGCAGTGCTGGTTCTTGGACTCTGCCTCTCTGCTGTTCATCCCAGTCATGGCGCTCAAACCACACGATGACTGTCGTGTCATATACACACTGGGCCCCTGCCACAGACACCCATCCCCCCCCCCCCTTCGAATGTCCCGGTAACCATCTGTCAGCACCCCGCTTCTCCAGGCTGGTTCTGGGCACTGTGCGGAACATCTTGAGAGTAAGCCTGTCTTTACAATTGAGAGGCGTGGAGAGAAGCAGAGAGCACAGTTCTCAGAGTGGGAACATGTCTGAGTGTCAGCCATTATGAGGTTGATTGGGGGGGGGGGGGGGGGGCGGGGGTTGGTGAGAGAGAGAGAGAGAGGATATGCAAGGGGTTGTTTAGAGACGGTATCTGTAGGCGATAGCTACATATGTTTACATTTCAGAACATGGTCACAAGTTATTTCAGTGTCCTGGTGGGTTGGTCACTGATAAACATTTGTGGCTGAAATGATAAATCATAATTTGCAATCTGCAGTTCTGAGTGCTTATTTGTCAGTTCTTACTGAAGTTTGTTTAAATCACAAAAGCTAATCATTTGTCACCATGTAATGAGCACACTTTCAAATGTGGTTGATTTGTTGATAAGATGAATGTGTTTTTTTTTTTTTGTGTTTTTTTTTTAATTGGTAGGGTAACCAGAAACTGCGTAATGGAATGAGTAGGTGACCTGAAAAATATGATGCAAAAGTTTTGCCCCGGAACTTGGGCAAGTCAGAACGTTTCTAATCGACATGATTGTGAGGAAACTCTGAAGTCTGTCTCTCTCCCTCTGAGTGTAGAGGATGGCTGTGGCCTTGGCACTGGCTGTCTGTAGGCTTGGTGCTGTTGAATGCAGATGTGAGGGGGTGGGAGTCCCTTTGTCAGACAGCCTTCAGCAGTGAATGTGGAGGCTCAGTTGCCTTACAGCCGTCATTTGCTCTAGACTCCTCAGCACATACATGTGTGACTCAGAAGGTGTGTGTGTGTGGGTGAGAGGGTTTATTGGGGAAGGTGGCATGGAGAGATTGTGTGATTGTGTGTGCATGAGCATAATTGGGGAGGTATTTCTGTGTGTTTGTTTGTTCACAAAGGTAGAATGTGGAGAGGAGGAGGTGTGTGTTTGTGAGATATCTGTAAAGCTTGCGATCAAAAAGGTGAGCATCTATGGCTGTGTGTGTGTTGTGCGTGGTGTGTATGTGTGGTGTGTGCGTGAGTGGGTTGGTCTGTGCTAGGCTGGGCTTGGACATGCCTGCAGTCTTGTTACGCCTTGGCAGTCTCCGTAACGATTTCCAATGTGTGGCCCTCAGACAGTTATTCTCTGTCTGCATCTCCAGTAAGACTTGAGGGGGAGATCAGCAGAGATAGGGGGTTGAGAGAAGAGAAGGAGGAGGGAAGTGGACAGACACAGAGGGAGAGAATGAGGGGGGGTGGTCGGCCAGCCAGACCTGGTTTGTTTATCTGCCTTGCTTGCTGCAAATCCCTTGTTTGCTCTGGCGGGAGTGGAAGGGCCCTGTAGACAGATTTGGATTGTTTTGAGGACGGCCTGCTGTGCATCGAGTGTCGTCTAATTAAGACGTGTAAATACTGCCACGCTTCCCCCATTTAAGCTCTGTGCCGCAGAAATAGCATGTTGAAAACGTGTAATGATTTTAAGTTAAGTTAAGTAGGCTGGACTTCACGAATATGCCCAGGCATGGATCTTGGTCTGTGGTCAGTGTTTTAAGTATATTTAGTCTGCCACTTTAGACTGCAAAACCACCAACAGACTAGTTTTTGGGGCTGAGCCTTTATGTTTTCTTGTTTGAGTCTTAAATAAAACACTAGGAAATCCACTTTATTATTTATTTATTTATTTTATCCAATTTTGTCCTACTTGTCTAAAGGGTCGAAACATTCAGTGAATCATAGATAGAAATGTCTGAGTTTTTGAAAGAACGAAACATAAATCACTTAAATAATTCAGAAATACCAGCCCATAAATGTTTTTTTTTTTTTGCCAGCGCATGCATATTTGAAGTGTACCATTGGGAATTGTTGGGAAGCATCGACACCATCCTTGTAGGTCCAGAAGAAACTTTTATATTTTCAACATGGAAAAAACACATGCTGCACCTTTCAATACACTCTTGAACAAACAGAGGCTTTTCTTTTACAACCTTGGCCAGACAGAAAAGTGTGAATGATCTAACACCCCCCAACTTCCCTAACTCATTCAAGCCTGGACACAGTTGGAGTTTATCATGTGAAGCGCCATCTCATTTGTTCTGTTGTGTTTCTTGTGTTTGTTGTTGACACTGCTGTTTTGTTTACTTCCTGTGTTTGCTGTGATGTCGTCGTCGTCGTCGTTGCTGCTGCTGCTGTGATGGCGGTGTGTGATTGACAGCTGCTCGTGGAGTATGGGTACAACTGCCAGCGCTGCCCCACACCCCCCTGTGCTGCATGAGGGTGTCCACGGCAACGGCATGGCGGACAGCAGGCAGTCGCTGAGCGTTAGCTCCTTCCAGTCGGTCAGCATCCACAACAGCAAGGGCAAGTCCATCATCACCAACAAGGTAGCCCCAGTCGTCATCACGTAAGTGTTGAGCGTAAACGCAGAGGGTAAACGCCTGACTGGGCTGGAAGTGTGTGTGTGTCTGTGTGTGTGTGTGTGGTGGGGGGGGGGATTAAACCTTTCAGATCACTTTGAAAAGTGGGTCTACATAAGCATCTAAAGAGTGAACGTCTGGTGATGGTTAGCTTACTTTTTTAATTGACACCAGGCACATCGTTAGATTAAGTTTTAATGCTTCAGGTAGGCAAAAGAAATACTTTTGTGTAGGAAAATATGAAATGTAAAATGCATTGGGTTGCTTTCTCCAAGAGTATGTATCACGGCAATAAAAAACATAGAAATTTGACTGCACAGCAGGAAGCAAGGCATCCATGGAACTGTGCCATTTCTTCTTGACAGTGATTTGTGAATGCTGAGGAAATGATATCGCTTTCTCTCTCCCCAGGTATAACTGTAGGCAAGAGTTCCAGATTCACGATGACACACACAAAACCAATTACAAAGTCGGCAGAATTTCCGACACCATGCCCGAGCACTATTTGGTGCAGGTAGGTGGAGAAAGTGCTCCATTAGTACCTCTGCCAAACTTGCCTTTTAACAATGAAACGCAAAGCTATTCACCCAGACCTCGCCACCTCAAAGACCCCTCCCACGCATACACACACACATATTTTTTTTTACTTTAACTTCAACCGTACCACAATGATACATGATTAAGCCTGTGGCAAGTTCATTAAGGCATTATCCTATCATGTCTCTTATGAAGTGATGGGCCTGTCAATGACATGCTATGGCTGTTGTGGTTTAAAGAGGGCTGTTTGGGGTCAGGCGTTATCAGCTTCATCCTGGTGCTTTGAACTGCCTCAACCCATTAGATTGGCCCTATTGTTTCAGCTGGAGTTTCAGTTTGCCGACAAGTAGGCCTGGTTTCGCTTGGGCTTGACATGAATAAGTTCAGAAGAGGAAAAAAATCACACAACTCTACTAAGACTTCACTGTCTTTTATTTTGTACACTACAGAACTTAAGGTTTTAAGTATTTTAAGTTTGTTCTTGACTCACAGGTGTTTGGTGATTCAACTATTAACTGCCACACCCAGTATTAACTAGGTGCAAGCTTAATAGTGTATTAGTAATTCGACAATCATTTTTCTGTATTTTCATTTTTCAGCTCTATGGCAAAGTCAAGAGATGAGCATCCAAGATGTTGTTTATCACATGGCTTTTTTGAAATTATTTGTTCAATAAACAAAGACTTGTCTCCTCTGCAGGGTTCTTTCTTCATGGTGCAGGATGTTTACAGCAAGGCAGATGTTTTGAACACTACGGCGAGCCATGGGGCGCCCAACTTTCGCCAACTCAAGGGCACCTACCCAGTCTTTGGGATGGGGCAGCCCAGCCTCCATGGCTTCAAACAGGTCCTCCAGAGGCTTCAGAGCCAAGGCCACGAGGTAAGTTTCGTTTTATGATGACCAGAACTATGGCTTTTACTGTCTTACGTGGGTTCAAGGTCATTGATTTTTTTTAAGCAGATAGATCCAGATGTACTTCTGTGGTCTAGTATTTCTGTAATCTTAAGGACATGGTGCAGAAATATTGTGCTTTTTTATAAACATTGTCAGCCACTATACCCAAGCGGCTCTCTTGTGCCCACATATCCCTAAATGGAAAGTGAAGTGGGGAATCAAGCCATGCTAAATTACACAGGGGCATTTCTGGATTCCTAAGCCATGTGGTACTTTGAGGATGGTGGCTGTGGCAATGGTGTATTTTGGATTGTTTTTTCTCTCTTTCTCTCTCACCAAAAAAAACTGTCAGCTTCACCCGCTCTCCGTGCCTCTCTCTGTCTCTCTCTCTCTCTGTATTTATTTTTGCAAGGAGATCACTTTCTTCTGTGTGCGAGAAGAGCCCGTGGTGTTCCTGCGCCTGGCGGACGACTTTGCCCCGTACACACCCCGCAGGAAGGAGAACCTCCATGAAAACCTCCACGGCCTGGACAAGGAGCTGAGCGCTGAGACACTGGAGGTGACCATCAGGAAGGAGGTGAGCTTGAGGGAGATAGTGATGGCCAGTGCAAGCCTGGATGAAGGGGGCTTTAAAGACAAATGTTCAGATTCCCATTGAAAACTCACTTTTATCACATTACTGGAACCATGACCTTATATAGCCCCTCAAATGGGTGAATGTGAAAAGTAAAAAATAAATATATGTCTTTAATGTTTACATTATGTATACACCAGATTGGGGATAATTGTGATTGGACTTCTGAAAACAGGATTTGCAGTTAACTTAAGCATGTCTGTGTCTGAGAGGGAAGTGCTGTGGTTTGGCACTAATGTAAAGGAGGAGCATTCACTCTGCACACCCACACCTTCAAAATGGCCAATAGGAAAGCAGTGCATTTTTTTGATGACTGGTAACAAGAATTACAGAAAACTATGAATGCTTAAAAAAAACTAAATATCAATAACAGGGATTTCTCTCAGAGGATGGGCACATGATTCCTCTGGGTAGTCAAGGCTTATCTCTGAGTGGGCAATGCCCACCCCAGCCCCCCAGCAGTTACACATATATCATCGCAATAGAAATTGAAAATGCAATATGCTCTCTATTACATGGAATCTCAAAACAGAGACTCGTGCTTTGCTGACGGTGTTTGTTTGCATTTTCATTTTTATCAGCTCCACGACTTTGCCAAACTGAACGAAAATGTGTTCTACGTCTACAAAGACATCGAGCACTTCAAGGACGAGCCCCAGAACATCTCCATCACTTGCGAGGAGGACATCCACGTGACGGAGGAGGTCTACAAGAGGCCCGTCTTCACCATGCCAACCTACAGGTGCCACACCATCTCTGACCACTGTTATCTGCTCACCAAAACACTCTGAACAACTTTGAAACTGGTATTGGACTCGGTGGAAACCGCATTATCCTGATAGGTGCTGGCATGGTACTTGTTCTTCCTATGAGACTTAATTCATCTACATTATTTAGCTTTGGGGAGACAGCTCCGTATTCTAATGCGATTTGCGTGAAGAAACTCGGGAGATGTCTGCTTGTGTGAACAGGCCTCTATCACTTGTTTATTTATGGGGGATGTTTGTGCGCTGGCCGTTTTAGTTTTTGCCCAGGCCGAGTGTTCTCTGAAGAACTGCCATGTCCACAACATCCTGTCTGTAATCAGATCAAGCCCCCACTGTTTATTGAAATGTAATGAGCAGCTTCAGCCATTACCAGGTCATATGAATGTATTTCTGTTCTCCAAAACCAAAAACCTCAGAGGTCCCAGCTGTGAGGGCCCCATCAGATTCACACACACACACACACACACACACACACACACAGATATGCACCATATGCCAACTTAGGGACTTGGACTATGCAGTGAACGAGCCTACAGAGTAACATCTCATTTTGCTTAGTTTCTTGGGGGTAGTTTGGCGATTTGCCAGGAGTATTTGCCCCTTCACCCGCTGACATTGGGGGAGAGACCACTAAAGACTGAAGAGCAGTCTGTATTGCAGCAATGGAGAAAATTATAGCTCTATGTGATTCATTGTTAGAAAATGTTTGTTACATCAAATATGTTTTGTGTATCACATGTTTGGTTGCGATCTAGATAAATAAGCACTGTGCATTATTGACAATATTATTGATTGATTATTGATAATTTCTTGTCTAAATATTAAATAGTCATCTCTGTTTGTAGGTATCACAGAATGCCGCTGCCAATGGAAGGAGCCCCTCTTGAAGCAGAGTTTGATGCCTTTGTGAACATTCTCAGGGTGAGTAGTTTTTTTTTTTATGCCTATAAACGGCAACAAAAATGTGACCCGGCTCCTTTAGATTTTCTGTATGAATACAACAAGTATAGACAACTGGTGCCCAACAGATTCTCTCTCTCACACACACACACACACACACACACACACACACACACACACACACACACACACACACACACACACACACACAGATATGCACCATATGCCAACTCAGGGACTGTGGTTGCAAAAGCATTCTGTTCAACTGGAGCATGCCCAGTGAGTTATGGATGGACGGAAAATTGTAGACCATCTGTAGAGTCTCAAAGGTGCTGGTCGACAAGTGGATGAGAACAATAGGGCTGGTTGCTCCTCCACGACCTCTGCATCATCAATCATCAGTAATCATAATAGTTATGAAAATGGCATGAAACATGATGGCTTCACACGGACGTCCTAGTTCCTGTAAGGTCGTCTCTCTTCACTCTGTGTCTGGATTTCATCACTGGAGCCCTTACCAAATAGTGTGTTCTCACTCTTTCCCTCCGCTGTTTCGTGTCTTTTTTTATCCTTTCTTCCCTGTAATGTAATGACTTCCATCTTTCCTTACCTTTTATCTCTTTTAACTTTTCTCTAATTTTCTGTCAGACCTATACTCCTTTCCATGCCATTTCCTGGCCTCCTTCCCTTCCAGGCTCTGCTGTTGACCACTTTGCCCAAGGTCAAGAGCATTCATTCTTTAATGTTACTCGCCACGTTTCCTGTCCTTAGTATGTTATTTCAGTCCCTTTTTTTCTCTCTCCCTGATTGTGGCCAGTGCCATGTCTATTTCAGCTCTGCTCACCCAGAAATATGAGGAAATGCCTTCTTTGGTCAAAGGCAGTTATCAAAATGTCTCAGTTGACACATTCACTGACCGGGTTGAGAATACTTATTTTCTGGTTCACTATGCACTCTCCTCTGCTTCAAAAAGGGGCACCAGATAGGGCAAGGATATAGGACTTTATTGAACAGTTATAAAAGCGCAAGCAATTACATATTGTACTATTTAAGTTTTATTAGTGTGATTGGGTCAGCACTAGCATGTAAGCAGCACTGGTTTATGTAAGTCTTATTTTCTTTTTTATTCCACCCCTTTTTCATAGCACTTTTGAGATATCGACACCACTCCAACTCTGACATGGTACAGTGCTGCAATCTCGTCAAACTGTTTGCAATCGCCCCACTCATTCTTTTCTTCTCCTTTTCTTCCCCTTTTGTCATTGAAATGAATGGGGGCACACTTCGGACAACTTTGGAAACGTTTTCCACAATTCAAGAACCTCCCATATGGCCGAGCGACTTCGTTGTGTTGGTAGTGTAATAAAGTGCCATTAGATGGAGCCCGTCAATTTCAAATAAATGAAGATGCCACCACCTATGTGGATTAATAACAGTCTATATTTCAGTTGATGTTTTGCTCGTGTTCAGTTGAATTCAGTGACTAAGGTTAGTATTATGAACTTCGCGAGGGAGATGGTTTTAATGCCAAATGAAATCTGCAGTACTGTTCATGTTAGTCAGCTAAAGTTTTAACTCGATTTCTTTGGAATAATATTGCTGTCATTTTCAACAAATTACAGAATACACACATGCGCACACATTCTACAAGAATACTCTAGCAGATAGCCCTCAGGTCTTCATCAAATTCAAAGTATTCAGTGTCCAACATGATCTTCAAAACAAATTAAAAAACAACCACCAAAGCATTACAACAAAATGCTCATAATAGTTTTATAGTGAAATGAACAATAATAATTACTATAAACACATAAAAATGGTTGGGCATTAGAATGACGCATGCGTTCTGAAGAGGTGAGTATACCATGGCTGTCTCTTGATTCAGTTGCACTAGGCAGGTCATTCCACATCCAGACACCACTAACGCAGAGTGTGTGTTGTATGCCTGTGTGTGCAATAATATCTGTGTCATTTGTGTTCGAGAATCGCTGACCTTGTTAGATGATATTAATTGCTCATCTGAAAGGAGCTAGGAGAGTTCACATTTCTTTTGTAGGGTGAAGTGTTTGCATCCATGTTATTGCAAAGGTTGCTATAAGCAACGGCCAACTACTGCTACGGCACAATCATATGCCTTTTCTTGCTGAAATGCGTTTCTAGTTCATCACTGTAAGTCAGCAGAGGCTGTATGCTAATGGTATGTGATAGAGATGTGAGTACAAATGTGAGCCTTTCTAATAAGGGGGCTCTTTTTGTGAAACTACTGTGCCTGTGAACCCTCTTTAAGACGATACCCATTCATAAAACCCCCTGCAGGAGACCCCCAGCCTCTCACAGCTGCGTGACCCGTCCAAGCCCCTACCAGCCCTTGTCTTCAGCTGCCAAGTGGGTGTGGGCCGCACCAATCTGGGCATGATTCTGGGCACCCTGGTCCTGAACCACCTTCACCCTGACCCACCTGCAGCCCACCAACCCGAGTAAGGACGCTAACGCTTGCTCTATGTAGTTACTATGGCAGCGCTTTACTATGGCGTTTCAATGCTAGTGTTCTCCTAGGCATTCCGTGTTACTCTATCGTCGTACAGTAAAGACTTCATTTCAGTATAAAAAAAGCATAGTGTAATAAATACATTATACGTATGTCCTTATGAAATCAGTACCTGATGTAAGTCTACATAAGGCTCGGAAAGATTCACATTACTGTTTTCATTTTGTCGAGAACAAAAACTACCAAAATAAACAATGACCTGGATATTTGATCAAAACACAATGCAACCTTAGCTGGTGATGACACAGGCTTGAACATGGTCCTTTTTCATCTTGAAATAACGGTATGTTGTGGAGAGGTAGTATCTTGACCTTTTAACCCTTTAACGTACAGGAAGTGAGCCTGCATTTCCTGTTAGACGGGAGAAGGTAGATGATAGGTGAAAATTCACCCTAGTTACCTCAGGACTCCGGAGCTGCATGAAAGTATATTTATTAGACAAACAACAACTACAATTGCAATGGGGCTCCCCTCCCAGCACAAGGCTGAAAGTGAAGCAATGATAAACCCATCGCACAAGGTTTATATAGTCAGAAGTTTAGCTTTCAGCAGGGATAACCACGTGGTGGATTTTTCACGTCCGAGGCTTCCTGTCTTGCAAGGATGGCAGATTACCACAACCCCTCGGGCCTCCATTGCATATGGACTACACTGTGAACGCATGTTTGATATCGCTCAACAGCACGTAATTAAGATTGGAAAGGCCTGATAATGATACGTCTGTGTTTGAAATAACATGTTGTGTCTCTTATTGGATTGCAGGGCTGACAAGGTTGAGGAAGCGAAACCACTTTTCCAAGTGATTCAGGCATTAATCAGCAGGCTGCCCAACGGCCAGCAGGTCCTGGAGGAGGTGAGAACTACTCATTATGTGCTGCTTCACTGCCACACATGATTTACACTGCTGGAGATGTATAATGCAACGCTACAGAAAGCTTTGTGTGATTTAAAATGTATTTTGCGGTAGTTTTGGCCCTGGCATGCGATTTTAAAGCAATATTTGTTTCAAAAGTAGCTACAAAAAGTCAAATTCGGCTCAGGGTGGTAACATGTTCAGATGTTCTGTAGAAATGTGAGAGATATATTCCCCAGCGTGTTGTGTTTTTAATGAAGTGGATTCTCTTCACATCTCTTCACCCCCACAGGTTGACTGGGCCACTGCTCTGTGCTCAGAGATGCACAACATAAGAGAGGCCATCTACGAAAACAAGAAGAAGCTGGAGGGAATTGGAGAGGATTACCAGTTTCAGGTCAGGACGAGTCATCTCTCTCTCTCTCTCCCTCTCTCTCTCTTTCTTCCACTCTTTATCTCGCCCTTTTTTCACTCTGGCTCTGGAAATTGAGTTTATTTTACTGCCCTTGTCTGCCCTGCTCCTGTCGACGTGCTTTGGTTGAATGTGTCTTGCTGGAAATATTCTACGCGGTCACAAACCGATTTCCCCTTGGGGACAACAAATTGAACTTTATTGAGTTATCAGATTCCGTAGAGGAGGCACAGTTGAAAACAATGTCTCACCGGGTCTGTCTGTCTGTCTGTCTGTCTGTCTGTCTGTCTGTCTGTCTCTCTGTCTCTCTGTCTCTCTCTCTCTCTGTTTGTGTGTGTAAGAGGTCTGAACAGTAGCAGGTGCTAAACGTTAAAATGTTTACACTACTCTATTTGAAGTTAAATTGGACCCTACTCTACATCACTGCTCTGTCTAAGTCCACCTGTGAAGGCTGGGGGTGAAACACTATCCTGTTGCATCATACACTGGCTTTATTAAGCAGAATGCATTATCAGTCTTAAGCTCTTGGAAAATGTTAAAGCTTGATCCCTGTCAAGAAAAGGTGCAATGCTTTGTATTGTTATGTACCATCCCATATTGTGTTACCCTCGATACCTCATGATTGTATGTTTCACTCACTCTCTTTCCCTGTCCTACTCTCCCTCTCTCATTTTCTCCATCCTTCTCATTCTCTCCATCCTTCTCTCTCTCTCCATCCTTCTCTCTCTCTCTCTCTCTCTCTCTCTCTCTCTCTCTCTCTCTCTCTCTCTCTCTCTGTTACAGGGAGGCAGCACAAAAGATTACTTCCTTCACCGAGCCATGCAGAGCCTGGAGCGCTACTTCTTCTTGATTGTGTTCAACGCTTATCTCCATGAGCAGGTAGGATTCTTCATTTGCTATATACAGCCAGTGGGAGAACATCTCAGGGGCTCTGCAGCGCCGCCATTTTGGCTCAATCTGCTAAATTTTAATTTCCATTGCAGCACAAGGTTTGATTTAATCTACTCCTTTGCTAATCCCATGACTGTGAAACCTGATGAATCCAATAGAAAAAGATGACTACTGATAGCTGGGCTTACCATAGGCGTTATACTTGACTGACCTCCCCATATACCCGTAGTATACTCTGGTTTAGTCAGATCAGATGACCCCAGGTCAGTGAAACAAGATGAAGGGGTGGTATGTTGGCTCACAGGTGCTTCTTTGGAGCAGTATTCAGGACTAGAAACTTTTCTCTTTTGAACTTTGTGTGATTTGTAATACTTACCGCCCACCTCCCTTGCCCCCCTCAGTACCCTCTGGCGTTTGCGTCCAGCTTTAGTCAGTGGATGTGTGCCCACCCGTGGGTGTACCGACTGCTGGCATGCATGAACCTGTCAGAGCTCCGTGCCCCCGCCGACCTGGTCACCAAGGGCACCCGAGTACTGGTGAGAGGATCTGCTTATGTGCTGCATGAGATTTCTAAAGTGTTTGTGTTTCTCTCTCTCTCTCTCTCTCTCTCTCTCTCTCTGTCTCTGTGTACATAATAAAAAGTTTTCATAACTGATTGCTGATAACTGATACCTTTCTTCTTAAAGTTTGCCTGTAGGTGAAGGAAAAATAGAGGCTTTTCATATGTTTTTTGCTTTGTCTCTCTCTCTCTCTCTCTCTGTATGTTGTGCGACTTGAGTGTGTAAATATATGCGGTTCTGTCCTGTACAGGTGGCGGATGACTACTTGGCCCCAGATGTCCTGAGCACAATGAAGGAGATGAGGGTGGCCAACTTCCGGCGAGTGCCCAAGATGCCCATCTACGGCATGGCCCAGCCCACATCAGGGGTAGGGGCCCATGGTCAACCACACACAGCTCCGAAAGGAAACATAGCGTCCTTATGTTTACCCCTGGCCCTTGTTGCACTCAACTTTTTATCATTCTAATGTGCAGTCCGTCCGGGTTTATATCACCCTGACCTTTCCCATGCAACCTACAGACCGCTAAGAGATATGGCACGCTTTACTCTCAATTATCATTTGTTTTTGTCTGAGGTGCAAAACAGAAATGAGAAGAAATCTAGAAATAGGAAGTAAGTGGTATAGTTCAACACTGTATTTGGAATGTCATTGCTGTACTGTTCTTTAAAGGATACATTCCTGTCCTTGACTAAAGAAACCGTGTGTGTGTGTGTGTATATAATAATAGTCTGTGCTTACCAAACAATTCATTTGTTTCCATTGACAATCTGGTCTGGTAAACCCTGGTCTTCTTAAAAAATCTTTGACATTTTTATTGAATTGAAACTCATGGCGGTGATTTCTTAATGCAAGCCTTTCCTCAACATCTGTCATATACCGTGATTGTGAAATGTAATGTAATGAAATGTTTCAGCCTAACTGAAGTACTGACAGGTGAAGGATTAAAATGGTAGCCCTCAGCAGTGTTTATTGTGAAGGAGCACGAATGCGTGGGCATGCTGAGATCTCTGAAAACGTCCAGGAGCTAAGTTGACAAGGTTATTGCTACTGCACACGGTCATGACGGTTCAATTCAACAAACACTGACAAGAGTTATGTTAATTTGTCAGTACGAAGCTGTCAATAGACATAGGTTACTGAAGAAAACAGAAAGTGTGAGAAGATGTATAATAGACATGTACAAACTTCATGAAGCTCAGAACATGTTTAACCTGTTATGTCAGTTAAATATTTCTTAATTTAATTTCTACCAACTGCGATGCTTTCAGCTACAACATTGATGACCTGCCAGTAAAGCTAGGTCTATGCAGTGTAATTAGACCGCCTTTCCTTGTCCATTGGGGAGCTCTGTCCACCAATGCGTTGGTGCACATTTCAGATACAAAAGTGGTACACAGCATTGTTTTTTACGATATTGCAGAAACTGTATGTTGCAACTTTATCCTTGTCAGCCCATTAATTGGATGTGCCTAGCGCAAGCAGTTGTGCAAGCCTTCGCTTTCAGTCCCAATGGTGTTGAGTAAGCACCGATTTAAAAATGAAGATAAACTATCTGTTCTCTACTTCAAGTTGCTTTTGGTAACAGTGTCTGTTCATGGAATAAGTGACTCGTACTTCTGCGTTCTTGCGGAAGAAGTTGACTGTTGTCCCTGGCGTTGCTAGGCTACAGGTGTGGTGCTGGCCTATTTGACGGACGAGAAGCGGAAGCACAGCCACGTGCTGTGGGTCAACCTGCAAGAGGAGCTGGTGCTGGAGGCCAATGGGCAGATCTACTCCCCGCGTGAGCCCAGCTGCCTGGACCAGCACATCCCTTTCCCCGCCAGCCTGCCGCAGCTCATTGAGGTGAGACACACACACACACACACACACACACACGGTCACAGTTGGTTCAGACAGGTCGGTACAGGTTAATTATACTGTAAAGTCTTTGGTTTGGAGGCAAAGAAGGAGATTTAAGCAGTCTTGTGTTATTTTTATTTTATTTTATATATACCTGAAACAGTGGCGGCTGGTGGTTTTAAAGTGAGGGAGGAAGAACTGTGCGCCTGGTTGCCATTGGCCTGCTTATTCCGTTGGTGGCATAAGTATGTGAGATACAAGTTGTTTCAGGGTGTTTTTGTGGCCTACAGTACTACAAAATAGCAGGCAGGGATACAATTGATACAAAGCCACCAGTGTGGCACCATTGTACTTAAAAAGCTGGTGGGTAGCATGTCTTTGGACTAGACAAGGCCAGATGAAAGGATGCAAAGCCAATAAGTCAAATCAGGCCTACTCTTGATTTGAAAAACTAAATTCTAAATGTTGGGCCTACCATTTGGCCTATTTCCCCCCTTAATTACTAAAGCTATTAAGGTTATTATTTGACTAATTTTATTTTAAGCTGAAATTGTTTAAAAAAAAAATTAAGACACAAGACCAAAAGTGATGCCATTTTAAATGCATCATGCTCTGAATCATTCACTAACATCCTTTCCACAATATTAAACAACAAGTAACAAAGGCAACAAGTAAGAGACCATTATTTCAGAACTATTAACATTAACATCAGATTATGCCAGATTATTACAGCTATCACTCAAAGTAGCCTAGTATGAGGCCAATGCCCAAATTACAAGTAGGCTAATTACGAAACACATCGCGTTCTGAAACATTCATTAACAATTTCCATTCAGAATTTCAGCTGAACGTGAACAGTCAGACTAACAATAAGTGTATGAACGATTTAAAAAAAACAGTACAGTCGATTGTTTTTTTATGGTACCAGTGAGCTATAAGTATTTCGCCTACCAGTTAGCATTATACGGCAGCGGTTTTACGTTTAGTGACATGGATTTTTGGAACAGATTTCCCTGTTGTTTTTATACTAACCTTCTCTCTGTAGCTCAATGAATGAAACGGTTTGTTCAATAAAACATGAACAATATCTTAGTTCTCCATTGCACGTCCTCTTTATTTGCAATCTTTCTACAACAATCTTTAAGGGTGACATATTATCGATAATATCCTTCTGCAGAATGTTTGAAGAGGGAATCTTCTTTCGGTATTAATGTCGAATCCCCTCCCTCCAACGCCAAATCCGTTGTTTATTGGTTAAGCGATGTTGGCGCAGACTCAGTCTTTCCTCCCCTGGGCAATGTAAGTCAATGAGCCCCAAGAACCGCCAGTATCAGAGACAGATTCCATTGATTTCAATGGGAGCCAAAGGGAGGACGTCCTCCGTGCAGTAATTTCTTGTTACGATAGGGGGTGCTAATGTTATTTTAACTCAGGGAAACAAATTATAATATGCATAGTATTAAATACTGATATCAAACTGCATTTTTAAAGGAGTTTAGACAGTTCAATTTCAAAAATACATTCTCAAAAAGTTTGGGGAGGTTTTTCCTCCGTTTCCCCAATGGAATAACCTCCTCTGACCTGAAAAGGAATTGAATGCCCAGTGTAAAGACTTAGGCCCAATCTCAATACTTCCCCTTACCCCTTATCTTACCCCCTTACCCTTGAAATTGCGCGTTCATGTGAGAGCTAGTGGTGTCTCAATACCCAACTTGATCAAGATTAAGGGGTAAGTTTAAGGGGTGTATGGCCCTCGTTTTTGAGATGATCGGAGAGCTACCTTGGTCCTCCAAGGGCTATCCCAGAGCACACCGCGAAACCAGCTCGGGAATTTTCAAAAAAACATGGCTGCTTGAAGCGAGGAATATTTTACATGAATAAAGCTATCTACACAACTTTTTATATGTTTATAATGACTCGGTTTGATCTGAAATGTACTACACGAGCGATGCATAGAATTGTCGGTCTTAACTGAAGCTTTCAAATGGTAGTTTTAGGATACATTTAGCGCGTATACCACCACTCCATTGGCTTATATGGTAGCTTGCCAGCTATCATGCTACATACACTACATGTAAGTATTTTTGGCTTATAATTAATTTAAAAATGACGACAGTCTTGTTTCGTGCTCTACACAGTTGTATACATATATATTTGCAACCATGTTCTTCATTAGACTTTTTTTAAATCGCTAGTTTCATAGCTCATACAGTCACGCATGACGTACCAGAAACCTAGTGGCGTCTCATTTCATAGGGGAAAGATCTCAGCCCTTGGCCCTTACACTTGCAAGTGCTAGGGTTAAGACAAGATTAAGCAAAAGGGGCAAGGAGAAGAATCGAGATTCGGCCTTAGTCATTTCCTTATTGTTGAAGGTTTAAAAGCTTTTTCATTGATCCATAAATCATTAACTTTAAGTAATTACTGTGCAGAACTATTACTCTGAGAATGCATTATACGGACACCTTAAACACCTGTATCTTTCTTTACTGTACATCACTCTCTCTCCTCTCACCATGCCTGTAACCAGCTATGAGGTCATTGACCTCTGTAAAAAAAAAAAACAGTAACCTTGTACTGCATTTGGAGTAAAGGCAATTGCATGAAACGTGTTAAACATGGGTAGTCAGGTCATTGACTAGCCAGGCCACTGATTTCTGACTGTTTGTAGGCCTATTATTATTCATACGGTCACTTACATAAGGCATAAAAATGCAAAACTTGAATGAATATAAGTGAGTGATGACATGCAATGGTTTTACTGTCAAGCATTTTTATTTTATTCTTATAGCTAGCTAAGGCTAAGAATAACTTATCTTAAACTATATTAATAATGCTTCATACCACAGACCTATGTATTTTGATGCTCTAGATAATATTTTTAAAATCTATTAATAATTTAGAAATGCATAATTAATATGAAAGTTCCACTACAGTAAACTATCAACACATTGCTCATAGGTCTAATTAAACTATCCCCACAGAAAACAAGCTGCACAGAACAGAGCAGAAATGGCCAAAAGGTTCCAACCAAAGACACTTTGACAACTTTAACCTCATTATTTTTTAAACCTCCCACATCTACCCCTTGGCAACATGCGTGCACACACACTTACACACACACACACACACACACACACATACCGCATACCATATGCCTGGCCATCACTTTATTCCCTTAACTCTTAAAAACATTCCCCCACCTGCCTACTCATATACTCCTCACTCCCGTCCCCTGTGCTCTCCCTTGAACACCCATCATAAAAACCTGCTAGCCTTTGAACTGTGTGTCGCTATGGTGCCCTATGACCCCTGACCTGGTGGCCCTTGTGACCCCACAGCAGCAGGAGATGGCGCTGAAGGAGGAGGTGCTGGCGGCGCAGAAGTGGCTGGAGGTGACGCTGGAGCAGGAGAAGCAGATGAAGATGTTCAAGAGCTGCCTGACGCCGCAGGAGATCTTCAACCAGCACAAGGGGACCCACCAGGGCCTGCAGTACTGCCGCGTGCTGCTGCCCGACTGCTGCGCGCCCAGGGAGGAGGTCAGGGCACACACGCACACGCACACAGACACACACACGCACGCACGCACAGACACACACACACACACACACACGCACGCACTTATATTTGCACTCACACAAACACGCACTGAATAACATATACTTCCTTACTCACTTTAATGGACACACGTACGTACGCACGCACACACACGCATTTGCTGCAGATGCAATGTTTGCTGGAGCCAGACCACTCTGCTCCAGCGGAGACACACCCCCACACACACACACACACACACACACACATACACAAATACAGTTGCTTTTGGAGACGCACACTCATTTTGTATGCCTTTGATGCGAGCGCAGTCTCTCGTCTCGTCTCGTCTCCTATACGTGCTTGTGCATTTGAGCATGTATAGGAGATCACCTCTCTTGACTCCTACAGCTCTGAATGCAGAAGGGCACCAGTCAATAGACCGACCCATACTCTCTAGCCAGGTTCAATGCTCTCACCCTTGTTCAGTTCCCTTTTCATTACAAATGTATTTCCTTCAAGCTTGGCCTTGACAACCCTAATGGAGAGGTGGTGGTTACTTCAATTTCACCCCAAATCAAAGCACAGATTTTTTCGGTCTAAAAACAGAATCCAGCAGGTGATGGCTTCCCATGAGGATGGAGTGGGAACACACACCGGTCTGTGTGCTCTCTCTAGTGGTCAAGCGCGTTACTACAAGACGAGCCCTTGCGCAAGAGTGGGGGTTGGCACGGTGAAGCGCTACTTTTAGTTTCCTCTTACATCTTCATAGCAACGGTATCATTTATATCGCTCCAGCCACCTCGTTCTGAAGTTAATGCATCTAATTAAGGACCAGAAGGCTTCTTGACAGTTTGAATAATGTACCCAAGGTGCAGGATCTGTGAAGAAAAGAAAAGAAAGCTACTTATTGCCTCAGAGGAGAGAACGGACGGCAGTACAAATACATGTATTCTGCAACTGCAATTCTAGGGCTTGGAAATAAGCATGCTTGGTCTGTGATGTATTTATAAGCACACATTTGTCTTCTCTATGGAAGAAGATTCTGTTGCGTTAATTATATTTCTGGAAATTCCTCTGTATATTTGTATTAATTTATTTTAAATGTTTTGCAAGGATGGATGGATTAAATGGATTGATTTGGAATGGATGTGTTCAACAATATTTGCATGGTTGTGTGTGTGTGTTTGTGAGAGGGAGAGAGAAAAGGGATTTAATGCATGATGACAAATGTGTTTCTTAATGTAGAAGAAGTTGTTTGTTTACATTTGCATTACGTTTGCGTTTATCTGTGTGTGCGTGTGTGTGCGCCCGTGTGTGTGTGTGTGTGTGTGTGTGTGTGTGTGTACTGACAGGACTTTGATCAGCTCCTGGAGGCCATGAAGAGCAGCCTGGCGGAGGACCCGCGCTCAGCGTTTGTCTTTAACTGCTCCAGTGGGAAAGGCAGGACCACCACGGCCATGGTCACGGCTGTGCTCACCCTCTGGCACTTCAACGTACGTTTCAATCCTCTTTCGCTCCTCTACATACACACACACTGACTTTGCATGTGCGTGTACACACACACACACACACACACACACACACACACACACACACACACACACACTCACACTCACACTCACACACACACACACACACATATATATATACACTATATGACTACACACACATATACGACTACACACACATATTAAATTAGTTTACTAATTTAAAGGTACAGCCATCATCTCTCAATAGCTCTGTTTTTCTGCCTGTGCTGTGTATGCTTGTGCTGTCCCCCCTGTCTGTAAATACCCCCCCCCCCCCCCCCCCCCCCCTATGACATTGTAAATTGCGACTTTGGGTCCTTGAAAAGCGCATTATAAAGTAAAGGTATTATTAGTATGTTGGATTTAGGGTGATCTAATTACATACATAATTACATTTGCATTAGTTTAATGACCTGTTACTACGCATCATTTTGTTTTCGTTAACTTAGAATGAGCCCTTGGTATCTACGTTAGGAGAGGGTGTTTGTCCACAGGGGTTTGCCGCGTTGCGACACCATATTTCTACAGTAGCCCAGATTGGACAAACCAAACGCTGGCTCTACAGAGGTTTTTATGGCATCTGATGGCCACCGTAGCTTCTAAAACAGACTTAGAAAGGGAAAGATATTCATTTGGTTGCAATCTGCAGCCTCATCGTTAGATTCCACTAAATCCAACGTAATGTACCTTTAATGTTTATAGGATAACAGGTAGAGGTGTACAGATATTTTAAATAAACAAGAGCTTAAAAGCACAAGCTCCGTTTTGTGATCTATAAACCTGGCCAGAACGAGAATGTTTCACATCCACAACACTACTACAAAAAGGTCTCTAAAACAGCCCTTCCATTACAAATAGAAATTGTCGTTGTTTTATGTCACAAACAAGAAGTAAATGGGACAAATCCCTTGGCTATTTCCGAGCTGTTGCTAAAAAATCAATCCTAAGATTGGCAATGTTTCAGAACGAGAGGTGTGGTAATTAAAATGTGTTTGGGGGTGTGTGTCAAATGATGATTTTCTCCTATTATGTTGTTTTTCTTTTCCCATCTCAGGGCTTCCCAGAGTTTGGCGATGATGAGATGGTGAGCGTTCCTGACGCCAAGTACACAAAGGGGGAGTTTGAGGTAGGACACCCAGCCCCCCCCGCCCACACACACACACACAAACACACACGCACACACTCTTTCCCTCTGAATCCCCTGTCCTTCACATTAAGTAACGTGTTCACACAAACAGGTATGTTCAGTGATATGCAAACACACACGTCACGCAGAAACGTGATCAGATAGAACAACACACACACCCACACAAACATATGTTAAAATCTTTCCTGTTTACAACTCTGACACAGACACGCAAACCACACACAAACACACCCTCAAACTCAAACTCGCAGCATATCTGCTTGGAGCTGTTTACTCTCTGTTTAATCAGAAAGAAAGAGCAGAGGGGAATGGGGGGGTTTGACTGCCGCAGCTGAAAAGGAGTTGGAGGGAAGTGAAGGAGGATTTCATTTTGTGGTCTCCCCTCTGGAGCAAAAGGTGCTTGATTGGAATAACCTGAAGCCCTGTACTACCACGCTGAAAGTTCATTTTTTTCCTTTACATTTCTTTTTCAAATGTCTGGCTCAATGTATGGTTTCTCTCTCTCTTTTCATGCCCCCTGACTTTCTTTCTTTTCTTTTTGTTGAGACCAATTTGGTTATTGGTTTTCTACTCATTGCATGTTTCCCTCTCTGTCTTCATGCTAATTTATGTCTGTCCTTTTGTCTCTCTCTCTCTCTCTCTCTTTCTTTCTTTCTTTCTTTCTTTCTTTCTTTCTTTCTTTCTTTCTTTCTCTCTCTCTCTGCCTCCCTATCTCTCCCATCCTCTCTCTCTCTCTCTCTATCTCTCTCTCTCTCTCTTTCTCTGCCTCCCTATCTCTCCCACCCTCTCTCTCTATCTCTCTTTCGCTCTGCCTCCCTACCTCTCCCATCCTCTCTCTCTCTCCCTTTCTCTCTATCTCTCTTTCTCTCTGCCTCCCTACCTCTCCCATCCTCTCTCTCTCCCTTTCTCTCTATCTCTCTTTCTCTCTGCCTCCCTATCTCTCTCTCTCCCTCTCTCTCTAGCTCTCTCTCTCTTTATATCTTGTCTGTCTCTCCTTATCTTCCCTGTCTTGTTTTCTCCCTTTTGTCCTCTATTCAGCTGGGACACCTGTCTCCCTCCATGCTTTTGGAGGCTGTTTTGCGTGTATGGGCCAGGGGCTGTAAATCTCAGGGTATTGTGCCCCTGCTGGGGTTGTTTGGGGATGACGTCAACCCCCCCCCCCCCCCCATCCTCTGTGAGAACGGGCAAAGAATGCCTTGTCTGTCTCTTCCCCCCCTCCCCCTCCCCCTCACCATCCCTTCGGAGTGATCCATGGCCAATAGAGCACCATGGCTGCCGAGGCTGTGTCGCCAAGGAGACAGCCTTTTTGTGCTGTGCTGCCCCGAGGTGCTGCACCTTAAACGCAGGGTGGGCAGAAGTCTGCTGGCAGAGAACACAACAAGCGACTGGCTATGCATGCAGAGCGGCCCCTGATAAGTGTGTGTGTGTGTGTGTGTGTGTGTGTGTGTGTTTCGAATTTGTTCCCCGGCCCTTAGGCTTAGTTTTGCATGGTTTGGCAGTACGGGGGGGGGGGGGGGGCTGGTGTTATATATGGGCTCCCACCGGCCTCATTGCCTCGTGATGATGGAGCCCCCCCAGGGTGGCCGGCTAACGGGCTAATCCCCGGGTTAGCCATGCCGTGTTTGTCTGCGCGGGGGTCTCCAACGCCAGCCCCAGCTGCCTGCTCTCAGGCGCCTTACTAATCCTCCAACCTCAGGCCACATCACGTTTGAGGAGTGTGTGTGTGTGTTTGTGTGTGTGTGTGTGTGTGTGTGTGTGTGTCTGTGTTTGTTCCGTGCGCACATGTTCCGGTTTGAACTTGCTCACGTCTGTTTGACACCAGTGGGTATTTTGGTGCTGTAGTGGTGCGTTAAGTGGGAGGATGTGCCTGCTGTTTTCTGTCATGTTTGTGTGAGTGTAGTAGTTCGACTAGGGGTGGGAATCTCTTGGCACCTCACGATTCGATTCGAAATCGATTCAGAGGTCAACGATTCGATTTAAAATTGATTATCGATTTAAAATCGATTTTGTAATTACATTTTTTTTTTTTTTTTTTTTTAACACATCCATTTTATGTAGAAATGCAAGCTGCATCGACTATTGCATTGCTTATAGAAAGTCAAAATTGTGACCATTAAAAGCTTTTACTCTAATAAAGCAAATAGCGAAGGTTATTCATCTGTTGATTTTCTTCAATTTAGACTCTGAGTTGAAAACTCAAATGATTCAATAGTCAAAATGCATCGATAATCGTTTTATCAGTTTCTAATTGATATTCGATAATCAATCGATAATTGACCCTTCCGCAAACTCCGCCCCGCTTAGCAACGGGTGCTATATCAGTCAAGCATTCACGTTTCCCAGGTTCTCAGCATTGGTATTAATGGCGTGGCGTTTTCAACCGTGTCAATTTCAGCTCTACCCAAAGAAATCACAAGCAATTTTTGGTAAAACGGCAAGATCTCAGATTGAAGCAGGCAAAAGGGTCTGCAATATGCTTATGGAGGCTACAACCACGACATTACATGCCGTGTTTGTAGACAGTCAAATACTAAGGCTAACAGGTTCATTCCAGCTAAATTCAAATTCAAAAGGTGCTTTATTGGCATGACACTTACATTGCCGAAGCAGTTGTATACAATATACAACCATACATAGACATACATAACTATAACATAACATACATAGCTATATTTATGTGTTCTATTATCTACACAGTCGCCGCTACGCAAACATGTAAGGTAGTAAAACTGAATCGTATTTTAAGCAAGGGTTTTCTCACGTTTTCAATGCAGTGGGCAGATTTTAGCGACATAGCTTCTTGGAACAAACCTAGGTGCTTCTGTTTATGTTGCTGACATTCAGCTGATGGGGGGGGGGGGGGGGGGGGTCGTCCACATTGTTTGATCCACAGCAGGCATTTCTCTCTCTGGGTCTTGGGTTTCGGGAAGGGATAAAATGTTACCCCTCCCTCCAGCCTTTTTGGATAGCGGCTGTCAGTATTACACACTCCATAAGCGCAACGTTTCATTTTCTTTTCTCGAGCAGACGTCTCTCTCATAGACTTCCATTCATCAAACTGGCTCGCTTGACTGAGGTCCCGACCTCAGTTACCGTTGCTACGCTATGATTGATCAGCTACCGTTTTGGGGGAGTGGTCGCGGAAGGGTCAATTGCATTTCAACATAAAATGGATGTGTAAAAAAAACGATAATCAATTCTAAACCGATAAAACGATTATCAATCCATTTCGACTTTTAAAACATTCGAGTTTGCTACTCAGAGTCTTTGCTACACTTCCTACTTTGTGTTTGATAATTAAAGAAAATCAACAGATGAATTACCTTCTCTATTTTTTATGAGAAAAAGCTTTTCCTTGTCACAATTTTGACTTTCTATGAACAATCCAATAATCGATGCAGCTTGCATTTCAACATAAAATGGATGTGTAAAAAAAAAAAATCGATTATGAACTTTTCTGAATCGAGACAGAATCGTTTTAGAGAGAATCGATTAAAATCGAATAATCGATTTTTTTCCCCCACCCCTAAGTTCGACCTATATAATTGCTGTCTTGCATACAGTTGAGTGCAAAAGCTGAGTCACAGTTGTGGAAATGACGGATTTTTAAAGTGAAATAGGATAATGGAACACCTGCAGCAAAGACACATTAGACAATGAGGCTTTCTTCCAACTGAAATGCCATGTTATTTAAAATAAAACAATACAAGCTTCACAGTACTTGCAGTACTTACAGTACTTCAGTACATTACTCCTATTAAGTCGGCACTTAGTAACACTCCTTTGGCAGATATCGATGCTTGCTAATGATTTTTGTAGGCCGCTAAAAGTCTCTTTTATTCCTCTGTAATGAATCGTCATCCACTGTTTCTTGCAGATCACTTCAAGTTCTGAGAAAGATTTAGGGTGTCTTGCATTCACATCATCTTTAAGATCTAACAACAGATTTTCAATCCTGTTCTGGACATTCCAGAAGCTACTGTTTGCATTTCTTGCAGCACTTCATGGTGTATTTTCAGGTATACTTTGAATCATTGTCCTGTAGACCAACATCTTGTAGGCTTCAGTGCTTAACAGTGATCAAAGTCTTTTTTTCATCAAATGCGGTTTCGTTTTTCTCCGACAATACCTTTTGGTTATTGTGACCAAATAACACAATTAAATATGAATGGCGCCCATTTCTGAAATGATCCCAGGTTATTTAGATTTTTACTCTGCAGACTTAAGAAATGAACGTTCATGATTACGGTTGTTGGTCAGGTTTCCCTTTAGGTAGACAGTGGCCTTTCTATGTTTGTTGCCACAACATTTTAGGAGTGCGAGAATTCCTCAGCTTCTGGAATGGTCAAGTCCAGTCCATACGGAATGACCGCTCTTGACCTTCACAAGTCCTAATGAGGCAAAAATTACTGAAGTTAATGTTCTGTTCTGAGATTTTATTATTGGAAGTGTGCCCAAACATTTGTGTGTGCCATAATTACTATTCATTTTCTTTCTATTTTTAACTAAAAAGTAACAGTGCGTCCACATTTGAAGAAATCGTCGTGTTTACAATCTCCCTTTGCTGCATGGGTTGCATTTACTTCCTTTCACTTCAAAAATCAACAAAATATGAACTGTTGGATACGTGTGTGTGTGTGTGTGTGTGTGTGAGAATTTGTCATACATTTCATTTGGTGGGCCAGTGTGTGTGTGTGTGTTTTGTCTCGTGGCTAACTGGTGCCAGTAGCGATGCCAATGCCAGGTCCTGGCAGCACTGGCCTGGCTGTGGTGGCTGGATGCCACCGGTGATATGCCCAGTAGCGCTGCACCCAGCGTCCACCAGCCCGGCCACGTGCTTCTGTCGTCCAGGTGCTACGCTCCACATCAATCCGTTGTTCCAACAGCAGGACTGACTATTATTCTAATTGACTTGCTCTAGGGAGTTCAGGATCTGGACTCTGTAAAGCGCCTTGAGAACATTTCAATTGTTATTGGCTAACGCATGAGAAACAAAATCACTGCAATACCAGGTCTGTGGGACTCTTAGCTCAGCTGCATGCTTTTGAAAGCTCAGCTACACACACACACACACACACACACACACACACACACACACACACACACACCTCCCCCTCCCCTCCAGCTCACTAGACCCACTGCCCACCCCTCGTGAGTGGAGCGTAGCCGAGGGCCCACGAGGTGGGTGCTACAGGCGGCTGCAGCTGCTCCAGCCCGGGATCATCTGGACAGGATGATGCCAATGTGAAACACATATTTTGGAGCGCTGTGAAGTCCTTGATTGGGCAGACGTGTGTTTAGTGCACCTGTTCTTTAGCTGTTCAGTAGAACTTGAGAAATGTTTGGATGTCTAGCCATATATTTCTCGCAGTTACTAAACATCAGAATTGATTATGACATAGGGACATTTACATTAGGGCTACATTCTAAAAAAGTGGGAATTATATTGTTGTTGAGTGGATATGCATGGCTCTAACATCAGTGTTTCACTTGTAAATAACTCTCCCTGTCTGTCTGTCTGTCTGTCTGTCAGGTGGTGATGCAGCTGGTGAGGCTTCTGCCGGACGGCCACCGCATGAAGCGGGAGGTTGACATGGCACTGGATGCCGTCAGCGAGACCATGACCCCCATGCACTACCACTTGCGGGAGATTATCATCTGCACCTATAGACAGGTAGGGGGTGCTCTTTCCCTTTGGCCTGGCTCCCGGCTGAGAGGATACCAACCACCTCCCTCAGACACGTTGACTGAAAACTGATGCCGTCTGGAATGTTTACGTTCCCTCCACACACACTCTCTCTCTCTCGCTCTTTCTCCTTTTCCCCCTTTCTCTCTCTCTCCCTCCCTCCTTGGTGTGGCTTTCCTGTCATGAGTTTGTAAAGTGCTGCTGTTATTGTTATGAGGGAACACCTTTTACTTGTGGGGACAGTGCTCCGGAAACAAGCTTGCAATGTAGATTTTCCTATGTTTATGAATGCAAAAATCCTTGTTACTATTGCACTTAAAGGATGATCTAAGTAAACAGTTGTCAACAGTGATGGTGTTAAAGTGTTTGCAATAGATTTGAACTTTGTTTGTTAATTAGTGAGAGTTATTTTAATTGAATATATTATATAAACAGGCTTAAAGGATGCATTTAGACCACCAACCCCCCCCCACCCCCCAAAACAGTCAAACAAAACAAAACTGGTATGAGGAACTCCTCTTCACGCTTGAACAAGATCCCAGTTGCATTTCTACGGAAGTTGCCGTAATTTAAGACATGGCCCGCATTTCCAGAGATGGTTTCCTCTGGTGTGGTTGAAATGCCAGAGAGAGACATCTATACGTCTGACCTATAGGTGGCGCAGAAGGATTGTCGGAGTGTGATCAGCAGAATGTTTGTGTGCTTTTGGACGCACCTGTTTTCTAGGGGTCCATCAGTATAGAGGGCTGGCAACTTGCTTCTTTATGTTGTTCGAGGTGTGTGGGTGTGGGGGTGGGGGTGGGGGTGTGGGGGTGGGATGGGAGGGTGGATGCTGAGCAATAGGTCAGGTTTATTTTTGATGCTGTGGCAGGTTTTTCTGTGTGTGTTTCTGTGTGTTTCTTTGTTTGTGTGTGTGTTGATTTAGGCAAGTGCAAGCTTGTTTGTGAGATGTTGCGCATTTACTGTGAGAACTGTGAGTTTGAAAAAAGGGAAAATGTGTGGCACCGGGGGGAGGGGATGTGGATGGGTAGTGGTGTAAGATTTTTGGTGAGGTGTTGTGCATTTACTTTGTGTGTGTGTGTGTGTGTGTGTGTGTGTGTGTGTGTGTGTGTGAGAGAGAGTGAGAGAGAGAGAGAGAGAGAGAGAGAGAGAGAGCACACACAAGAGATAAAAGGGGAGAAGGCGCGAGGGTAGAACTGAAAGGAACAGTGGACGCATCCAAGCAGTGGTTCAGCCTTTACGTGTTTGGTAGCTCCCTTCTCGAATGTTGAGCAGCCCAGTGGCTGTCCGTCCCTGCCTTGCTCTGACCTCCCCTCCCACCCCCGCTTCTCCTGCCACCACTCTCCTCTATGGAGCCCAGGCTGTTATCAATGCAGGTCTGTGAGTCTCTCGGAGGTAGTCTGCTCCATCTCCCTTCATCAATGGGCCTCATTGTCTGCCCCACTACTCTGTTTTCCCCTCTCTCTCTCTCTCTCTCTCTCTTTCTCTCTTGCTCACTCCTCCTTGCTCTCCTTCTTACCTTCACCTCCTCCTCGTCACTTATTTCTTCTCCCTGTGGCTCTTATTCTCTGTCTCCGTCTGTTTTTTTTGTGTTTTCGTCATCCTCTTTTCAATTTGCACCTCCTTCACCATCCCTCATCACCTCTCCTGCTCCCCTCTTAACCTTCATCTCTCTCACTCTTTTCTTTCTGTGAATGTTGTTTTCTCTCGGTTTGATTTCCTGTCCTGGTCATTCTATTACGCGGTCGACCCCTAGTCCTTTGTCTCCAGTTTCTTTTCCTTCCCTTTTATGTGGTATAAAAAAGGGGACCTTACATGGCTCAGTGGTCATCTTTTCAATTACAGTCAGACATCTAAGAATGGTCTACTGTCTCTGGCTTTCTCTGATAGAAATGGTTGTCTGTCTCGCTCCCTACAGTTGGTCATTGTCAATCCATTCAACGTAATGCTCCTAAGGCAATTGGTGCTAGACTCTCTGCTTCTTCCAAGGCCAAAAACGTGCTATTGACAGCTAACGTGGTATTGACCGGTAATTTGTGTCACGTGCCAGATTCACGTGTCCTAAAGCTGGCACCATTTTCACCCCACCTACATGTACCTTTGCTTCTGCGCCCCCAACCCAACCGCCCCCTTGCCCTAACCGCATACACGCACACACGCATACACGCGCACGCGCACGCGCACGCGCACACACACACACACACACACACACACACACACACACCTTCCTATTGCTCTGGACCTTTGACCTGCTACGCCCGACCTGGCTGGCAGAGCGAGGCGATAAACAGAGCCAGATGTTCCTACTGGGGGAAGCGGACCCAGACTCAACCCCTCTCCTACCCCCTCCGCTCTTGCGACCCATCAACCCTCCCCCCTAAAGCCCACGCTGTTGGATGTTGGTTGGAAAATGTGTCTTTGATGGAGAAAAATGTATTTACATTGCGGTTGATACATGAAAAGACCCCCTTGCCTGAGGCTGGGGGGGTTGGGGGTTGGGATTTAAGGTTGGGTTTGCGTGGAGAGGAGAGCGTCTAGTAAATCACCACGCTCGTCCATCCATGAAGCAGTGGGAAGACGGTTCCCCAGCATCTCACGCCAACTTGGTTGAGGATGCGGTGAGGTTGTGGGAAGGGGGGTGGGTGTGGTGATGGGTTGGTGAGGAGCTGGCTCCACCTTGGTGGTGTTCTTACCAGCTTCCTTCATTGGCGCTCTGCTCATCACTACTATCTAGACCCACCAGTGCGATTGGGATTTTTCTCTCACTCTATCTCCCCCCCCCCTTTTGATTTCTCCTCCTTTCATTGAACAGCTCATGTGGGTGTGGGGCCTGTTTTAGTTGGGGAAGGAAATTGGTCCTGAAAAACATCTGTGTGCCCCTCACCTTTTAAATTGGGTTCCTCTTCAGAAGAGTTCCTCAAAAATAACAGGCCTCTTTTAGGACCTGAATTGCGTCCTCCGGGCCCTTACCCTGAGAGACCCACCCACTCAGCCAGGCCCTCTTGGAGAGGGCTTCAACTATCATTGCTGGCGTTGCCTCTGTGCTTTGCTGGAACATCAAGAGAGAAAGATGTGGTTTCCATGACGATAACACTTCACACAGCCCCCCTCCCCAATGTTGAATAGTTTGTTGGCTGTCTTCATTCACCTTCATTATTGACTATTTTAGGTCAACATGTTCTGTTCCATCAGAGGTAGATGAATAGTACATAGAACATTACAATGTCCTGCACTTTGCTATTTCTGAGGATGGATGTGGTATGTTGGAAATTATATAACTGTTAAAAATGATAAACGATAAATGATATTTTTTTGATGTATAATTCTAAACAGCGTGAGCTGAATATTCTTTGTTTGCCTTTTTCATCTCTGTAACAGTTGTTCCATTTTCTTTCTTTTCTTTACCTTGATTATAGTGGATGTGTGTTTGTGTGTGTGTGGGGTGGGGGGTGCGGGGGTTGCATAGCGCTGTACCCTCCACTTATCCTGCTCGAGACCTCCGCACGTCCTGTGGTGTGCTTATCAGTTCAGTGTATGGAAACTATGCCGGCCTGTGGTTACGGAGGAAGCATACCTGCTTGAACCACCATCATGGCAAGCACATGCCGTGGCAGCTGTTTCATCCCAGAAATACGATGCCACTTTGAAACTTGGCACGGGAGGTTAGACAAGGAGGATATATACATTCACGTCCCCCAAATATACATACATTCCAAACTCACAAAGTGGAAAAAATTGCATCAACACCTCCCCCCACCAGTCGCAGCCCCAGAACCTCTGAATTTTAATATGACTGTAATAGCAGGTAGTTAATCTGTCCCGACGCTCAAGCTGCTTCTGTGCATCCAGATCTACAGCAGAGGCCATGGCGTGCCACGGCAGCATTGGGCTCTCCAGGTGCCAAAAACGGGGGGCGGAGGGGCGGGGGATAAGAAAGAAATGAAGAAAGAGGTCCCGGCCCAATGAAATCTTCCAGTAAAAGGAAAGCGAGACGTAAATCATGCCGCATGTCCCCAAAGAAAGGCCCTCACGGTTTGGATGGTGGAGTGGAAAAATATTTGTGGAGAGAGAAGAACGTTCCGAGCAGGTTCCTTTTGGAGGAAAGGTAAGGCACGTCATCCATATGGCAGACGGTGGGGGAGGGGGGGGCAGGGCGTAATGAGGAGAATGGGGTGGGTGCAGGGATTGTGGTTGAAGAGACAAACCACCAGGCCATGAAAGGGATCCATTACTCTACCTTTCCCTTCCAGTCGATCAGGGCTGCTAAGGCCTGCACCACCCATGAGGTGTGTGGAGGTTGAGTTTACAGAAGCAGATGCAGTTGCCCTGCAGCCGCCCCCCCTTCAAAAAGGCGAGCCAAACACCTCCAAAGGCTCCCTGCTGAGCCCTTACGCTCCTCCTATAGATCTAGGGCATTGAGACCTGGACCTCCTACACGCTTACTGACCTGAGACGTGGAGGTCGAGGGAAGGTTGAATCAGCCGATCGGGTGCGGTGAATGCTCGGATTAAGGTTCAGGTTAGCCGAGGTAGCAGGTGAAAGGCGCTCTCAGAGAGCGAGATGCACACAGAAGGGGAACAGTGTCTCCGCACAGAACTTGGCCGGCAGTTCTATTTACTGTGGCCGACCACCAAGTACCAAGTTTTGGACCGGTCACCCCGAGCACCTCACCGGAGCGGAGTCCCAACAGGTGCAGGTGTGTTTTTGGACAGCATCCCACATTACGCATTCTACTCATCTAAGTGGGGAAGATCTTTTATTTTTTTAAAGGGGGCCCTCTAGGAAGGTTTACATTCTGCTGCAGTGGAGCAAATACACTCTCCTTTTCAATAAGCATCTCTTTCAGCAACCCTCAGAGATGGTGGGGTGGGGGGGAGGGTTGGAAGCAGGCCACACACACAAGATGCAAAGCTAGATACAGCATGGTTTGGTATCTAAGACATTGAACCTACAGTTTTATTTGTAGGTACATTTTTATCTTGAGGCGAAGGCAAGTGTGTGTGTGTGTGTGTGTGTGTGTGTGTGTGTGTGTGTGTGTGTGTGTGTGTGTGTGTGTGTGTGTGTGTTTGTGTGTATATATGCTTAAAGTCAGGGGCGAACCTTTACACACAGTCACGCCAGTCAGTTTAAGCATGCCATGGGTATTCAGCTTTTATCTGGTTGTAGTTGGCCATGAAGGCAAGAAAGACAGCATAGTAACCCAATAGTCTTAAGTTGGTCCTGCAGGACAAGGGATGCTGGTGAATAGATAGAGATAGATACTTTATTTATCCCGAGGGAAATGAAGGGGGAAATACGATGATTGTGTGTCACTTCTCATGTGTAGGAGAGCCATGTGACTGGCAGTCATAGATGTTACGTATCAAAGTACTGCTGGGCTCCTGGGTGTTAGAGATGGGTTCCATGTATGAAGAGCAGGTGAATGTATGGAAATATATTCCATACCTTGATCCATGGTCACCTCCAGGATTTAGTCATATGCTTTTTCATCCTTATGTATAATTCATAATATGCTGAAGACACTCTAGAAATGCTCTTTGTATTCGGTAAACCAGGGGTCTCTCAGGTTTCGTGTGTGTGTTTAAAAAAAAATTAAAAATTTCTTTCCATGTTATTGAACTTTAAAATACTCCTTTATTTGTCATCAGATGCTCTGTGGTGTCTGGAGAGAAAACGGAAGCACAGCGGCACAACTCTGTTGAGCCGTGACACAAGGAATTTTCACAGCTGGCAGTGCGGAGCTGCGTGCTGTGTCCCATCACCTCTGAAACGTGTTGAGTGACTGGGCTGCACCAGTCCGCACATCAAGGTGCCCGCTGGCCACGTTCGTTCGTCAACACTAATTCTTCTCGGCTGTTGAAATATATCAGGCATTGCGATTAATAGCGGATGTGTGTTCAGTCACTCGCTGCGAACGGCATAATCAAAGCTAGTTACAGAGATGCTTGGCAGATGGCTGAATTCTCTGGAGTGTTTTGTGGACGTGTTGCGCGTGATGAAGTGGGAGTGCTTTACAGTGTGTGCTTATGAGGAGTGTCTGTTTTCCCATTCTAAATGCGAGGTTGCAGAAACTCTCGTTTCTGATTCATGATTACTTCACATCTCGTGTAGTTCAGGCGAACACTTTGCATAAATGTATGCCTACACTGTATGTTGGCCGCTTTGGATGGTTCAAGTGCACACAGAATCGTTGGCAAAAAGATGTGCAAGCCAACAGACTAATACTTTGCTGTCTGTTTTCTTATGCAGGTGACACTACATCCTATATCCTATGTCCATTTCTTAGTCTTGAGAGACTACTACTACTAATGTGATGGATTGAATGGTGCAGGCTAATCAGTGCACTTTTACTGCAAAAGACTGGATGGATTGCTTGGCGCGAGAAAGATCGGGACATTCGGAATTGATTATGTCTGTGTCTGGCTGTTGTTGTTTTGGATCCATAGTCCCACTGGATGATTATGAATGTACCAAGAATGATAAGATGGAGTGGAGAGGGACTGGTCCATGTGAGGGGTAAATTGCCAGAAGAGAAGATTGGCTTCTCATTTGTCATTTCTGGCGTTTTGAACAATGGTTCGCATTGGCAGACTGTTGGACAAGCTGTGTGTTTGCTAAAACAGATCAGATGGTCCGATGATGGCACCAATGGCTGCATTCTTTGCCCGTTCTCAGGCATATCCTCCACATATGCAAACTCAAACGTTTTTCTTGTTATCTCACAGAACCACATTACCTGCTAACCAGGATTAACAGCCCGATTCTCTCATCAAGGGAGGATCTGAACCCAAGGAGTGATTTCCCCGTCATAAAGTAAAATCAGCCTAGACATTTAAAAAATAAAAAAAATAAAAACTCTCCTGGGAACATTCTGGAATAGCTCTGGACAGTTTATTTTTTCTTGTTTTTTTTAAATGCCAACCATTCAAAACCTGTGGAGAACGTGCCTGGTCAGAGACTTTCCCTCCCATGTGGCTGTGCCAGAGGCCGTGTTTCATACGTGAGGATAGTTGGGACCCAACACTTGACACCTGTGTTAATGACCCTGTAATCACCTCCATTAAAGCACCACTCCAGACGTCAGAGAGGGCTGCCCTACATGCTGCCCTTTTAGCCTCTATTTTCCTTAAAGCTAAACACCCCCACCCCCCCTCAAGGTTGCTAATTCAGGTTTTTCAAACATGCGTGCAAATTAAAGCTGTGTCTACAAGTCTGTCCCACACACTCAATAGACACAGGCAAACACACTCCATGGCTAATAAAGTACGTTCTGTTTTATGAGTGGGACTCTTGAGGTACTCATAGATTGACCTTTTCTACACATATGTCCTGTTTGTTTACCAATACAACCATGGGATTTGGGAATCGGAAATGTCTTATGTCAGAAATATAACTGAAGTCACTGTTTGCACAGGCTTCAGTCAGCTGGAGTCTCTTCTCCCCTGACTGCTGTCAATTGCTGGCGCACTGCATCTCAAGGCTCATCAGAAATGGGAGCGTAGTGTTCTTCTTTTTCGCTGGTTGGCCTTCCAGTTCCAGCCTCTCTGCTCCAAGCCAGCGGATATGAGCCTGTGTGACCCTGAGTTAATTAGAAACATAATTAACATGTGCTTGCTGAGCATTGATTAACCTGCTGCAAACTGGGTTGTGAATTGTCAACATCGATTAGTGGAAGGCAAACCAATTGATTTCCGTATGTCTCTGTTTTGATGCATGCCACACGGAGAGTGGCCATGGCATTTGGGTGGGCTTTTAAATAGCATACGTAACCCGGGTGCTGTAGAATGATCTCCACCTGGGTCATTTCACCAATGCAAACCCAAACAGGGACATGTTCAAAGATGCTTGCTAGCCTTTTGCTGACCCTGCCAATCTCCAGTTGAATATGTAATTGAGGGAAGTCATGGTTGTGATGGTTCTACAGATTGTAACATTTTTGTATGATTCACTGCTTTGACCCATCCACCTGAGTCATTGTGTCGACTGAATTTGCCATTTCATTTCATAATGAGGGTAATTTTAAAAAGTGCTTTTGCTTTAGAACTACTGAAGGCCCATCTCCCTCACCCCCACTCTATCTGGGTTGTGGTGGGGGACGTAGGTGGGTTTGCAAGTGGAGGAGAAGTGCTGATAGCTTGGTTGATGAATAACAACAAAAGTTTTTTCCCCCCCTATTTCCATAAAGTTACTTTCCCAGTAATACATGTTTCATCTGATTTTGTAAATGCAGTGTGGGATGCGGCTGAGAGGCTCATTACCTTGTCACCAGTGAGGAGTACGAGAAGGGGGGAAAATTGTGTTCTGATTTATGTGGTCCCATTAACATTCAAATAGAAATGTCTTTATTCCAGACAGTCCATTTTGGCTTTTAAAGTACTCGGAGAGTTTTGACGTATTATTAGGATACTATTAATACTCTGTGTTCATTGAAGGACTCTGTAAGTCTCTCACCGGCTCCCGTCAGCTCACTCTTCACTTCAGCTTTGCCGCTGCTACCCGAATAAGTAGATTTTGTTTATCATTTTATTTTGTTCCGGCTGTTGCTTTCGGAACACTACCTTATCAGGAACAGAGTTTTGAAGGGTTGCTTTCATTCAGAAAAAGAACGGTGAAAAACGTTGTGTCCATTAGTGGATGGAAGACCTTTGTGCCACGGCTTCAGTGGGTAAGGCTTCGACTACTGGATGTGCCATACGTCACGTTTGCGGTTCAGGATGGTTAAAGGGGAAAAAAAAAGACTGGGTGAAGAAGGGGTTCTGTAAAAGCCATTATCTGGATCTCCCAACGTTTCATTCTCCAGAACCTTTACCAGTGGTGTAAAGAGGGAGGGAGAAGGAGAGAAAGAAAGGGTTGGGGGAAGGTAGATAGGGCAGAGTAATGGATAAAGAAACAAGCGGACAGAAGACCAAGATGGAGAGATGGAAAGAGAATGAGGAAGAGGGGTAAAGGTAGATGTAGACAGGCAAGAGATGGATAGAGAGAGTGGGAGAAAGGATAGAGATGGAGAGAGCGAGTAAGAAGGAAAGGGGAGAAACCAACCCCAGCTGTGGGCACAGAAGAAGGCAGGAGGGATGGTGTTCCTCCATCTTGAGGCCAGATGAATGTATAGCTTTGATTAGCAAGCTCCTGCCTGCCTGGCTGGCTGCCACTCTCTGTGTGTGTGTGTGTGTGTGTGTGTGTGTGTGTGTGTGTGTGTGTGAGACGAAACGAAACAGTGAGGCTGGTGAGAAAATGGTTCGGACTAAATAGCCATACAACTCGGGACATCATATTCCAACCACGCAGAGACGGGGGCCTGGGTGTCCCGAATATTGAGTGGCTTTACACATCCTCTAGAACCGGCCATCTGATTAATATGCTGAATAATGATGATAGAGAACTGTCTCGCGAATCACTACTCCTACACCTAAAGCGGTGTAAAATACCTGCCGCTTCCTTCAACGAACCCCAGTTTCTAGGGTTCAAACTAAAGCAAAATGGGCAGTTGGACATCAAGGCCGCCGGTTTCAGGGTGCGCTCCGATTGGCTGGATCTCATTGACCTCTGCCAACGCACAGGTCTACAACTGTCCTGACTGGGAACAGATTGAGCAGCAGTAGCGCTCAGCAAGGACATAATTTCAAATCCGCAGATTTCTACTCTAGCGATCCTTCAGATAAACGGATGGATGTAATTTCTACAAAGGACAGTATGTGGCCAGGCTGGACCGTTTGGTAGATCTGGTTGCAAAAGACTTACAAAACCTAAGACATGATGACAGGTTTTACCTTCATAGCACTGTGAAATTAAACTGGTTTCATCATAATATACTTGACAATGAGTACTTTAAGAACATTCCAAACACCCCAGATATTGTAATTGTAAATTAATCTGTGAACTCTGTATTTATTATTGAAGTAGGCTGCTGTTTTGATTTGTATATGGAGACTTGCTATTATTCCAAGTTACTGAAATATCAATCATTAATGGAACTCATTCGCCAGCTGGAATATGACTGTAGGTTAATAATTTTTGTCTTTGGAAGTTTAGGCCATGTACATAAGAATGTTGTCAGAGGGCTGCAGATGGGGGGGCTGCATAAAAAGGGGGCAAAAAGACTAGCAAAATTCTGCTCTGTTTCAGCTATCATTGGTAGCAAGCAAATATGGAGTCGAAGATGTTTTGTTTATCCTTGACTCTTGAGTGTTACAGTATTAAGAGAACTGGTAAAAGTTTGTAAGCCTATCAGACCTGTCACCCTATCAAAGACTCTTCCCAAAGTATTTGGATCCTGTAACTTGTCGCTTGTCTTGTGGATCCAAATAAAAGCAATCAAATGTGTGTGTGTGTGTGTGTGTGTGTGTGTGTGTGTGTGTGTATATAGACAGATCTTGAAGGCTGCAGTGGCCTTCCACAGACTGCTGCTGCCCTCAGCCGGTCTCATTTTCCTCTCTCCCTCTCTCTCTCCTCTCCATCTGTCCCGTGTTTCTGACCTATTCTACCTCGTTACCAGTCTGTATGCCTGTCTGTCAGTATACATCTGTCTTGTTCTCCCTGTCTACTTGTGTGTCTCAGTCTCTGTCTGTCCATCTGTGGGTCTGTCTGAGGGCTGCCCAACACCTTCTGCTCTTGTCGGCTTCAGTGATTTGTAAGAACTAACACAAAGGCCAGGTGCATTACCTATATCCACAGTGCTTCAGAGAGGGAGACAGGGAGGGAGTATCGGCCAGAAAGACGTGCATCAGTGAGGATGACTTCCCCTTGCAACTCAGAATTGTAGCAAAAGGCTTTTTGGGGGGGTTAATTACTCGGTAAAGAAGGTATAATAAAATATTGATTCGCAGTGCTTGGTTTAGTGGAGACCTTCCACGAGAATGTCAAAAACAGCTGGGCCTGTTTCTGTGGCCGGCTGAATTCCTCCGCTGGGCTCTTTTGTGCACATTCAGGCAACTGTTCACTCTCCTCCGGCTCTGAAGCAACACTCTGAGCTGAATGAATCACTGCAGGACAGACGCACACAATTAAAAGGGAAAGGAAAACCGGGGCACTGTGTCGAAAGTGGAACAGGCCGAGAGTGAATGCGCTGAGAGGACGGACCCTAACAAGGGAGCCATGCTGTACAGGGCCGGGGGAGGTGAGGGTGGAACTATGCTGTGCTGCTGATGTGACGATAAGTTGACACACATCGTGACTTACTGCTTTGTTCAGGTCACACCGCATGAACAGGCGTATTGAATTAGCCCAGATGATGTACTTATTGACACGTTTTAGGAGGGTTAGCTTTGACGTCCTATCTCTGTGCACACTGGTATTTCAATATACAGGAGATTGCATGGCCTTTTGTAGGCCAAAAAAACATTAGTTGGTAGTTGTCATTTGAGATTTTGGAATAACTTTTGAATAGGTCAAGTAAGGTCAGTTGTTCCATTTTTAAAGTCTCTCCAGGATTATCAGTTTAGAGGAGGTGTTGGATATTATTTTGATGGTTACTGAGTGAAGTCTCCATTAAGATGGATCATCATGGAAAATCTGATCGAGAAATTATGTTATGTTTATGAGAGATGTAAAAAGGCGCTTAACAGAGCCCAGAGCCTAATCCCCCTTAGTGCATGCACAATGGCAACAGGGGCAAGAAAAAAACTCCCTATTAGGCAGGAAGAAACCTTAAGCAGAACCACGTCACATAAGGGGGGACCCATCTGCTTGAGGTCGGCCGGGTGGAGATAGGAAGGGGGGAAGGGGGAGGGTTGTGTGGCAGAATGGGAAAGGAAACAACAGGGGTTGTACACAGCCTGCATTTGGTCGCTGGACAAAGTATGTATACAGACATCCGGTGGTAAATACATGATACAGGCAAGACCAGTTTACTGTACTAATAGGGTTACTGTACTGGGGTAAGGAATGTAGGGACAGAGAAACATTTCAGTGGTGGCAATAATGTATATTGTATATAAATGCTAGCATAGGGTATGGGGTAGAGTAAGTGTACGGCAATGCAGTGGCGGTGGTTGCAATTGGCCGAGGGTTTCTCCAGGTAGACCAGGTGGAGAGACTACGGCAGCATCCCATGGCGGAGATAGTCTTGATTAGTAGGGAAAGAAAAGGAAGAAAGTGAGTGGGTAGAGTTCAGCTGTCCATGTGCGTAGATGAGGAGTGGTGGGGGTGAGGAGCAATATTTCCACTTCCATCAGCGATTGGAACATGCTATAAGGGAGAGAGAACATTTATATTAGTAGACATCAATTTCAGAAACAGATAGGGAGATACATTTGGGTAGTAGATTTAACAGTAGGCAATATGGCTATTTTATCAGTGTTGATATGTGATATGGAAGGAGAGAGAAAGAGAAAGGGAGAAGATATGTTTAGTAAAGCTGGCATTTGTCATTTAGTTTGGTAGTGTACTCATGGAGATATCAAAAGTCGTAAGCTTTAGGGTCGCAGGGTATACAGCAGTGCTAGAGCTGGGTTTCGATTCAAATTTCAAGAATCGATTCGATTCCGATTTTTAAGTTTCAGAATCGGTTTTTTTCCGATTTTCTCAGATTCCATTCGATCCGATTTCGATCTGATTTTCGATCCGATTACGATTCGATCCGGGGGTTAATGTTATTAAAAATGAAAAATGTATTTGAACATTTCCTTCACTTCATGACTGTGTAGAGAAGCAACATATTAAAACTAGTATTATATCAATATTAAACAGCAAATCTTACTAGTATTGGTAGTTACTGATGGCTGGAAGACTGATGAAAAGGTTAAGGGTCAATTTACCTTCAAGAAAGATAATTCAGGACAATAAATGGAGGACATCATTGAGGTGACTATATCTGCAACAGTGGATTCCTACTGGGACACTAACCAGTGCATTATTATTATGCTTGAAAAAAAAAAAAAAAATTGGGTTTTTTTTTTTTTAAATCGATCTTTGGACGTATGAATCAATAATCGGTCATTAATATGCGAATCGATTAAAAATCAGAAAATCGATTTTTTTTCAACACAGCTCTAAGCAGTGCCCAATTGGCTGGTGACGTATGCTATACAGGAAGCAACGAGTCAATCAGCCCAAACCACACCAAAAAGAAGCTCTCAGCACACCTTTCTTTTTCCACAACAAGCTGGCACATAAGTGATTTGAGTCGGCTCCTGGCCACGGTACAGCATACGCTGTCTATAGCCCAGTTTTGTTGCTGAGGGGGGTATTGCATGTCTTTAGATTTTTAGTTTTGCTGGCATTGAGCATTTTGTTTGGTTTGGTATATGTGGAGACCAAATCTGTGATAACTGTTGAAACACATTCTGGCCAGCAGCCACTAAAGAGAAAATGGTAAACTTGAGTTGTGTCTCTGCTTGCTTAAGGGGAGGGACTTTTTCTCTTGTGTCACTAACAAGCGGACCAAGTGTGTTCTCTCTTGCCTTGTAACATTTTCTTCTTCTTGTTTCCACCACACTTGCATCAGATTTTGTCTCCAGTCGCCAGACATGGATTCTGGGCTGAATGATGACATTCTATTCCCACAGCAGACATGACATGAAGAGAACTTCAACCTGCCTTGAGTTGAAGCTAAAAAACATTTCTAGGTCTTCTCAAGTAAAAGCTCAATGGCTAGAGCAGCAGATTAGAGATCAAGCTTTAATGTGAATTTTGAATATTATGAATAATAAATAAAGGCTTGCATTTCACTCAGCCAAAAGTTTATAAATTCACTTAAAATATGCAAATTGAGTGGCCCAGCTACTCTCTCCTTTTAATTGGCATCACTCAAATGGAGAAATACTTTGATGTGAGATTGGAATGAAGACACATCTGATTTAGAGGGAGCGCATGTAAGAGGTAAAAGAAGTCCTCTGTCACACTTAAGTGAAAATCATGTCTAGATTAAGATATTTTAAAACGTTTGTACAAATTAAGTGCAAGAAATCTTAACATTGTTTTAAAGATTAGATTTATGCCCTCAGAAGTTTCCAGAAAGATGGCTTAAAAAAATATGACTAACTAGTCTAACAGAAAGAAGCCCAGCTTGGCATCTGACTTGCATCCTTTTGCTCTATTAGCTCTCGCCAAAAAGTAAAAGCCAGTCTGAGACTGACTCTCTTTTTCGGTCTCTTACTCTCTCTCTTTCTCTTCCTGTCCTTCAACAACGTCTTGCCCGATTTCGTCGCCTCTGCCATGATGTCCATACAGAGAATACTGTGCTAGTTTCCTCTAATAACTAGTTGTTTTTGCTTTAGCAAAAAGTATAAAGCATTACGTAGAACTTGCGAGAGGTCTCGTGCCCTTTACCCCAAAGTTATAAAGTGCAATACCAGGCGTGCTGTGGCAGTGGCACAGACGCCATTCTCCGTATTTCAGTCAGTCAGTGTTATTGGTAAAAGTTTACAGGTAAATTTGTTGCATTATGTTACTTCAAGAAACAAGCTATCATAAGGCTTTCGCCGATGTCATTGTGCCACTGCTAACACAGATTCATTTTACTGATTTTTTTTTTTTTTCTGCCTGGATCCTTCACTACCTGGATCCTTCACTTAAAGGGCCAACGCCCTGGTCACTGAAACCTCTTCAAAAACAAGCGTTTGTTGAGTGGTTCCTATTAACCTGCTATTTAGACTTGGCCAATTACTGTTCTCCTTAGGCTGGTGTGGCCTTTTCACTTACTAGGCTCAATATGAAGCACAATATGACACCATGTGTCCAGTTTCGGATTTCAGTCCGATTTAAATCGAAGATCCGATTCATGTGTCTCCCCAAATCTAGATTTCCTGTGTCCGGCTTGAGTCCGACTGGACTCCGATGTAGACCCCTGGATAAACGATTCGGATTGCGCTGGGAATCGGACTACGTGCGCATGTGTCTCTCGAATCTAGATTCAAATTGGACAACAACAACTTTTGCACGTGCTTGAGATCCTGCCAATAGACATATACATGCATCATATATGTCTATGATATGATAATCGCTGCTAAACGCTCAGTTATTGTGCTCCCTCTCATTCACGTTGAAATACTGAAACCGAAACTGAAACTTTGAAACAGAAACGCAACTGTTGGCGACAGAACGCGCTAATTCAGTGAACAAATATTTTCATATTACTTTTCCACCACTTGTTAGTCATGTTATCCATTCATATCGATGTGAATCAATCAATACTAATACAACTTTAACTGTGGTGTGTTTTTGTTTCATTTCACAACTTATTTACTGTATAATCAACGGTAGCAGATGCCCGCTTGTAAACATTCCTCATTTGATTTGAACTGACGAGGCTGAATTCTGATCTGAATTTGTCACTGCCATGTGCCGTGAGAACGCAGTTAACCCCCCATGGAGACCCCATGGAGAGAAAAATCGGGGCTTGGCGGAAACCGAATTACTGCCATCATGTGCACGCACTGTGTGTGTCTGTGTGTCTCTGTGTCTGTGTGTCTCTGTGTCTCAGTGTCTCTGTGTCTCTGTTTTTGTCTGTGGGGAGGGGGCGTTTGTCTTCTCGGAATGGATCAATGGATGGATGGATGGATAGAACAAACGAAAGGGTTCTTGTGCTAAATCGTGTGGGAAGTGCCCCTGTCGGGATTCTTTGATTGGCTCCTTTACCTCGCCGGCTCTGGCCTTGGTTAATTGGCACCACATGTCAAAGTGAGGCAGGCAGGCAGGCGGGCAGTACCCCTCACCCCTGTACAGTGTTGCCATTTAGGCACAGAGGGGGGGGGGGGGGGGGGGGTTGCGATGGGCTCCGTTTCTTTTGTTTTCTAGCATCGTTAGATGTGGGGGTGGAAGTCGTGGGAGTGTCTGAAGAAAGCAGAGGTGAGCTCCACTTCTGTGGGGTTTATGTTGTTGTGTGCTTGCGTCGTTAGTAATGGGCACTGGAGAGGCCTCTCCTGACCTTGTGTTCATGAGTTCATTAAGTGCTTCAACTGTTTATTGATATGCCGAATTGCACTTTGGAGCTTTCAGGAGGGGTTTTGCCTCATTGACACCCCCCCTTTTGTGCGGGTTGATAGAACAAATCTAGATATAAATTTAGATTTGACATTGAATTTGCAATTATTTTGGAACTTTTTATGAGCGTCTGCTACACTTTTGAACAAAGTAAGATTGAGAACTTTAAATGGAAATGTGTAACATGCTCTGTGCACCCTCAGTGTGGTTGTTCTGGGCTTTGTAAGGGCACCACGTAAAATCATTCCAAACTCCTGGAAACTTTGTAAAGTGCTGTTGTATGACCAAAGAACGTTTCCTCCTCTCTCTAACCCATCTCTCTCTCTCTCTCTCTCTCTCTCTCTCTCTCTCTCTCTCTCTCTCTCTCTCTCTCTCTCTCTCTGTGTGTGTGGGGTGACATATAGTAAAATCCTCTCCACCATAAGCAGCTGTTGAATCTCACGCCTCTGCTTCCCTGGGGGCTCCACTGTTGCTGGAATGCTCTCGTCTGTTTTGGCTGGAGTCCACACACTGCTAGCTCATAACACTCCCATAACGTGTACACACACACACACACACGTACAAACACACACACTCTTCTGGCTGTTACCAGGATATCTATCAGCCCCAGTCAAAAGGCTGGCAGTTATGGCTTTGCCCTTTGACAGTGACCGAGGCAAAATCAGTTTTGCCCTTTTGTCCTGAGAGGGCCAAGCAGGACCAACGTATCACCAACAGCCTGGTACCTCTACAGGGGTCACACCAAAGCTCACAGAACCGCATCTCTGACCCCCTCCCCTCACCTCCATCTTGAACTTTCCATGCCCCATAGTGCTTCTTTTAAATACCAGGGGCCGTATTCACAAAGCCTTTTATCTTACCACTAGGAGTGCTCCTAACTCGCGCTAAAACCTTTTACGTAGGAGTAATTTCTTAAAAGTGATTCACAACGGCTCTGAGACCTACTCATACTAAGGATAATACCAACTCCTAAGCTTAAGATAAAAACTCCGTTGCTATGGATGACGTCCATTCTCATGCACGAGTTTAGAAGCGGTGCGTACGGTGATTGGTTGCTGACAGGCGCTCTCATTCAAAACTCAGTCCTAACATCCCCCTAACGATCCCACTAAATCAACAGAAAATAAGAGAATAACCTAGGCTTCAAATGAAGTCATATTAAATAGTTATGGATAGTGCACTTAGCAGAATGAACATGCATGATGACAAGTTTGTGCATCCAACGAGAATGACGCTTTGCACGTTAGAGAAAGAGAAATTGCCGAAAAAAACACGGAAACTGCATGAAATCAAGGAAGTAATAATTAAAGCTCCCTGCAAACTATTAGGTAATCGGCATATTTCCAGCCCTTAAACACTTCAAATATCAGTCCATACGGCTCTTTAAGTCCTCCTGTCATAATGGACGAAACGAGGGCGAGACGTAAGAGAAAGTCGAACTGGTCCCAGGACCAACTGTCCATGTTGGCCCAGAGTGTGCTGGAGAGGAAGGGAGTTATAAAAGCTAAATTTGGCTGTGGGGTGACCACAAAAAAGAAGCGTGAGGCATGGGAGGACATATGTGTTAACATAAATGCTTCATTCCCTGCCGTGTGTCGCTATGTCGATGACTGCGAGAAGCGGTGGTATGCGCTCCAGTCACAATGTAGGATGGAGATTGCGGAGTGGACTTTAAAAGAGCCGTCGCGGCTACAGGTATTGTGTCACCAAAATAGGCCTCATGCGTATACTTGCATGTTGTAGTTCAACTGTGCTCCCGGTTGTGGATTGAGGAAGGGTGTCAAAAACCATGTCTTGCATGGATGGCCACTGTCACCCAACAAGTGGCATCCAGCAGGTACATGGTGCCGCTCAAAAACCTGGCGCAGACCGCTGCCCATTAAAATGCGCGAATCGTAGAGTAGATCCAGGCCACTTCGCAACAATATCTATGATTGTGAAATTTGGATCAAACACTATCTGTGTATTAATTGAATGTACCTTTTTGCGGATTACAAAGACGTCCTAATTATTTTAATGTGTTCCATCGATGGCACCCACGACACCGGGCATTCCTGCAATCGCCATGAAATTGACCTTGATCCTTTGAAGTAGGCGATTGTCCAAAGGGAACCGGATAAACTGTTGAACAATGTGTGGTCTACAGAGTGCGGTGATTGTTTGATGAATGAATCGGCTTACTGATGATTGCGATATTCTGTAGTCGTCTTCATTGCAAAGTTGCATTTTCCCCGTAGCCAAAAATCTTAATGTTATCAAACATTTAACTTCCGGACTGATTGGGTTGTTTCGATTAGTTGGAGACGTGATTGCATCCCGCACTAATTCTAGTAAAATGTTGATTCCTTCACGGTTTAAGCGATATCTTCTTAACAATTCAGAGTCGTTCATTGTCTCCAATACGTTGCGTCTGGCTTCAGCCATTTTAAGACTTTTTGTGAATAGGTCTTAGTGACTTAGGAGTCCTCATGAGGAGTTTTAAGCTGTCCTAGACTTAGGTGCTACTTTTAGGGATAAAATATTTTGTGAATTGCTCTTAGTAAAAAAAAATAGGAGTCCTACATTTAAGACTGACACGCCCATTATTTTTAGGAGTTTCTCCTAAATTCGCCACTTATGAGCTACTTTTAGCCATAAGATTCTTTGTGAATACGGCCCCTGTTCAGTTGAGGGGTAAGACCTGCTTTGTTTGTAGGGATATCATTCACAAGTGCCAAGCTCCACAAACATATTGTTTACATGGCTTAGTTGGACAGGGTTGCTACAAACACTGCGGAAAGAGGGCCTAAAGCATAATTAACAGCCAATTAACAGCAATTATTCTGTCTATTGTAAGTGGTGATATTCAGTGTGAGGAGTGTTTAGTGCCTCACGTAATCGTAATGTTGTGGCAAAACTGATGCTCAGAGTGATTTGTGTGGAGCCCAAATGAAGAACTGAAGCAGCAGCAGCAGTAGTTGTTCGGGTTGAGGGTTTGGGTTGGTTTGTCACGTGAGGAATGGAGGGAAACTGAGACCCCCGCACCCCACTTCGTCACAGACACACATCCCCCTCACCCCAAATATCCTGGAAGCAGAGGTGGGGGGGGGGGGACACGCACCAGCTGAGGACCCCAGACCTGCCTCAACACAACACACACACACACACATACACACACACAACACAACACAACACACACTTGCGGTGAGAGGAGAGCCTTGTGGCTGCCACACACACAGACTGTCATATACAGGCCCGAATATATACAGCATACTGCATAATGTAGTCTCTCTTCTACCTCCAACCCTTTGTGAAAGCTGAACTGTGAGCTTCATTGGTGGTTCCAGCGTGGCGGTCATAGCTGTTGTGTCAACGGCGACACCGTGCTTTTAGCCTGTGAAGGAAGCCCTCAGGTGGAGGGTGGTTATTTACGGCCTTCCTCTTGGCATTTTGCCGAATAATTACACATTCGGCTTCTTGATTACAGTCTTCACGGCTTCTTGCCTGTGTTTTTCTTGTCTCTCCTTGTATGCAAATGCCTAATGCATTTTTGGGTGCATGCAATGTGGGTTTTAATTATCAGCTATGTAACTTTAAGCTGTTAATCGCATTCATGGTGTGATACAATGTGGTATGTTGTCGAGAGCGATCGTATGGCCCTGTGGAAAACTGAGTTTGTGTCAGAAGCCTGTCATTGTGTGTTTAGAGGTATGCGGGTGGGCATATGTTTGGAATGTTCTTTACATGGCTGCTCTTGGTCTTGCTTAGCATTGTGCGGGAGATATGGAGTCTACAATGGCGGCTGTCTTGTGTATCTACATGTCTGCACGTGCACACACTCTTGCTCCTGTGCGTGTGTGTGTGCGCCAGGGCTGGCAGCCATGTGTTCACAGGCCACACACACACACACACATACGCGCACCGGCTTCTCAGACTGGAGCACAGCGTCTGGGGCGTGTCTCCACAGTCCTCGGAAAACCTCTGAAGGAGTACAAGGTCCTCAGGGTGACCAAGGCACATGTTGGTATTTCCTACTTGCCAATTATACCTCTGCTTCTGTTCCTGTGCAAACCCAGATGTCCCTTACAGTCACTCATCCTCACACAATGCTTTCCTAACATATTTAGTGACATGTCTGAAGGAGAACATTGAGATTCACTCCTTGTAAGGATAAGTCTGCACCATGGGTAACCTTCTACACTCTCTCAGCCTTGAAGCTCCAACTCCAGTTGTTTTAGTGACGCTGAGATTCTCTCATCCTGGGTTTATGTGCACTTCAAAGGTTGAAGGCCTGAGCAAGAAAGAACTGATGGATCTTCCTCCTCTTAGGACTAGGAGAAAAGCCTGGCCTCCTCAGAGTTGGGATCGAGTAGTCCGTCTTCGCTGTGGGAGCTGTGATTGCCTGCACTAAAATGATAAGCACAAAGACCCCTGCAGGACATACCAAAATATAAAATAAGCGGAGAGACCTGGGTTTCTTCAGCAAAACATGGAACTTATTGACATGCAGACGGTATAAGAGTCTCGTTGGCTCTAGCTGTCTCGTAGAGGTACTTGTGTATGTATTTATTCAGGCGTGCATATCCTACTAACCCCCCCCCCCCCCACACACACACACACACACACACACACACACACACACACACACACTAACTGCCACTGACTGACAAACTGAGGATTGAAGCTGCCTGAGCCAATGGCATCTCCCGACCTCATAAAAACAACACTTCACAAAGAGCTCCACTGCCGCGCATCACTGTGACAAACCTGAATATAAACTTGGGTGATCTTTGTCATTCCACACCTCAGCTAGTACTACTACTGTGCCTACTTTTTTTTGTCTCTTTTCCTTTCATGTACATATTGTGCTGTTAATACGAAGTGTAGTTTGTCTGCGTCCGATCTGTCCATAATACAGATAGCCCTATCATTTAAATGAACACTCTCTATCCGCACACGGTATCCACAACGATCCGAATCGGGGGTAGAAAGTGAGTAGATTTGAATCGGTACGGGGGGCTGGTGTTCGTCTGCACGGATTCACGCAACCTGATGACGTCATTGCCCCACGTGATCGCTTTGCGGTCTCCAACCAATATATATAACACTTGCTCTCCCTCTACATCTCACTTGTGGTGGTTCTCTAATTCACTCTCATTAATCCAGCCTACTGATTTTTGTTTAGCCTATCTTGATGCAAAGTGTGATGTTGGAGTTCATTAGTTGTACAAGTCATACTCACAGGGACCCCTTGGTCTTTGGTAGAGACACAGCTTTGAAATCCCTACCTATGAATTCAAAGTCCTCTCCTGCATTTAGTGTGTGTCTCACTGCTGTAGTTTTTAGCACAATCCCCTTAACTATTGAGCAGATCTCACCGTCCTGGATCCAGGTGGCACAAAAAGACCGCGGGACAACACCCGCCACGGAACCCTGGGACTTTTCCCTCATCTCCCATCTCCCGGCACCTTCCCAGACAAGGTCTATGTGCTTCATCAGCCTGCTTCCTACATTAGTTGTGAAGCCATTGTGTCGTTTCTAACAAGCTCGGCACCACTTTCCCACCTGCTTCGCCCCTAATGACACCACTTTACTGTGATTATGGGTTGCATCCAAGTGGGTGTCCTCCTTGAAGGCCAGATGCTCCTCTGTGGCGGAAGGAAATCGATTATGACAATGTTCAAAGGACTCCAGAGCCGGCACAGCGGCGCTGCATTCTGCTATTTAGAAGAGAAACATTTTGCTTGGAAGGTTTTTGACCTTTTTCTTCCTCCTTTTATGGCTTTCATTTTTTTATTTATTTTTTTATTTTTTATTGAGCATGACATTTCAGAGGTGTCATTGGGATTTCTCCAACCTGTTTTTGTCGATCATACGCTATAGTAGGGGTGGGAATCAGGGATTAGAAACGGTTCAAAGAACGAAAACGAAAACAGGTAAAGAACGAAATTTTGTGATGAACGTAATCGAAAACGGGAACAAAAACAATTTCAGCTGTTCCGTAGTGAAAACAATATTTTCAATTTTAAATAACCGGTTAATAACGTTATTTTTCGTTCCAAATAACCTTTCTTGAAATATTGTGGAAATAAAATTATTGTTAAAATAAATCTTGAAATAAAGTTTTATTCCGGAAGTGATGGGCTTGGCTACCTGCCCGCTAAATGTTACCCAGACCGCCTGGCTGAAGTGAAACTACTGTTGACACTAGCGAGCTGCGAGTAGCCTAACAGATCAATCCAAACTTGCAATGCTTGTGCTGCCTGTGCCCGTTACCTAGGTCAGTGTAGAGCGTGCCTTTTCGTCTCTCAAATATATCCTGTCTCCTTTGCGCAGCAATCTGAAGGAGAATGTTTTGGAGGACATACTTTTCCTTAAACTGAATAAGCAATTTTGTATGTAAGCCATCTGTTGTCCATTTCAAATAGGCTAGCTCTCGAGTTAATAGAAGAGTGTAGGCATAGGCCTCTAGCTATGGACATGAGTTGTGTTTATTTTGCGCGTAATGAAGAACGTTTTGTTAGAGATGCTTTCCGAATTTGAATGTAGGCCTAAATGTGACCGGCTGATTTTTTTGTCTTTTTGTTTTGAATAGCCATGGGTCTAAGCTGCTGCATTTTCTTGCTTTCCTTTTTTTTTAACGGACTTCAGTTAGAAAGACATGGCGATGTTTGCGTTTAAATGGTCCTGCAGCCTAATTTCATGTTGCCGACTGGAAACAAATACAATTGAACTGCAGGGTGATACAATGTTGTTTCATTAGTTATTATAAGTTGTAGGCAAACTCCGTTTCCACAACGTTGGAAAAGGTTAAGCACGCGAACCCCCCCCCCCCCCCCCCCCCAATTTTTTTTTAAAAGAACGTTATTAACCGTTCTTCTATAAGGTTCTAACCGGGTAATAACATGAAGAGAAGCATAGGAACACTAGAACGGAACAGAAAAATAATGTTTCTGGTCAGAACGAAACGAAATGAAAAATATTTTGTTTTTAATCCCTGGTGGGAATATCTTGGCACCTCACGATTCAATTCCGATTCAGAGGTCAACGATTCGATTCTAAATCGATTATCGTTAAAAAAACATCCATTTTATGTTGAAATGCAAGCTGCATCGATTATTGCATTGCTCATAGAAAGTCAAAATTGTGACAAGAAAAAGCTTTTTCTCTAATAAAGCAAATAGATTGTTGTTGATTTTCTTTAATTATCAAACACAAAGTAGGAAGTGATTTTAGACTCTTGAGTTGCAAACTCAAATTATTTAATAGTCGAAATTCATTGATAATCGTTTTATCGGTTTTGAATTGATAATCGATAATCAATCGATAATTGCATTTCAACATAAAATGGATGTGTACATTTTTTTTTTTTTATTACAAAATGGATTATAAACTTTTCTGAATCGAGACAGAATCGTTTTAGAGAGAATCGAGAATAATCGATTAATAATTTTTTTTTTTCCACCCCTACGCTATAGACTGAACAAAATTGTAGTAATAATTTTAAAGAAAAGTAAAAAAATATATATATTATTTTATGTCAACATTTGGACATAAAAAAATCCCTGATAATGCAGTAAAATCTGTCAACTCCTTTCTCAGCTTTAACAACATAATTCTACAGTCACTAAGTCCACCCATCATTGTATTTTAGATATGGCCAGAGCATACTTACAGTGGAAGGAATGGATTGGCTTATCGATAACAGTAATCGTCTGTCAGCAATTTACCTCAGTGGAGATCTCTTTAGACGAGAAGAGTCAGTTGGTTGGGTTGTGGCTAAGGAAGTGAATTGCTCTCAGAGACATAATCACCTTGCTGACGCCATCCTTTCATGAGGGGTAAACTTCTGGGGCCTTCTGCTCTGCTGTTTTTTTCTTGGCACAGTGTCTATGCCTGCTGGCAGAGAAATGGTGAACTGCGGTTGTTTGAAACCAAGAACAGCAAAGTGAGGCTTTTTCAGGGGATGATGTCCGTCAAGGTGGGAGGTTGTTTTGTACACTTTTGAACTGTACTTTAGAAAACACACTGGTGTGGACACAAATTGGTATCCTATGACATCATGTTCACAACATGCTCATTAAGATGAAAAAACTAAACAAAACAATAGCAGCATGCACTAAGTGTATAATTTTATATAATATTGCACATCTGTCCATCATCATTACATTATAATTAGGGCCGGGACTCGATTAAAAAAATTAATCTAATTAATTAGAGGCTTTGTAATTAATTAATCGAAATTAATCGCATTTTAATCGCATATAAATATTTGACCTGAGAACAGTGAGAAGTATTTTTTTTTCACATGGATTTTTAGTATACCATTGAATAATGACTGAATACATAAGCTTAAGCAACAAAAATATTGTTTATTTTTGTTCAAGTCCAACAGACCAGTGCAATTTTTGCCATTAAGTGTAGCAATACCATATTTAGAAATGTAGTACATTTCAGAAATTCAGGTAGCCTATAGATAGGTAGACCTTCTGTAAACTATAATACTAATACAGTTTTTTAAGCAAAACACAATACTTTCAAGTACATTCAGAACATTGGAAACCCTGACTGTTAGAAAACATCTCTGGTGGAGTGTGGGTTGTACCCGGAGTAACTAACCCGGAGTCAGGCTTAACGTCCGCGCTAGCTGCTTTGCATTGAGGTGATACTCGATGTGCTGCGGTGATATGCGAATTCCTTGTTGCATAGCTTGCACTGAACCATGTTCTTATCGACGCCTCCATCCGTTCGTTTTTTGTAACAAAATGTCCCATCAACTGGGCCAACCAACGCGGTCTCATCAGCTTCTTTGTTCATGTTCACTGTACCACTGTGGTTTGTTCAACTTGTTTGAACCGAATTTCTGCGCGTTAGTTGGTGCGCCAGTATAATCGGTCCGTCTGGAACTCCTCCAGTGAGAAAGGTTCCGCGGTGCAAAAATAGATACGATTAAAATGCGTCAATTTTTTTAACGCGTTAATTTTTGTGTAATTAATTAATCTTAATTAACGCGTTAAAGTCCCGGCCCTAATTTTAATGTCAATGTATAATAATGTCACCCTATACTGCCTTCACGTGGCACATGGCGTTTTTAGCCCTTCATCCTGATCAGTTTAAAGGGATTGAATGAAAAACCTGCCTTGACCTCAAAGAGCACAAACAAAAATAAACATCCATCTTGTGTTCCACAGGGTGTCTTTGAGAGTGGATTCTGTTTGCCCTTGACGAGGGTCCATTTGTGGTGGCGACTTTCGAGGATGGAATCCTTAATAGACTCCCTCTGCTTTTAATGTCATGAAGCGCCCTGTTTGTTAGGCAGACACGTTGGAATGCTGGGACTGTAACTCTAAATTGTCAGCTTCCTGTGAGGAATCACACATTTGCCAAATCACTTCCAGAGGAGATTTTGTATAATCTGCAGTATGGAGACAGATTTCTCCATTTCCTCAAGAAAAATCCCCAATATTCTCTCCCATTTTATTTTTCTTCACGATGGCCAACACGCACATTGATGAAGTACTAGAACTGTTTTCTGCAGGAATTGCGTAATTCATTTGTTTTCATTACATGTTTATATGAATGGTGTGGAAATTGCCAACCATACTCTTTTTGCACCTTTTACAGGTTAGAAAAACAGGGCAAAGGGGTAAAGTTCCAAATATACTTGGTTAAGCTCATTACATCAAAAACAGGTGTCAAATCCTAATACTGCAGAGGCTGTGTCTGGAAGCTTCTATGCTAAAAGACCATGGCTTTATGTGTGGACTTTGTGCTAAGTGTTTCAAGATAGTTTTTCAAAATGGATAGAATTTTAACAAAAGATATACTCTTTTGTACTGAACAAAATAAACATGTAATTATCTTCAATATTAGACAGTTAGCACAATTGACTGTAATGTGTTGGAGTTACTCTTTTAAACAGTTCCAATTCTCAAAAGCCACAGCAGTGTTTCCCCTCGTTGATGAGGTTCAGAGAGATATTCAATAACAAATCCATATACACTCTCCATACAAGTGAGCGCATTTCCTTTAAACGCAACACAACATGACCTTCAGGGTCATGAGGAGTAATTGAGGCATTGACCTGTGCAGGCATGCCACTTAAAAGATTCACTGGTGGGCATAGGTTCGCTCCGCTCCAGCGCAGAAACGCATAATTGCCTGACCATGAGGTGGGTCAGCGAGTCATGCGCCATGGGACGTTTTCTCCTGTTATTGCTGCTTTTTCCTCACTTCACCACCTTCGGGGAGAGCTAATGAAGCATTCAGTGACCAAGAGAAGGAGGAGGAGGAGGTGGTCGAAGGGGAGTCACTCACTGAGCACTCACTGAGCACTCCCTTTTGCGTGTGCATTCCCGTGTTGTTTGTTTATGGGCGTGATCTACTGGCGAGTAATGGGTGCTTTGCTGCCACCAGCTGCACTGATTATATATTTGTACTACAAGTAATAACAAAACAGCGTCATGAATGATACTCTTGCAATGCTAAAAAAAGTTTCTCATCAACCCTTAAATGGTTCTGTTGACTACCATTACCAATCCTGATTCGAATCTCTCATAAACCAAGGTCCAGTTGCCCTAAAAATATTCAGAATTAGTTCAAAGGAAAGTGAAGTCCATCATAAGTTAGCAGTTACCCAGGCAAGGTCCTTTCTGACCTGGCAGTGTTGTTCTAACTGGATGACCTTTTGTGAGGTCACAGACCAGTCCAGAAAGCCACGCTTTGCCTCGCTGCATTGTATTTTGAATTGAGATTATTCCATTTTTGCACCCCAAAATAAATCAATCAAGCCTCCATCCACACTATTACATGCTCGATTAACCTTCCATTTTTTAGAGGCTAGATGGTGTTTTGAATGTAGGTCAAGCACAGTCCACACTGTTCAGAGGGATGCCACAGAGCACTGTGACCAGTCTCATCTCTCAGACGTTAGCCACCTCGAACAAGAGCTCTGCTGTTCTGAAAAACACAGTTAACAATGGATTTTTAGACCCTTGCTGACCTTCATGGTTTTTCAAGGGACTGCTGTAATTGAAGGCCAGATGTTTTTCTTTTTTTTTTCTTTCTCCATTCTCCACTCTGCCTCAGAATGGTCAATAACATCCAACTTCTACATATAAATAAGGATTAAAAACGAAAAAAAACAAACAACGTATTGCATTCTTTTGCAGAATAGGGCACCACCAAGAGTATGGTAGCTTTTTTCCCCTTGGCGTTTGACTAAAATACGAGCCATAGAGAGCCAGGGTCAATCATCCGCAGGCTAATTTGCAATTTAAAACCGAACCTCATGCGGAAGCCACAGTTAGCTCTGCAGTGATGGAGGGGTTGCACTGGGTCTCATCATAGGCAAAACGCACAGCATTCCCGGCATAGTTTATGGGGTGAGAGCGGACTATTGACAGAAGTCTTTGCTATTTTTAAATGGCCCTGTTGTTTCAAGGTGCTCATTGTTTGAAAATAGCGGAAAAGCCACACGATTTGCTTGTAATGGTTTTGGTATGTGGCCCTGTTACAGGGTTTTCAACTGTGATGCGCAATGCAGTTTTAATCTAATCTTGTGCCTACAAGTTTTCACCAGACCTTGTGGTGTTATCAGTTTAACATTTTATGAATGTCTGAACTTGATTGATCTAATCTTCTGCCTTAGTATTCACCAGACTTTGTGGTGTGAGTTTAAAATTAAATGAATGTCTGAACTAGTCCTTTTGGTCGAGGGTGTAACCCCTCTCTACTTCTCAAAACTGCTAAATGAGAATTCCTGATGGTGTTCCACAAAGGGTCCTGCTGTCAGTTTAATATTAATGAATTCCTGAGCTTCTCCTCTGGTCTTATTCCTTATAATTTCTCTCCATGAATCCACTCACTTTTACCAAATGAGAGTTGAGTGATCGAATGTGTTGAAGGAGTGAGTGATTACAAAAAATGTATGTTTTATCATTGCTTTTGCATTCTATGGCAAACTCTCAAGCAAGGTAGGACAAATAAGGTCCAAGCCCAGACTCTTGACTGGCCTCTCTTGCTCACACCCCTGCAGGTGAAGAGTTGCAAACCTGAGAAGGAACGCCATCAGCTGCTGCTGCGGAGCCTGCAGTACCTCGAGCGCTACATGTACCTGATCCTCTTCAACACCTACCTGCACCTGGAGAAGAAGGACTCCTGGCAGCAGTCCTTCAGCCAGTGGATGCACCAGGTGAGTGTCCATGCTCACACCTGCAGTTCCTCATCACCGACGGTGCTGAAGTTTAAGTTGTTTATGGAGAGATTGTCAATCTAGCTCCGGAGATCCCCCTGTCCTCCATCTGTCCACCTGCTTTTCATACCTGACTGAGCACATCCGTCACACTTGATTACTTACACACTTAATGTAATACAAACATAAAAACTGAAGAGACCGTAGCAAGGTGAGACCATAGAATGGACATGTAGAAGATGGCATGGACTGAGGTGTGAATTGAGAACTGGATTGGAGTAAGGGGTTAAAAGATAAGACCCATAGTGGGTGAGAGGCAGCGTTGCCCTTTCTCTAGAATGTGATAAACCCTGTCCCAGGATCACAGTAATAACCTCACCTCTGTATTCATAACCCCCATATTAGCATAGCTTGTTGAATTTTGAAGCAGTTGGCATTATATGGCAATGAAGGACCGAAGACTGTCCTTAACCCATTCACAGCTGAAATGGTTTTCTGCTCTAAAATAACATTGAAAAGAATGCCCCTCTGTTAATGTGCAAAGAGGTTGGGGTATGATTGATGACGCTTAGAGAGAGGAGGCGGAGAGACTGAGAATGGAGTGAGGGAGAGGGCAAGGGGAGGTGGAAAAACGTCTAGTCAGCTTTTTATTCTACCACACTCGCGAACGTGTGGCCTGGTTCCAGGCTGAGCCATCTGATACCAATGTGTACAACCCCCCCCCTCCCACCCCTCCATCCTCACCCTTTTGCCGGATGAGTCATCCAGTTTCTTCCCCTGGCTTCACCCATGGAGACAGTGGCGGCGCCAGGGGGGGGCTAGGGGGTGCTAGAGCACCCCCTAGATTGGCCATAGCACCCCCATAGCACCCCCAAGAAAATAATGGTTTATTTAGGCCTATTATTGTTATTTAATTTCATTCTGAGTTCTTAATAAAATGTATTGTGTGATAATAATATTTTAATCACTAAAGAAAATAACAGATTGAAATAAACAGATTGTTCACGTAGCACGACACAGACACGTTGCGCGTGAACGTGATTGTTCAATGAGTAGTAGGCTAAGTAACAGTAATCCTCGCGATAGGTCAATTCTAAGTCAAGCGTTCACAAAATCACGAAAATGGATCGGTATTTGATCCGCAAATTTCCTTGAGTTGAATAAGATATTCAAGAGGAAGAAAAAATGCAAGAGGTATTGGATTCTGATTCTGATGTAGAAGAAGAGGAACGTCCTGGTCCAAGTTAACCCTCACCTCTACTGAGGGCGCTGCTAGCCATGCTGCTAGCACCCTGGGTGACTTAAGCATGAACGCCCAGGATGGTCCGAAAAGACCAATATTACAAAAATGTTGTGGAAAGCTTGCGCTACACTGCTTGTCAGGGGATCTCACAGCGAGGCCACATTGAAGATGAGGATTCAGCAAACAGGGGTAATGTCCGCGAGTTGCTATCTGTAATTGGAAAATTTGATAAAACCGTTCAGAAAAAGTTAGATAACAACCCGTCAAATGCAAAGTATGTGCACCATGACGTGCAGAATGAGATCATCAATTTAATGGCAGAAATGATTAGGAAACAATTAAGGGATGTTTTAAGCATAGTTTTGTGTGCACTTTTTGATCTCTTATTATTGTGGTTTTGAGTGCCTACTGTTTGGTCTCATTCATGTTTTTTTTGATTGTGACTTAAAATAATATACCCTTTTTGAAAGCATTTCTGACTCTTTGCCTGTTTAAGTTAATTCTATCTGATATTCTAATCTGCCGTCTTTAGTTAGAAGTGTATTGAACTTGGTATGTTTAGTTTAATTTGTCGCACATGGTAGTGGTGACCTGTTAGTCATCTGGCGCAAACTTTAATCTACACACTGAAGTAAGTGAAGTATTTGGGATTACGTTATCTATAACATGCTGCATCCATTTTGACCGTCGGAGATGAACGCGGCTTTGTGCGCGTCCGTCAGAAGTAGCCTAATGATAATAATAATACGATCGATTTGAATGACGCTTTTTATGTACCCCAAAGACGCGTTAGAGATCAAACGTGTAAACATATGTGACGATATGGTGGGGAGGTGTTGTAGTAGAGAAAAATGAGACTCATATGCTATCACCCTAATTTCATAGCACCCTCAGTAAAACGCCGAGCACCCCCATAGCACCACCAGAAAAAAATCTCTGGCGCCGCCACTGCATGGAGATCTCACTGAAGTGGCTATGGAGGTATTGGTACTCCCATGTTTTGGTGAGTGTTTGTCTGGCAACACTACGTCACACCATTACAACACCTCTTATGCGGGGAAGCTCTCCATTAAATGGAACTTGAGTAGTAAGTTCTGCATCATCGGGAACCAATCACAAGTCACATTCTGGTGATATCATCCCTTATTTTTCCCCTTTTGAGCAATGTGGTACTTTCCCCTGTATAGGCCTTCTTTGGAAAAGAATATCTGAAATGGAATTGAATTGCTTGGGGTTTGAAGAAAAACAAATCCTGAGCTCTGCAGATGCACCACGTCCAAACAGAAAAAAAATATTAACCGTGGGAACAGATAGTCCAACACCAAATCTCCTCCCCTTGCACCCCTCCAGGGCCCGAAATGGATCTATTTGGGCTGTTTTCTTTGTTTCTGGCACACTTGGGCCTTTATCTGAAAACAAGCAAATAAACCCAAAAAAACATGTTATAGCCTCGGGTCAAAGCTCTCATGCCCCCTCCTCCTCCTTCTCCTCCTCCTCCTCCCTATCCCTACATCCCCCTCCATTCTCCAGTATGTGTGCAGTGAACCGTAACCCGAGTTTCATTTGGATGTGGCCCCTGGAATTTACAAGCTTATTCTAGTCCTATTGTGGCCTGGTTCTTCACACGTTGAACTTCATAAGGTCTGGACTCAGTGTTTTGGTTGGTGCATTAATCGTCGGCCCTGGTTTGCCCAGCTGTGGCTCTACAGTAAAGTGGAGAATTTATGAGCATTCCAAATAAGTGATTACCGCCACCGCCTCCACCACCACCACCACCCTCGACTCTCCCCCCCCCACTCATTCCCCTAGTGTGTTATTCTCCGTTTCTTTTCTTACGCTTGCCTTGTTTTTAATTTAGCTTTAGGCACAGACTGCTTTGCTTTCATGAAACAATGAAAAAAGAAGAAATAAAAAAATAGAAGAAAAGAGGGAAAATACGGGGGGACTTTCTCATTCGTTCAAATTATTTTAATTGTTAATTAAACACAGAAACAACTTCCTCATGGGTAAGTATGAGACAATACTCCAAAATAAATCTTTATGGGCTCGACTTGATGAATTAGCTTTGAATTCATGAATGTGCTTTATCATGTTTATCACAACAATGGGTCCAGACCTATACTGAATGAAAAACTTTATCAGCTAAATACAGCTCGTATACAGAGGTCGTATGGAGAGAGAGGTGGGAAGGAGTCTTGGGTAATACTAAATGAAGTGCTTTTTGTTTTGTCTGCACTATATGAAAGGATTTTTCAGTTTTTAGTTTCAGAGGCAGTGGTGCCAATGGTGTACTTTACTGTGATGAGACGTTTTTTAAGGACTTATTTGTCCAACTCTTGAGAACTTGAGGCTTTTGCTCTTTCCCATCCCGTTGCATCCACTCGTCCTCAGGCCAGCAATGACCCACTTGGTAACAGAAGTGTTCAGAAGTCCTTCATAATCCTTCATCCTAGCCATTTATCCTCTGAAGTACAGTAGCGAAAACGTTTTTTTTTTTTTCCCACCTCATCTTGCCATTCGCTTCATTGCGTCGTTGGTTATGGCTTTATTATGTCACTCATGTCCTACAGACATAAAAATAACACCCCCAGAAACCTTGAATCTTGAAAGCGCCATAAACCCAGAGCACTTTGAAATGTTGCTTTAAATTGTACCACCTGTTCTGGCTCCCATCACAGCTTTCATAATGAATTTTCCAAAATAGTTTGGCTTAATGATTAAATGATAAGCGCACAGTTTAGGCTGCTGATTCACTTGGTTATCCTCAAACCAAAGAACAAGCAGGCTAGATGAAATAGAATAAAAAGTCCCAAGCTGCGCTTCCAAGGTGATTCATTACTCTTTTGGCTCCCTCGTGAGATTAACCTTCAGAAAAATGTTCTTGAACTTGAATTCCAAATTAGTTGGGAAACAATGGCTGTGAAAACAATGCCTGTCCAGTTACATGCGCGGTAGGCTAAGACTCATCCTCCCAGCGGAACTTGAAGAGGCAGCATGATTTATTGAGTGTCTGCATGAGTGTGTATCAGCAACATGCCAGGCTGTAGTCTTACTATGCAGAATAATGAAACGCAAAATGAATGAGCGCTGAATACGAATTTATAAATACATAAATCATCTGGTGGGCAAATTCCCGTTGGGTGGGCAAAACTCTTACAAGTTTAAGCACTTTCAAGAACTTGACTCTGCTGTCCTCATTTCACTTGAAGCATAATGTGAGCAAAAGCCAGGGGAGGATTGAAAATCACTTTCGTGCCAGTGTGCTCAGTATCTCCCCCAAACCCGAGGTAAACTAGATGTTCAGATTGAAAATGCTCTGCGTGTGTGTGCTTTGTATAGCACTGCCCCAGATTGCCAGAGCGCATTGTCTGAGTTGCACGATTTTTCTACCACTTTGTCCAAGGCTGCAGAGGCGTCTCAATTATACAAAGTGAGAGCGGGCGTCATTTATCCCAGACCTCGGCCCCTGTCGTAGGTTAAAGGTCAACTGTGCCGGGAAATGTGGTTCAATCCAGGACGCGGCCCACTGGGAGGGACAACGTTACACAATTGTGGCACAGGCGGGGGGGACTTCTTGTACTGGAGGGTCTGGTGGCTGCTGTGGCGTGTCGCCTATTGTACTGTGAGCTCCATCAGTGCCACCCCACGCCCCCCCACTGTCTCATACCATGCCCATCTGCCGTCAGGTTTTGTTTGATTCATTTTGCAGCGGCGGTGGTGGTGGCACCGGCGAGGGTTTATACTGAACAGCTGTTCATATTAGATAACAGTACGGTACAGCACTGCGAGCCTGACTGGCCAGCTTTTGAGAAACATGTGGCAGTACAGCCAGAAGTCATTTATCATGAAGGAGGTGGGCTTGTCACTGTGGTGACAATATCTCCATTCAGTCAACAGACACCCATGTTTTTTCTCTGTTTAATACGTTTTTAATATACAAGTAGTCCTAGAATGGTACATGAATATGAGTCGTAATCAGCGAGAGCAGAAAGCGTAGGACTTTTATCCTGCTGCAGTCACTGATGGGTAGAGAGGCGTACGGGGGCTGAAGCGGGGGAGAGGACATCCCCCCCCCCCCCCCCCCCTAATAATGAGTATTGGCGTGTGAGTGAGGGTTAGAGGGCCTCCAGTACGAGGGAGGTGACACGTCTGTCAGTGCCACTCGCTATCGTCCCCAGGCAGACCCCCACGTGTGTGTGTGTGTGTGTGTGTGTGTGTGTGTTTGTCCCAGCTCCAATACTGACTGACTACGAGAACTCGTGTACACACTCACGTGCATGGACCTGCATTCACTAATGAGCGGGTAGTGGGTACACACATACAGACACGTACATGCAGATCCACCCCCATATATCAAACTTCTTTCTCCCTTTCTCTTCCCCACACTAGCTCACACACACACACAAAAGCATTTACCAGCACCTTACCAGTTACACTAATGGTGCATTCCAGTCCCAATCCAAACTAGTAGGAGATCGCACTTCTCCAACCTCATTATCCCCGTGCCCACTTCAAGGCGTTCCAAACCGTTAAAGTGGGAGGTTTGTAAAAAAAAATGGACGTGAATGAAAATCTAATAGGCGCTTAAGTGAATCATTGATACATTATGTATTACATACCGGTAATTCAGCTGCTCTCATCGGTTGCCAAGCTACGAATCTAACGACTGAAACCGTTTTGGACACCATTCTTGGTGACAAAATTATATTTTTAATGATTCTTTGTAAATACTCTGTTTAAAATAACCATACACAGAGAGAACTGGAGATTATCGGCAAATCCGTGACATTTTACCAGTCACAAACCGGGAGTCGCTGGGCGCCGCCATTATCATCCGACTTCGATTTGTTGATGTGGGAGTAGTGCGAGTCCCTCCGATTTCGCAAGTTGGAGCTCCCACTTCGAGTGGCGTTCCAGAGCAAATTTCGTAGTAGGAGGTTGGATAAGTGCGACATCCTACTAGTTTGGATTGGGACTGGAATGCACCATAAGATGAAAGCTTGCACATACATGGACATGACAAATGGCCTTTTTTCCCCTATACAATGCTTCTAGTCGGCCAATTGCTTTATCAGTATTCATTCTGTCACCTCTCCAATTAAAGCCTGAACTAATGCAGGGCAGTTTAACAGCATGGGCTTGAAATTGGGCCAAGTAAAAACACAGAATAAAAGAAATTCAAAACGCATTTTCACGGTATTTAAGGTATTCTTTTTGTTCTGTGGTGCTGAACTATTGTAAATAGAAAGCAAGGGCTAAAATGTGGTTATAATAGTGTTTTTTTTTTTTTTTTAAACCCTAAACGCTCTTCAAAGAGGCGGATTGATATGTCCATAAGCTTCTGAATGCAACATGCATGACTTTCCTTTTACAGGAAAGAAGACTTGGCCACAGCATGACAATTTCAAGTGGAAAGTTCAGCATATTTGAATAATTTCAGGTCTTCACACAATTTTTTTTCAACAGCAGTTCAAGACGACAAACCCCTTAACTTTTGCCAAGTCACTGAACAGAGGCTTCCAAACAATGTACAGTGTTGGTTTAGAGCGCATTTTTCTTGCGTCGCCATGGCATTGAGTGAAGCCCGAAGGTCAACCCCATGGCCTCAACCGGCCTGGCATCCTTGTACACGCTTCTTTCTGAGCTCTTGGCTTTCCAACTTGGCCATAGAAGCTATAATCAACATGTATGTTGGCTAAGTGCTACTCCAAAACCGCCGGGAAATGTCATTGTCAGCAACCATTGTGTAGAGGCAGATTGTTGTCCACATTTTACCTTCCGAACCAGGCAGGGATACGGACTATGAGTGGGAGGGTTGAGTGGTAGGGGCTCTCTCGAAGTTACAACCACATTTTCCTCCCACAAACTAAAAGACTCTGCGGAAAATGGAGATGATGGAGATGCAAGAGTGGTCTTGCACAATTCCATTAAGAAAGTCTTGTGGGAGGGGGTTTTGTTTCTGGCCATTAGCCATTTGTGTCAGGGCGTTTGTGATGGAAGTCTCTGTCAGTGGGAGCAGAGTTGGCCCTAAACTGGCCCTAACCTAATGGCCGTTATGGAGAGGGGGGCTGGGGTCCACTCCACAGATCAGTCAACACTGGGAGAAACGGAAGGGGATTAGGAGAAGAAATTAAACAAAGTCTCCCTGACGACAGTGTGGTGGCGTCGAGGTGATTTGACGTCTCCATCTCAAATCACAGAGTGGCAATTGCTTGTGGAGAACATGTTTGTTCACCACAGTAACCTCAAAAAGAAAAAGCAAAGGGGGAAAAATGTAACTGAATCCTGAGTTTAAGAAAGGAATGGGAGGGGGGCTAATGTGGTATACTGAGGTGAGATGTTCTTTTTTTTTTTTGCGTGTTGAGAAGTTTTTCAAATCCAGTGCTTGGTGATTTACTTTACAGGGATGAAGTTTGTTGGCGGTTTGCTGTGTTTTAACAAGCTCCCCATCGGTCCTTTCTTTCACACACTCACACTCACACACTCACACACACCCACCCACAGGGAGCAGCTGACAACAGGCCCTGCATCAGCCAGGGCTCGCACCTCATACCCTGAGTGCTTGCAAACAACAGGCAAGGCAAACACCCACCCACACACACACACACACACACACACACACAAACACACAAACACACAAACCCCCTTCTCAGTTATGGTGTCTTCATAGGGCCAGATGTGGCCCTTGCCTCATTTCCAGTATTAATGATGTGTGTGACCTATGGCGCTTCCTGGAGGAGTAGCCCCCCCACCAAACCTCAGTTAATCTCCCATAATGCATTAAGGATGGGGCGATGAGAGACTGACTGTAGGTGAATGTAAAGGAAACTTGCACAGGGTTTGAGTCTGAAGCTGTTGGAAATGTGGTTATATAACTCCTTAAATTAATATATTAAATACATTTAAACTTTGCATTCAGGATGTTCATTTGCAGTTCTCTAATGGCTGTTCTATGTTTCACAGTTGTTTTTCAAAGACTCGATTAGTGATTAGAATAACATATGATAGTCAGTGAATGGATATGTACTTTAAATGCCATTGTAGATTGGAGTGCACTTTTCTAAAAGTTTCTGAGCCGTCTACAAAAAAGATTATCTGTACTCTTAAAACAGTTTTCTTTTGTTGACGGTGTTCCTGAAAAAAAACAAAAAACAAAAAAAAAACATAATTTTGGTAGCACACAGAAGCATTTTCCCTTTTGACAGCTAGAATTACGTAGTGTACCTTCCAGTCCATTTCTGCACGCACTTTCTGATTTGTGAGTTACTCATCTGGTTTCCCTGTAAGTCTCAGTTCTGAATAGAACAAAGAGTTGAGAAATTCCAAGGTTACGTTACCGAATCATCCTAAATGATAAAAATAATTCAAACACACTAGTTACTGCACAACACTTTCAGGGAAGCCACCCGAGGTTAGTTACTGGTCTCACTTGACTTTTGAGATCTCTTGTCTAACTTTTGCAACCCTGTTGTGTGCCGTGTGACAGGTGGCGTCCCGGGCAGGTGTTTACGACCTTCTCAACCATCTGGGCTTCTCCGAGTTCGAGAACCTGAAGGACTCACCGCTCGCCAGCCTGCGTTGCCGCTGGCAACAACAGAACGCTCATCCACTCCCTTTTCGCGGAGAGTTCATTTGAGCAAGGAGCTGGGCTTGTGAACTGTCAGAAGGAAAATAATTCTCTCGCTCTGATTTTGTAAAAGCAGTGTCACTCTTTTTTTTAACTGTTGCTTTTTTCTTTTTTTAGAAGCTGTTCTTTTGTGTTTCTTTTCTCTTTACTACTGGTATGAAGACAATTTTCTTTTTTAACAATTTTATATGAAGGCCTGTTTTATGTTTCTATAACCTTCTATTTTGTGAAGAGCTGTTTAAGTTGCTTACATTCATTTAGACTGTCTTAGCTGTCAGAATGAAAACCTTTTTTCCCGCCTGAAATTCATCTCTGATTTTTTTGTTTTGCTATTTCAATTAACATCCCAACCTGCCAATCACAGCTGCTACTAGGTAGCAGTTTTGAAGATGAAGAAGACGACGACGACGATGATGATGATGATCATTCCAGGTTTTAGAAGGAAAAAAAAGAATGAAAAAAATCCCACAGACTGATTTTGATATGGCCTTTTTTGGCCAGTAGAGCAGGATGTACACCTACTCTTTGTACCGTGGTTCAAATGCCAAATGTGTGTTGGCTACAAGTGCCGTGGGCCCTGCTTCCGTCCTCCAGTTCCTGTTTTCTGTCAAACTTTTGGTTATGTGGAGATTACAAGACACAGATTGAAGGTCCCAACCTCCTCAGATTTGAGACTGATCCTTGTATATCTGCCTATATACAGTGTTTCTGAAGATTATAGAGCACATTATGACAATGGTAATGTTTTACAGTCCTTTATTTTGTTGCTGATTTTTTGAGGAAAAATGCTTGTTGGTCCTTTGTACAACATGGAATTGGTAATCGATAAAGGAATGATGTTCGGTTGTTTGGCGAATGTACTACGTCAATACAGAATGATGTCTTGCAACATTGCGGTAGGATTTTGCTAAATTAAAGTAATGGTGAGGACGGTGTGGTTATTCTTAAATGATCACCATACAGCGTTGACATTGGTATCAACTCTGCCCCTTAGTCCTTGGCAACTGGACCCTTCTCTTCATTTTAGGATTGTTAAGGTGCACACACAGAGACCACATCTGTAATAGCTTGTAGTACACTTGTGAAAAGCCCAACCGCACTGAGATCATATATGGACGCCCACCACCTAATCTCTTATTAAGAAGACAGATTAGAAAACCAGCAACAACTAAAAAACTCACACACGAACCTCTGTGTCAGAAATCCTTTCCCATGGGAGTCTTTCCAGGCGCCTGCTCTCAATAAAAAAAATTAGGTATATTACACGGTCATAAGGGGATGTCTAAAGTGCCTATGGAGATGTTGTGGTGGTGATTTCTCCCTCACGGCCTCCAACAAACCAGTTCTGTGTGATGTCGTGACTCCCTCCCCCTTGAGGTTCTGGAGGATGAGCAATTAATCAACATTAGAAGTCCAGACCCAGATGCTATTGAGTGGGGATTGTATTCTAGAATATCCATTGCCAGGGGAAGATGACATTAACGTGATCTGTTTTTAAACAAGCGCGAACATGCTGTTGTGAATATGGAATGGAGACTAAGTGCTATTGCTCATTGCTCAACATTAATGGTCACGATATGAGTCATTAAGATTTTTTTTTTTATGAATTTCATACAGTCTGAGTCTTAATTTTAACACGGTGTCTTTTCTGTGTCTAACATTTCCATGTTATGTCATCACATCTATGTAAAGCATTTTCAGTCTCTTTCCAACTTTTCCTGTACCAGTGTGAGATTCATTGCACTGTGCGTTATGACTGCAAATCTGTACAATGCATTGGAGTCAGGAGCATTGTGTAACTCACTTCACTCAGCAGTTCCAGCAGTTTATGCCAACAGGAAACCCATCAAAGTTATCAACCACTGTCTCTGGTTCTTCCACCTGGATTTGTTTTTTTGCAGTGAAACCCCACCTCTTCTCTTCTCTTCATCCTTTTGACCACCTGTCCTTGCATCAGGTTGGGCGCAAACCCTTTCTTCTGCAAGGGCTTGACTACTTGTCTGGCTCAAGGTGGAGGCTCAGAGTGGAGAGATGACCAGGTCATGCACGCACAGTGACTGCTTGCACTTCAAATGTTCACGACTTGATTTAAAGTATGTGATGTCAAAAAAGATGTGAAAAGAATTTAAAAATCACTTAATTGTGGAGTATTATGTCCATGAAATTGCATGATTAAGATACTGAAGTCCATGAAAAGACCACTGATTTTTTTTTCGTAATACACACCATGAAATCCAGGTTCTTTCACCACCTGTTCAAAATTGCATTATATAGCAGCCGCTTGCCACATTAATGTTTTTGCTTTCAAGTTAATAATGTTAACTGCTTTAGGCATACATTCAGTTTTGATACTTGATGAGTACAGAGTACTGCTTAATGTTTTATAATTGTAGAGGTATTTTAAAATTGTCCTTTTGGTGTCTGTCTACATCATTTTGATTTACATAATAGGTTCTGCATGTACATTTGTAATTTAGAGATCATCATTTGATACTGTAGTTTTGAATATATGTCTAAAATTCTCTTGTAGTGTAATCTTTATTTTATATAACTAATTCAGCAAATTTGGTTTAAATGTCATATTCTAGCTGATCCACTGCTTTTATCTTAAGATAAAAATAAACATGTTTCATAAAGTCTGGCTCAATTTTGTATGTGACCGGTTTAGAAGTGCTCTATACATTACATTGTAGTTTATTTAAATGTCTGTTGTATCGAGTGCATACCGGCTATGTGTCACAGTTGGATATTTTAGACAACATTTTTATATTCTCAGGGCCTTCTTCAAATTGGTTGCCTTGGTTTGACATGTTTGACTGTCTGCCATTATAAATTAAATATTCAAAATATTCTCCCCTTATCGCTGAATAGGCTTCTTTCCATAATAACCTTTAAGTGCTAAAAGCTTTGTGAATCACAAGCACACACTCCTTCTCTAAAAATTAATATACATTTTCATATAAAAAGACCTTACAATTTGCATACATGATGTAACACAGACACGGTTTCTCCATTCTCTGAAAACTACTCTCAGCCGCATATTACTTACAAACATGAACATTTACTTAAAAAAAATAATAATAATAGCCTACAGACAGTCACTCCGTTAAAAAAAAAAGGTCTAGCCATACACAGACACGTTGTCAGCTGTATTTCACTCATGAACATGAACATTTAAGTTTACTTTGATAAGTTGTCCTACATTTTTTGGTGGGCGATTTGAGAGGACAACACGGGGCCGCGGTGCAAGTGGAGAAGGCCACGCTGTGTAAACCGCAAGGCCATAGCAGTCGTTCGGAACAGCGCACTTTACCCCGCGGCCAGCTTTGAAAGGGTGATATCCCTGATCGCTTGCCGCCCCGCTAAGTGCATGACAGGGCTATCTCAGGAGCTCGGAAGTTGTTTGGATTTTATCACGCCGAAGGCCTGTCCTGGATTCATGTAAATTGAGACATAGTGAAAGAGATTAGCCGACCTTTGTAGTTTACGATAACTAAAAGAGTTAGCTCTGCCTGGATGATTCTGTATTAATCCGAGTTTAAATGAGGGGAACTCCGTCCTCTTGGATGCAGTTACAGATGCCGTCAGTGGTTTTTGTCCTGAAATATCTTTAAACCTATAATAATGACATGCAGTATATCTAAAGATTAATAATTAACAGTTGTTAGGGGGTTTTCTGTGCATTTTAATAAAAACATTAAACAGGGTTGACACAAAAGGTGCAGAGTAGACTGAAGTATTGGGTTACACTATTTATTTGCCATACCTTCAGATTTAAGTCATAGTAAGTCAAAAAGCATTTACATTTTTTGACAAACTACTTAATGTACTTCTTCTCTCCGATGGGATTCCCATCACTTTTGTGTTTTGAGGCAAGACAAATCTCAAATGATCATGAACATTTTCAACAACAAGCTAAAATCAAAGCAAAGCAAAAGGGGACAGTATTGTCCTTAATCTCTGCAATCAAGCCAGTTTGGTAGACAAGAAAGACTATTTGCGTTACGTAATTTCTTAGAACATCCATGGCCACCGCTTCTACCCTTTAACCAAAGCACTGAGCCAACAACACACACACAAAAAAAAACAGAGCTGACGTTAGATCATAGAGCTATACGGTTGCTCGCCATGAGCCCTGACTTCGGGCTGGAGATAAGCCGAAGAAACAAGGAGAGGATGGCTTGGGTCGGGGGCCGATAGGGGCGGCCTCCCAGCTTTGAAATGCTCTCCAGGCTCATTGAGGACCTCTCCATCGTGTAACTCAAGCTAGCAGTTCAGAGGGATCCGCAGATTACATGCACACAAAGGGCCGCATTGAGAAAGGGGTGCATGGCCAGAAAAGGATGTCATGAACTTCATGTGAAAGGCTGCCCCCCTCCCTCTGCCACCCCCACCAACGCCTCCATCTAACTCCCTTTACCTCCACAGATGAGTGAGAGACCGAGGGGGAGGGGGTAAGAGAGAGAGGAAGAGAGACAGAGAGAGGGAGAGCGAAAGACAGAAAGACCGAGAAAGGTAGGAGACAAGAAAGAGAGAGAGTAAGATAGAGAAAGAGAGTAAGAGAGAGATAGGGTGAAAGACAGACAGACCGAGAGAGCTAGGAGACAAGAAAGAGAGACAGTAAGAGAGAGTCAGAGAGAGATAGGATGAAAGACAGACAGGCCGAGAGAGCTAGGAGACAAGAAAGAGAGACAGTAAGAGAGAGAAAGAAAGTCAGAGAGAGATAGGGTGAAGGACAGATAGACCGAGAGAGATAGGAGACAAGAAAGAGAGAGAGAGTAAGAGAGAGATAGGGCGAAAGACAGACAGACTGAGAGAGATAGGAGACAAGAAAGAGAGACAGTAAAAGAGAAAAAGAAAGTCAGAGAGAGATAGGGTGAAAGACAGATAGACCGAGAGAGATAGGAGACAGGAAAGAGACAGAGAGTAAGAGAGAGATAGGGCGAAAGACAGACAGACCGAGAGAGATAGGAGACAAGAAAGAGAGAGAGATAGGGCGAAAGACAGACAGACCGAGAGAGATAGGAGACAAGAAAGAGAGAGAGAGTAAGAGAGAGATAGGGCGAAAGACAGACAGACCGAGAGAGAGCTGTTGAGGTTGGAGAACAGGCTACCTTGTCATGGTGGTGGTGGATGAGTAGTAAAGGTGTAACTGCCTTCACTCTCCCTCTCCCATTTCATCGCAGTCTCAGCTTCATTAAATTCCTGACACAGACCTCCATGGCCTCTCAGCAAAGAAGAACCATTTATTCAGGCAGCACTTAAAATTTCAACAGTTGGTTTCAGTTCAGAGACTCAAATTGAGCCTTCATTTTTCACAGGTCATAAATGAGGCTGGCAATTGTTTTTTTCTAATTCTCTACAGAACCTTCAAATCATCTTGTCAGGTCAGGTCTAGGTCTCCGTTTGATGACAATATGCTGTGATTGTATGTGGGCTACCTTTTTTAATTGATTTAATTGACTGGAACATGTCACAAAGACTGATTACCCGGTGCAGAAGTGGAATGGCAGCTTTCTAGATTCGCGACATATTGAACTGCTAATTATGCCATTACTCCTACCCCACTGACTATGCTGGTGTCCTTTGTATCTGCTGTCAACCATCATTGCAGACAGCTGTCACACCATCTATGAAAATAGCAACATGCATCTGAAAACAGGCTCTGATATTTGCTTGCTGTTACAAATCTATACAAATCTATTAAGAACTTTAATGCAAACTATCTTTTAGTGTTAACATGCTCAATCAATTAGGTTGCTTTGTCTATTAAATATTATTGTTGTAGAACTGAATATGGTATGAATTGCATTTGAGCAGTTTTGGATAGCTGTAACACTATTGCATGCTTTTCAGCCCCTAAGACATTCCATATAGGTTTATCTGATTTCTAGACGTTATGGATTACATTTAGGGTTTCACTCGGTTACATATGGCTTTTGCCTTCTTTTTTTTCATAGTTAACTATTCAGCTATTGCTTTATTTTCAGTGACTTATCAGTAAAACAATATACACAAAACAATACCAACCTGAGGGACTTAAAAGCTACTGCTCAACACTACTGTATTGAATTTGCTATTCAATCCTTTTCTGTGACTTCTGAGTAAATGTTCCATGTTGTGTCAAGCTCCAAAGCAGACGGATGAGTGCAAAAACGACTCTCCTAAATCTCTCTCTCTGTTTCTCTCCTCCTTCTCTCTCTTGCCCTCTCTGTCTCTCTGCCCACCCCCTCTCTTTCTTTCTCTCTCTCTCTTTACTTCAGACGTGCAGCTGCTTTGTATCATCCAAAGCGTTTGAAATCTGAAATATGGTGAGCAACATATTTTCTCAGCCTACTGGCGTGAGCTACCCACGCCGAAGCCACACACAGTAAAAACATCCTTGCTTGACCAGTCCAGCGCCAATATCCAACGACCACCAAACAACTTGATTCCTTCCCAGTTGGGTTGTCCACATTCTCAGCCAAAAACACCAGTGTCTTCATCTTGAACTTAAAGTGTAACTTCACCCTCAGTTCTAAGCATAACTTCCTGCATAATTTTAAAAAATTGCTAAAAAGTAGGCAAGGAGCTAAGAGTGGGGAGATAAACTCCTGTGAATGATGAGTCTGGATCACCAAATGAAAATTAGACTCACACTCACAGACGGGGGCTGGTGGAGGTGGGTCGCCCATTTCATGACATAGAGAAGTACCAAACGGTTGACTCTACGTCAGCATCGGCCTTGCAAAGTTCAGGATGATTTTAAACAGTAGATGGTGTGTTAAGACACTTTCAACCCATAGCATTTTGTCAATATCAACGCCAGCACTGATGACTTCCAACACAGTTCAGTCATATAATTTAGTTACCAGCTCAAAAAAACATTGTAGGGTGCAGTTGCACTTTAATTGGCCAGTGACTGTTAGAGCAGGCTACTCCAAAGTGTCAAGTCGTCTAAATGACTTGTGCTATCACTTGAAAAGCCCTGACTGATGTGACTTTAAAGTGACACATAAAGGCGTGCCGGGACATTAAGGGCAAGAAAAGGTATTGGAAACACACATGCTACCATGGATGTGGTCTAGCATCGTGGGGAGGCTGAGCAGAACCCAGAAGAAAAAAAAGTTCTGAGAGATCTAAACCTGGCATCAACGCCATTCCCCATGAGTGGGCTTAATTTGTCTGGATGATTACCAGGGTGGAAAAGATGAGCTCAAGATCCTCATCTTTTTCATCGTGTTCACTGCATGACCAACCAAAAAAGATGGTGATGAAGAAGAAGCGGACAAAATGAAAACATAGATGACCTCATCTGCATTTTGGGAAGAGCAACAACGGATTCTATATTACACTTGAAGTTCCCAGCAAGAGCAACCGCTGTTAATTGAGAAGAAGAGAGCCTGAAGTCATCCTTTAAGAGTCCAGGCTTCAGAACTGTCTGTGAGACAAAGTAACTACCACTGCCTCCAATGAAGTATAAAATTGCTGTGGTGTGTTGACCAGACCGCAGTCTGAGACAGAGCCTACTCCTTTCATCGAGGGGTTGAGAAGAGTATGGGGGGTGGGGGTGCAGCGAAGGCTTTTTAATTGAATACTCTGCATATTGTGGAATGACATTCTGGCTTTCTGAACCAGCACTTGGAATGGATAAAAAGGTTGGAACATAAGAACCCTCTTACAAGGCGGTTAAGGGCTTCCATCTCCTAATGCAGCGGTTTGTTTCCATTTGCCTATTAATACCAAGTCTTGGATCACAATCAACTCCTCCTCCTCCTCCTCCTCCTCCTCCTCCTCTTCCTCCTCCTCCACCTCCTGTAGGCCCACTGGGAAATGAACGTATGGAAGTGTGTATATAAAAACTACACACCTGCAGCTGCTTCACACTGACCATCAGCTTTGCACGGAGGCTATTACTAAGGCAACGTGGAGGCTCGGGGGGGCGGGGGGGGAGGGGGGGGGGGGGGCGGGGTGACTCTAAAACAGACCGCAGACATACTCTGAAAGCCTTGGAGAATGCCTGAGGAAAAGCAAAAACATTCATAGACACAATTTCTGTAGGGATATTGCTATCTTGATACACATCAGACCATTGTGTGTATTACGCCATCTCTCCAGTTCTATTTATTCTTATCTTCTACACTTTAATTTTGAGACAAGCTTCCAAGAAATTACGTTGTCTGTTTCCTCATCATACCCAAGGCCACATAGAACCCCCTCCGACCAGATGGTATCAAAGGTCTAATAAAGGTCTGAACGTGCTCGGATGAGTGATGACGCTTTGGGAGCTTTCCTCAGTCTTCGTGGTGCATTCTCATATTTATCTGTGAAAACACACACACCAGGAGTGATGCTGCTGGCAAACGTTAACATTAAGATCTGTAAGTCACTTTTCAAAATATCACTTCAGTCTGGCAAACTTAAAAAAGTGCATCAGTTCTGTGTGTGTGTGTGTGTGTGTGTGCGTGTGTGTGTGTGTGTGTGTGTGTGTGTGTGTGTGTGTGTGTGTGTGTGTGTGTGTGTGTGTGTGTGTGTGTGTGTGTGTGTGAGAGTGTGTGTGTGTGTGTGTGTGCGTGTAAGATTGTGGAAGGAAGGGCTGTTTAACTCGTTCCACTACACACACTTCTAGCAAAAAGAAGTTCCAACGGAAAAGCTGCCATCAGTACACTGAAGGACCGCCTCATGTGTAAGAATATGAAAATAGGAGCTGTTTAAGTTTCACATAGATAGAATAGATACAGTGGTTGTTGTGTGAGGAAGTATTTTGAAGTGTGCATGTTTGTGTCTCTGTGTGTGTGGTCACAGTTAGACTTTCCAGTGAGACTTTCCCTTGAGCAGGCTCAGCTGTAGTCTGACTCACCGATGAGGGGTTTAGTCTAGCGTCTCCTGGACAGTGGGTCAGGCAACTGCGGTCAACAGCCACCCTGAGGCTCTCCCAGTGAACACACTGTCCCAGGTGCAGAGTGCTGCTGATGTCACTCCCCAATCATCCATGTTGCTGGAGTGGGTTGATTCTCACATGACTCATATCCAGGATGGAAACTGTGTGGGTGTGTTTGTGTGTGTGTGTGTGTGTGTGTGTGTGTGTGTTTGTTCCAAATGTGAAAATGCTTGCAAAGATGTGCCTGCCCACAATCAAGAAATTGGTTTGATCTAAAAGCAAATTGTGGAGGTAAAGACTTTGTTATGTAGGCCTGTTCTGGTATTTTACCATTTTGAAAGTAATGGATGATTAAATAAAGTGGTTTAATTATTATGGATAATTAAATAAAGTGGTTGCATTTACCTATGCCTTGAAACTACAAGACCTTGAAACTGCTTTGACTATTAGACCAACTGGTGTACGACCAGATAATGGAGATATGTTGTAGGTACTCCTTTTTACAGCACAATGTCATTATTTAAATGTACAAATATACCTGTAAAGTTTACTGTAAAGTTCAATCTCTTTTGAATCCTCTGGGACAGTAGAACTGCATCACTTCCGGGTGCGCGTGCTTCACGCCCCATCCAGCAGGCGGTGCTACTTTTTTAAGATTTCATTCGGACTTTATAGCTACAATGAAAACATGAATGAATAAATAATTTGAATTCCATCGACATTGTATGTTCATACAGAGTTACCAAAGCCTTGCGGGATGTTTTCTTTTTCTGTTTATGTTGCCAAAACGACTTATGTGTGTCCTAAACGATGGAAGGAATAGGAAACATATGACCGTGTTAAATACAAAATATAGTTGTCCACGTGAAACCTCCCGGCACAACACGGCAAAGTTGCAGGCTTTAGAAAAGCCAATTTCCCCTTAGACATATTGTCTCTTGTCGGGTGAGAACAAAGGCAATACACACAAAGTGTCGACATTTTGCAGAAATTCGATCCTAACTTTACTTCCAGTGACAGTTGACCGTGGAATACATTTGTTCACACTCAAAAAAAAAAACTGCTCAAAAGTTACAGTTCATAGCAGCAGTCATCCCGTCTAGCGACTGCCCCGGTCCCGTTTCGAACTTTCTTTTTTGTCAGAGCGCAGTGATTAGCCGGGGAGTTGTCGTCATCAGCAGCACCCTTGATTTTTTTCCTCTTTCTAAATGGATGGGGCTGTCCTGGTTATTGCCCAGTTCAAGAGAGGCCAAAGGATTGGAACAACTTTGAATACCCGTCAGTTTGGCGTTCTCCAGTGACGTGCAGAATGCTTCGCTCTTACTCTGTATTTACAGAAAAATAAACCTTTCCGATGAAGAAAGAAACCAGGAGAAACACGCACCACAGTCAACAATAAAAAAGAAAGCTTCTCAAGCTGGTTTGAGGGGACTGCTCAAATTTCTTTCTAGGCATCGCTATGGATTATATTTATTTTCTGGTGTACTGCACAATCAGTGTATTATTTTTGGACTACAGACACCCTGCATACGCTCATGGTAAGCTTATCTTTTCCTTATGATCTCAGACGCGCTCAAGTTGACAAGGAATTATTGCAGTCTGCAGCTTTAATGCATTTGTACATTGCTGGATAGCTCCTAATCCGCTACTAGGTTTGATTTGCTCTGTAACAAAATTGAAAATGGGACACCTGAATGATTTTTGATATACCCACAAATTAACTTAGTTAAATCCCGAAGAGACTTTGGACGGTGTTGAAAACTTCTGTGAAGTCCTTTGATCTGTGGAGTTCCATAACTAATGTCTGTGTTTACACATAATGATTTAATTAACCAAACTCATGCCGAGTTTCACATCAAACAGTATACCAAATAAAGTTTGCATGCAGACCAAGGTACTTTTACAGGGTGACTTTGCACTTGGTGACTGTTGTTATTCTCCTTGTTTCCATCAGCCAATCTCTCTGGAAAGTTAAGTGAATACGGGCTCATCGTACCGTTCAGCACGGACTCACAAGGCCGGTATATCTCTCACGTGGTGTCGGTCACAGCTGGAAGTAAAACTGGCGTTTCGTCCGCTGGAAAACGGCGCGTCTCCCGCAGCGCCCCTAGTTCCACGTTCACCTCGAATAGTCAACAGTTGTTTTTCAACGTCACTGTCTTTGGTAAGGAGTTGCACTTGCGCCTCAGCGCCAACAGAAGGCTTGTTGCTCCAGGTGCCTTTGTGGAGTGGCAAGAGGACTTCGAGGAAAAGGCCAAGGAACGTATTCATGGCAACTGTGTTTTTACCGGGGATGTTACCGATATGCCGGAGGCCTCGGTGGCAATTAGTAACTGTGATGGACTGGTAAGTTATGTGTGTTACACTAAGTGTGTGTAACACCTGAAGAAGTTATCTGTTACTAAGGTCGACTTTGTGTCGTTATTAAGTATTATTAACATTAGCCGTTGGCTTCTGATGAGTATGAAATCTGCTGTGCTGTTACACATAGCGCAGCTTCTGTTTTTCCATGACTTATGTAAGATGCTGCACATGTGGAACAGATGCAGTTTCATTGTGATCTAGAATGTCTCTCTCTCTCTTTTTCTTTTTCTGTTTCTCTCTCTCGCACACACTCCCTCCCCCTTCTCCCTCTCTCTACCTCTGTCTTTCTCTCGCTGTCTCACCCCCTCACACACATAAACACACACACACACTCACACCAATAACAGTGGAGGGGGAAGAGACAAACAGAGTTAGAGCCCCTTGTCTCCAAGATGACTGATATCATTGTGTGGTTCCCCAAGGCTCTCTGTGGGTACTGTATCCTGTCTCTAATGGCAGAAAACAGACAGACTGGTTCAAAAAGATGACCAACATCATATCATCCTGTCCTGTCCTGATTTTTGGTTTTAGATGAAGGGTAAATGTATAAACTATTACAGAAAGTCAGATATTCATAGCTTGTTGAGGAACACCAACATGCTCTTTTTATCTCATGTATGCAGCCCAAAAAGTGCAAAACTATCCCCCTTCCATTATACTCAAGTGTATAGACTATGCCCTGTCTGTCATTATGGGATATTGTCGGCTGAGACGTTTCTTGCTGCTGACAGACAGCTGTTAGGCTTCTTGTCTCACTCGTATCTTCTCTATGGCAGAACAGTTTAGTGCATGTCTGTGTGTGAGAGTGGGAGTGTAGTAATCGTTTCATTGGGGCTCACTGTTTTGAATATCACTTGAAAACTGCTCTCAATTTAAAGTCATAGGCTGAGACAGAAGAAGGAATACGCTGACAAACACACATGCATTGAGTTGCTATGTGGATGGCTTATGTTGAACTCTAACCCTTGAACCCTTGAACCAAAACAAACCTGTGATGACATATCCAGTCTTTAACTGCCATGCTGGAGAGAGCCCTTTGAGAAGAAGTAAGAGCACAGTTCAGTCCTGAGTCGCATCATTCCTTGAGACAAAGTGAGAGAAGCCACCTGGTTATTCACTCTCCCGTAACCCCTGTTGAACTCAACGCCTGTTTGCGTGTCTCCCTCTCTCTTTCCCACTCTCACATTTTCTTTTACTCTTACACTTTCTTTCTCTTTTCCTAACTATCTATCTTTCTCTCTCTCTCTCTCTCTCTGTCTGCCATTCTCATTCTTTCTCTCCATCTCCATTAAAATCACAGTCTGGAGGATGCTTAGGATGTAGGATGTTTTCTTTAAACATCACAAGAGAACCTCCTCCCCTTATCTTGAACTATGTACGATACCACTTCAGATGGCAGTTGTCTTTCACTGTTATGACATGTATCTAGATGATACATTACGTGATGCACTCTGGATTGGCCTTTTCCCTAGAAATACAGCAGACTGGTTTCAGTTTCTAAGCCTTAACACCCAGCAAAATAAGAGCAGCCTTTAACTTCAAACCTGAAATTGAGTTGCTTTTTCAAGGGTACTCAATACCTCCATCAGTAGAACTGATTTCAAGCACAGAATAGGGCCCCACTGTTTGTCGGACACGTACGCACACAATGAAATCATTCATTAAATAGACATTGATTTTTCTCCTAGGTAATTACGCTCAGTGGTATAAGAACAATGCGATTCTGTGTGCGTTGCCAGAATGATTATGGCAGCAGCCACACACGAGAAAAAAAAAGAGCAATACAAAGTGCTCCTTTCATTTTCTTCCCCTTTTCATTTTGTTGCTTCTGTACACAGCTGGTATCTTTCATGTAACTTTTGCTGCGGTGTGAGGCAGACCCACTTAAGAAGGTCTAGTTGAAGACTTCATCATGGACCATATGCGATCCATTAATCCCATTACAAATGTTCAGGTCTATCACCTAAACATAACAAACAATAGTTTGTTAGCAACAGTTGAAAAAAACCCAAAGGCGTAGTAAAATGTTATGATTACTCGGTGACAATGCAGTTCATAATACATTTCTCAATGGCGATGTGACGTAGCATAGAAATCCTTAAATGTAAACAGGCTAATGTCTTGCAAACATAAAATACCAACACATGTTACCAATATTTGCGCTTATACACGTCTATGCATGACAACACTGTGATGTTTTTCATCATAATATCTATGACTGTCTGGTACAAGTACCAAAACCAGGGAAGTATAGCTGTTGTTTACAGTGTGCTGACAAAAGAAAACATGCCAATAACAGACCCAATGAGTGATCAAAACACAGCAGACAAATATGCTTTGAAGTCTGCATGTATGTCACCATGTCCTAGTCACCATGCCCTATTGTGTCCTTCAAAGTCTTGTTTTATTTATTGCACTGTTGATTGCAAACCTAAAAATCCAACTAGTTATGGCCTGTGAAATGCCTGTGACCAGCAACAGCAACAGTGATGAATCAATGTAGAACATCACCGTGCATGCAGTGTCCGTTGTTCCCTTTGTATGCTGTGTTATTGACTTAATCACAGGCATCTGCAATCTGTCCAATGTATCTTTCCCTGTCCTTGCTCGTTGGCCAGAGTTAGAGGATGCTAATGGATATTGACCAGAGAACAAAAAAAATCTAACATGGCAACCAGCAATTTTTTTTTCAACAGTGGAATAAAAAAACACAAATTAATTCCATAGCAGCTGTTTTACTTGCCGCATTCCCACCGACTCAAGGTGTCTATTTATTTTCTCTTTTGTCCTTGAATATTTATGAGTTTATTTGAATTTTCATGAAGGCTTTAGCTCTGGTGGCATGGTGCCTTCAAAAAAGCAGGCCTCTGCTTCGAGACTGAGTTTGCTCCTGCACACACAAAGATAAGGGGCGAGGAGGTCCACCAGGCCTCCCCCCCAAACGCCCAGAGAGGACTCCAAAGACATCCCTCCATGGCCTGTCTTTGGAGTGTGTTTATGGCTGTGCAATCCCTCCAGAGAGCCTGTCAGGTCATGACTGAGTCTTGGTGATGGAGGGGGGTTGGTAGATGTGGGGTTGGGGCGAGACGTGAAAATGAGGCATCCCCCCCGCTCCCCTCCCCCCGAAAGGAAGTGGGCTCGACATACTAAAGGATAGAACACAGGCCATGTGTTTGGCTGAGCCCGAGCCAATGTAAACAGAGACACGTCTGCACTTGCTTTGCAGCTCTTGTTTTTTTCGCTGCTCGTTTTTTTTTTTTGCCTAATTTCTTTTGCTTTTGAAAAAGTTTACTTGTCTTCATCTTCTTTCTCTTTTTGTGCAGAATTGTTAAGATTATTCCAAAACTCTGTGTCCAGTTTTTGCTGGGGTTCGTTAAGAAAGAAAAAAATGTTGGAACGGATCCCTCACGGACAACTATTTCTGTCTCCTCGGGCACATCTGCCTAGAAATGAATGCAATTACAATTCAATTAAGCAGTCAGATGCAAGGTGTGCAACAGGTGTTTCTGTGTTCTGTATCCTGACTTGAAGTGTAATACATTTTAATTGCCGATCTTAAGATGCCAAGCTATCTGCACGCTGCAGCCAATGCCAATCTGACAAACAGAATTGCCCCCGGTGCCATCTTACAGTGATACAGTGATTCCAAGAGGCCGTGCGGTGCCAGGCTTGCCTGTCCGTCATCACCCACCTCAGCATACTGTAAGCACTCCCAGCTGGTGCCAGTCTCGCTGCCAGGCCTTGGCCGGGAAAGAATGGCACATGACATCATTCCCTTAGGGGCGGGGGAGGGGAGCAGGGGGGGTGGGGGATTACGTTATTCTGGTGCCCGGCCATCAGACCCAGAGGGGTAAGATCTCTCATCTCTCCACATGATGGATGGGACATGCCACGTGCAAAGGGAGAGAGAGACTAGGAATGTCACTGGCCTGTTCATCCTAGACACTTTTCATGTGATGACATTGAGTGGCTGATTGAAGTGTGGTAACAGAGGAAGTTGAAAGACATGGAAAGAGATTGAGGGAGCAACAACGCAGTGCTCACAATCATTACCGACTGGCAGGTTGACAGCAAGTGGAAAGTGCGTGTGTGTGTGTGTGTGTGTGTGTGTTTGTGTGTGTGTGTGGTGTGTGTGTGCGTTTGTGGGGGAAGGATGGCTGAAAGGAGAAAAAAAACTGAGTGCAATAGAGAGAGCACAATGAAAGGTGGATCTGTGCTCCCTCCCTGTGAGACGGCAACAGCTGTGCGCTTTAGATGTGCTCCCATCATTGTTATGGGTTTTGAATGATGGCTATGATTACTGCCGGGTGTGTGTGTGTGTGTGTGTGTGTGTGTGTGTTTTTGTGTGTGTGTGTGTGTGCGTGCGTGCGTACGTGCGTGTGTGTGTGTTTGTGTGCGTGGGTGCGTGCGTGCATGTGTGTGCGTGTGTGTGTGTGTGTATGTGTGTGTGTGTGTAAGGAGGGGTATTAGCGCCGATGATGGCTGGTCGAATTACGGTTGTGGTGGAAATATGAGTGGTCCGGGAGTGGGGTGGTAAGAGAGCTATTTGTGCTTCTGTGGAGTTAAATAGAGAAAGGACACCCAGCAACAACCTTCAGTGTGTGCAGGGGAAGATAAGGCAATCATAGCTTGCCAGTCAGACTGTCACCGCACCAATTTCTGTTTTTGGATGAAAGACTGTGAGAAACAGAAAAAAGTTTTTGAACAAAAAAAGGAAAAAACTAAAGGAAGTGCATGTGAGGGCATGCCCTGGCGAACGGCAAAACTTGTGGCTGCCAAATTGAAGTGTGAAACGCTGAAAAGGTAAACAGGGGTTGCTGAAAGGAACAATTCCATTCTTTACAATAGGGATAATCAAATCTTGCACAACACCAGCCATCCATTATCGTTCGCACATTTAGGCCGGATTCATCTGTTCGGTGACAGATTATCGGCGGGCCCACCCCTGGCCAAGTGGCGAAGACTGTGCGGTATCCTTGAGTATGATGGATGGCGCCCAGCCAGGCACTGACTGACAGCTCTCAGTGCCACCTATGCCGGTAGCTGCGGTAATTGTCGAAGCAAGTCCTTGGCACGGCTACAGAAATGATTTAATGAGTGTTTGGAAATGTTTTCCTCTGCTCTGCCCTGGGAGGGGCCCAGCAAAGAGGGGTTCTCTGCCATCTTTTTACTCTGGCACATACTTTACCACCACCATCCATCCCTCTCTCTTTTTGTCTGTCTCTTGGTCTGTCTCTCTCTCCTTTTCTCCTTTCTTTCATTCTTTCTTTCTTTTCTCTCATTCTCTTTTTCTCCTATCTTTCTCTCTCACTCTGTCTGTCCCTCTCTCTCGGTCTCTCTCACTCAAGATTGTGAAGTGATTCAGAAGGCTCCCTAATATGCAGGCATCCATTTAAACTCACCAGTGGGTAAATTCCCACTCCTCTGTCATGGAGCAATGCCCCACGCATTAATATGGCCTGTGTAGCATGAAGACCTGCCTCTGAGTTATTCATTTGACGGTGGCCAGCCGTGATGTGATGGCAGCCGTGCATTCTTTCCCACAGTCTTTCCTCCAGTATCTCAGTAGGACGCCACTTTGACTTAATCACTCATTCTTCTGGGACTTTGTTTGATGGTTTTCCCACAAAGTCTAATCAGTTTTCACTTCGTTTTTTCCCCTCTCTCTCTCTGCCCTCCCTCCTTCCCTCTTTCTCCGTCAAGTGTGGCCTTTCATTTCTTTTTTCCCCTTCTTTCTTGTTATGGATAATAGCATGCTTTAAGTTTTAAGATGACGGGGCCCAAGAGGTTTTGAACCACGGGCGTTTATTTCATTTCAGCACAAATGCCAATCAACAGACAAGCTGTTTTCTCTGGTGCTTTAAACCCTCTAGAGGTTATCCTCTGTTATGCTTGTGATGTTTGTCCACGCTGTGATGGCTAGGTGAGCACCGATGGGAAGGAATCAGATGGTAATCCTCGGCTTCAAGGGCCCCACTCACTGGATTAGGTCAGCCTCTGACCCCACTGAGTAAGTCACACTGGCCATAGCAATGGCCAACCACAGACCTGCCCCTCTCCCCCCTTGTTCCCAGAGCCGCTAGTCAGACACTGGGTCGAGAGCTGGATGTGGTTCTCATGGTGGCTCATGTGGGTGGTTGGGTTGGTAGTTATCGTCTGAGACTGGATGCATGTCAGATGACATACAAGTTATTGGCTAGAAATGCCAGATCAGGGACAGGTCGGTTTTAATATGGGTCTGTCTGCTGACTGACGTTGATTTATGTTTGTGTGCCTGTGTATGAGTGTGTTTTTGCTCAAGATCCAATGTAAATACTGCTTTCAGCAAGAGTCTGAAAGCGGTGCTTGGGTTTGATTTACCTTTGGAGACATAAGTGCTGCTTTGCCTCTGAGAGCTTCATGATGAGCCCAACTGGCCAAAATAGTTTTCTGTCACTTACAAGTGACGAACTGTCAAATCACAGGAATGTTTGGGACTGTAAATGTAACGCAGTCATTAAAAAATACCTGTTTGTAGTTATTAGTATACTGTCATTCACAACTAAAGGGATGGGTTGAGAGAGATGTAATTAAATCTCAAAAATTCAGTGAGTTTTGTGTCAAGCTGACAGCTTCTTTTCATGACAGCAGTGCACCATCTCCAGCATAAGCAAACTATGGGAGGTATTTAATTGCGCTCACAGACGCACACAAAAAAGGTTAAGATCACACAAACAGCAGTCAAATGGTAGGTTCCCGAACAATCATGCACACAATTGCAGGTTGAGCCGTTGGAATGACAGCAGTGATTTCTGCATCCTCGTGCATTGAGGTTTATGGCCTGGCTTCATCTTGCTTTGTTTGCCCTGATCTTTATAAATCATTCAAGTCAACATCAGAAAGGCAGAAATCCAATAGTCCTGCTTGTAGAATAAGAATTGTACAGGCCATGACCTAGCAATTACCATAGCATCTCCACGTCAGCGAAAAACTTTTATCTTTAAACAAAGCAATATGGAAGAATGCAAAGGCTATAGTTCACTCACTGGACAGGGTATGTGTGATAGTGTAGTTGTTTTTTACTTTTTAAGCCCATTATTTTGCTCAGTGGGAAGTAAACACATTTTCTTTGGAATGAGATAGGGCCCCCGTATCAGAGCTTGGATGAGATGTGCGAAATAGCTCAGAAGGACACCAAGCGGGAGAAAGGAATCACGCAAAAAAATCACACAAATATCTTCTCTGAACCGTTTGTATGACAGGCATGCGGAATGTAGTGTATGTGTGAGCCCTGGAGACCGGATATCTTATTTGCCTTTTTTTTACTCTGAGGTCAGAGAACATTGTTTGAGGTCCCGTTGGCCCATCCATTTAAAAACGGGCTCATGTCATCTTGGGGCACAACTGAGGCAGCTCACCACTGTTTTAAAAATCATGTTTTGCTCCACTTTTTACGCAGAACCTTCTTCCAGCATTTCCATGTATTTTATTTCTTCCGCTGTGTCTTCCAATAAAGCGATGCACACTGCATAGTGGAAAGACATCAGGCAGCAGTGGATGGAGGCCAAGAAAACCTGCGGGGAGAGTGTGTACCTGCATTCCCGTTGCGCTCTATTACTGTTGCGGTAAGGAGTGTGATGATTACGGCCTGTCAGATAGAAACGCATCAGGCAAAAGAATTCTTCCTGTGACAGGTCAGAGGATGACTGTGGTGAGCAGAGCGATTAAGTGTGATGACACGTCTTCAGAGAGAGAGTGGGAGAGAGAAAGAGAGAAAGATGAGTTGCATGTCTTGAGAGATAGACAGAGAGAAGAGACAGAGAGACAAAGAGGTTGTGAGGGAAAGAATGGGAGAGGTTGACAGAGCAAGAGAGAAACTTCAGGCCACGGAGCTAGACTCTTTCTGCAGTCCTCCTTCTACGGTCCCCTGCCTTTGCTGTGATCTGCGTTGCCTCCCAGATGTTTGGCTCCCGAGCCAGTGCCGACGTCCTGCCCAGACTGCCCGAGTTCACCCTGTACACCACAGAGAACCCAGCCAAGTGCTTACTTCTCGGCATTTCCTGGTTTCATATCCGAAGCCCCCCTTTCTTCCCCTCTCTGGCCCCCCTCCCCTCGTCCTCCTCCTCCCCTAGGCGCATATACACACTTGCTAAATTTCAACCTCCGACCCTTGGAACGCAACGTGACGTTGCCTCTCACTTCTATTTTATCTCCAGAATTCGAAAAATGCTCGGAAGATTAACACTTTGTTCGGGCGGTTTATATTTAGCCGCAGCTACACTTCTGTCCCAGCTGATCCGGGCCGAACCGCCACACCAAGTATAGTTTTGTCTGGAGCTCCTTAAATACGCATCTGCTTGTTTTCCCTCCCAAAACTTTTCCGGAGGATCTTGCTTTTCTTTTCACAGGCTTAAATGACAGCTTAGCCATGTTTAAAGAATGGGTGGGGACACGTGCTCCCCGTAACCATTTCTCCCACACCTGACCAACCGACGATCTTGTGCACAGCTGTGTCTGTTTTGAGGTCAATGGTTCGTAAAACTGAACTGCCAGTGTAACAACTAGAGGCTCAGCATTGTCCCTGCAAAGAAAAACATCTCACACCACGCTGACAGTTCACGTAGAATTTAGTCAAAGATGAAAATGATGCATGATGTGACATTATGATATGTAACAGAATGTATGATATATAACTGGATCCAAACTACTCTCTTTTATAAACAGTAAGGTTATCTTTGGCTCTACCTTCACAATGGAAAGAAATGTACAGTGTTGTCCTAACAAACACATCTCACATTGACTGCTGAATATGATGATATACTGTATGACTGTAGAAATGGCCAGTTGGCAACTCTTTGACTCTGCCAGCGAGATGAAGGGGGATGGCACTGACATGAAAGGGATGATGTGTTTTTTCTTCTTCTTTCTTTCTTTCCAGGCAGGGCTCATTCGCACTGATAATGAGGAGTTCTTCATCGAGCCCCTGGAGAAGGGCCAGCAGGAGGTGGAGATAAAAGGCCGAGTCCACGTGGTGTACCGCAGGTCCGCCATCAAGAAAGAGCCCAGCCAACGCAAGGAGAACCTCCACAATGAAGGTATGCAAGTGAAAAAAAGAACTATGATGACTGTAATGGGACTGTAATGGGGACTATGATGACTGTAATGACTCTCTCTCTTTTACTCTCTCTCTCCCCATCTTTTTCTGCCTTACCCCTGAATAGTCCAGAACCACTCACACAATGGCACGAGTCCTTGATGGAACACTTTGTGTGTGCTTCTCTTTTTTCAAACCTTATGAGGAACAGGTTTAAATTAGGCCTCTCAGATCAGATTATGCGCATCACTTTACATTTTGTTGTTGTCGCACCTCGTTAGGATATGACTCACACAGCCACCTCCCAGGCAACTAGGCATTAGCTGTCATTAAGATGAGCCCGGATTTCCACCTAATGTATGAACATTGGTTTGACACGTCTAGATGCTCATGACCCTGATGGCGCTCTCCTTGACGACCACGATTTGTGGCCACACCCAGAATGCGTCACAAGACCGTGGCACGGTGCATCGAGTTGCCTTCATCTATATCAAGCGAAACTGGGGCCCTGGTAGATGACTGGGGGGAAGAAATACATTGTAAACCCAAACAGTTCTAATAACTTATTAACATTATGTATTATGTACTTAAAACCTGGTATTTAGTTGACCCAACTTTAAATGTATTAGTTTTCTAAGGAAGTGAAGACGTTTTAATTGTATTGGAATGTATTTGTTTGAGTAAACATTGCCTGATAACTCATATTTTTTTTGTATCTGACGTCATCAACGTTGTTGAGAACACCATTGCATCTCTTGTGATGAGAGACGGAGACAGCAGACTAAAGGTAGAGGAGTCGTTTAGTAATTAAGAGGTTGGAAGGTTGCTAGTTCGATTCCCCACTCCTCTTTACCAAGTGTATAAGTGTGAACCCCTAAACTGCTCCTGATCTATAAATGCAAAATTCCTTGTAAATCGCTTTGGATAAAAATTTACATCTGGCAACACTGGGAAGGCGGTCGACCAATGACAGTTCTCTCTACAGTAAGAGCTTGCGCAAGAATTTGGAACGTAAGGGAGAAACCCTTTCAAAAACTTGTAAGGGCGTAATAACTAGTTTGTGAAAGACCCTGAAAAACACAAATATCCGACAAGGCAAAATCCTGGACGATTTTGGAATAATATGAGTTCAGAGAACTTAAAAATTATGAAAATAAAACAAAATAAATCAGTACAGCCGATGTTTAATTTTTAAGTTAAGTTTACTTAAAAATATATGTACTCAAATTGTATTATGTAATCGGTTACATCAAAAGTTTTAAGTACTCTGAACTAGTTCAGGGGCCGTATTCACAAAGAATCTTAGGGCTAAAAGTAGCTCATAAGTGGCGAATTTAGGAGAAACTCCTAAAAATAATGGGCGTGTCAGTCTTAAATTTAGGACTCCTATTTTTTTTACTAAGAGCAATTCACAAAATATTTTATCCCTAAAAGTAGCACCTAAGTCTAGGACAGCTTAAAACTCCTCATGAGGACTCCTAAGTCACTAAGACCTATTCACAAAAAGTCTTAAAATGGCTGAAGCCAGACGTAACGTGTTGGAGACAATGAACGACTCTGAATTGTTGAGAAGATATCGTTTAAACCGTGAAGGCATCAACATTTTACTAGAATTAGTGCGGGATGCAATCACGTCTCCAACTATCCGAAACAACCCAATCAGTCCGGAAGTTAAATGTTTGATAACATTAAGATTTATGGCTACGGGGAAAATGCAACTTTGCAACGCAGACGACTTCAGAATATCGCAATCATCAGTAAGCGTATTCATTCATCAAACAATCACCGCACTCTGTAGACCACACATTGTACAACAGTTTATTCGGTTCCCTATGGACAATCGCCTACTTCAAAGGATCAAGGTCAATTTCATGGCGTTTGCAGGAATGCCCGGTGTCGTGGGTGCCATCATGGAACACACATTAAAATAATTGCTCCATCCAGAGATGAGGACGTCTTTGTAAACCGCAAAAAGGTACATTGAATTAATACACAGATAGTGTTTGATCCAAATTTCACAATCATGGATATTGTTGCGAAGTGGCCTGGATCTACTCACGATTCGCGCATTTTAATGGAGAGCGCGGTCTGCGCCAGCTTTTTGAGCGGCACCATGTACCTGCTGGATGCCACTTGTTGACAGTGGCAACCATGCAAGACATGGCTTTTGACACCCTTCCTCAATCCACAACCGGGAGCACAGTTGAACTACAACATGCAAGTATACGCATGAGGCCTATTTTGGTGACACAATACCTGTAGCCGCGACGGCTCTTTTAAAGTCCACTCCGCAATCTCCATCCTACATTGTGACTGGAGCGCATACCACCGCTTCTCGCAGTCATCGACATAGCGACACACGGCAGGGAATGAAGCATTTATGTTAACACATATGTCCTCCCATGCCTCACGCTTCTTTTTTGTGGTCACCCCACAGCCAAATTTAGCTTTTATAACTCCCTTCCTCTCCAGCACACTCTGGGCCAACATGGACAGTTGGTCCTGGGACCAGTTCGACTTTCTCTTACGTCTCGCCCTCGTTTCGTCCATTATGACAGGAGGACTTAAAGAGCCGTATGGACTGATATTTGAAGTGTTTAAGGGCTGGAAATATGCCGATTACCTAATAGTTTGCAGGGAGCTTTAATTATCACTTCCTTGATTTCATGCAATTTCCGTGTTTTTTTTCGGCAATTTCTCTTTCTCTAACGTGCAAAGCGTCATTCACGTTGGATGCACAAACTTGTCATCATGCGTGTGCATTCTGCTAAGTGCACTATCCATAACTATTTAATATGGCTTCATTTGAAGCCTAGGTTATTCTCTTATTTTCTGTTGATTTAGTGGGATCGTTAGGGGGATGTTAGGACTGAGTTTTGAATGAGAGCGCCTGTCAGCAACCAATCACCGTACGCACCGCTTCTAAACTCGTGCATGAGAATGGACGTCATCCATAGCAACGGAGTTTTCTTAAGCTTAGGAGTTGGTATTATCCTTAGTATGAGTAGGTCTCAGAGCCGTTGTGAATCACTTTTAAGAAATTACTCCTACGTAAAAGGTTTTAGCGCGAGTTAGGAGCACTCCTAGTGGTAAGATAAAAGGCTTTGTGAATACGGCCCCAGGTTTACAGTGTAGATAGATAGATAGATAGATAAACTTGTATTAATCCTGTGAGGGAAATTCAATTGTCAAAGCAGCAAGGTAGTAGGAATAGGATTCAATACATAAACATAACAACATTTTTAAAAATAATAATTTGAAAAATACATTAAAATAAATAGATAAAATAAATAGACAACATAGCACAAGTCCGCTGGCGTATATTACATAAAACTAAATGTTTGGTTGTGTTGGTTGTGGAGTCTGATGGCTACTGGCACAAAGGACTGGCCAAGGCGCTTTGTGGTGTGCCGAGGAGGGATCAGTCTGTGGCTGAAAGTGCTCCACATCTGCTGAAGCTCGTCATAGAGGGGATGGGAGGGGTTCCTCAGGATAGCATCCAGCTTTCTCCTCGTCCTCTCCTCCGCAACTGCTTCCAGGTTGTCCAGTTTTATTCCCATCACGGAGCCAGTCTTCCGCACCACCTTGTTGATCTTGTTTGCATCCCTTGCACCAGAAAGGTGGAAGTCTGGTCTGATGCAGGGGCTTGGCAGTTGGTGGGTGGGGGGGGTTGAGGAGGAGAAATATTGAGGAAAGAAAACAACTGAAGGTCTGCCATGTTGGGTTGGGGCTAAGCAGTCGGGCGGTGTGTGTGTGGGGGTGGGGGGATTGACTGGCTCCCTCCTCCTGTCTGCTGGGCCAGATGGACTGCCACGCTGTTCCCAGCAGCAGCTGGTAAAGTGAGGAATGCAGACTCCTATGGAAGGCCAGGGGTGAAACACACACATGCACACACACATGCACACACACACACTCTCTACCTCTCTGTCTCACACACACACACACACACACACAAACACACACACAGGTACAGACACAGACACACAAACACACACTGAAAGAGTCATACACACCTACTCATAATCATGCATTTAGAGACACACACACAGACGCACGCCCCTCTGAGGTAAAAACGGCCCTAGTTGTAATATGAATTTGGATCATAAGTCTTTCTCTTCGCACAATTGAGGTGGACAGCATCTGGGGGAGTACTCAAAGCCTCTGGGCGAAAAGTGCGACGACTCCAGTAGCCACGACTGTAAAACTCTTCTGTTGTGTTTCCACAGCCTCTCCACTAAATTCTCAAACTTGTGAGCAAACTGGGAATAACATTTGCGAACTTCAGGGAGGTGATTAGTTTGATTTCAATCTCAGTGTGCAGATGTTCCAGAAAAGTGCCGCACATAGAGAATAACAGCGGTATGGCCGTCTGGGAGTTTTTCAACGCCGTGTCGGTGTCGCTGATTCCGGTTCCCACTCTGAATTCTTACCATTCTACTTCACGCAGCTGAGTCTGTCTAACGTTTAATGTGGAATACCAACTTGCAGTCGACTGTACCCGATTTAGTCACCGCTACAATTCTGCTTGCGTTTTCGAAATATTTTTTTGTCCTGTCCAAAACTCTGCCGTGCTCCGTGGAGTGTGAAATGTTTTTTTAGCCGATTGTTCCCAAGCCCACATATCCCACATTCAGGAGGCAATGAGCATGAACACTAATAAGGGTGGGCTTCATAACCACCCACAACTTGAGTTCCCAACAGAAGAGCACTTAGTCCACACGTGCACATGCCTGCACACACACGTATACACACATACACACACATGAATCACACACACTTGCACATGTGGACACAGATACCATACATTCACACTTGAAATTACTCTTACACATATGTACACAGACACACCACATACCCACACATAGTATAAAGGTGAGAGGGCTCGTGATGATTAAGTGTCACCCCATTTCACAAGCTGGGTGCCAGAAATAACTGAAATACAGAATGAACAGCCAAATTTCTCTGGTGAATGGATGTACTCTTAAGAAACACAACAGCGCTGATATTCAAGAGATGACGTTTAGCACTTATTACTGTTTACTGCACCCGCACTTCCATTTCCGTTACACTTCAAATTGATTTCATTAATTTCTTTTTGTCTCAAGTGACTTGCCCCACAGTGGGAATTCTTTCTTCACGCTTTCTTAAAGTGCCTTGAGCACCACCCTTCAGCTGTCAGTCTCTCCTCAGGTGTCTGCTGCCTTATCCAAGAGCACCTCCACATGGCGTAACAACTTTACTGAGGTGCCTTTCCTTGAGCACAGGACAGGGCCATCATTCAACATCTCATTAAGCAAATCTCTTGACAGCCAGCATGGCAATGCCAGACGTTCCGTTAGCAACACCGTTAGCAGCATTGAACTTCACTGAATTCTACAGCCCTTTTTTGTTGAGAGCAGCTTGCGCCCACAGTGGGAACGTTTTCAGAGTCATTCAGTGGAATTCAAACCTCTGACCCCTGGTCTTGGCATAGCCTAGCGCCGCGCCAACGTCTGGAAGGGTGCGTTTCCTGTCGTGGGGCCTCCGCTCTGCTCTGCTTGGAGTCTCGTCCCTCCATCCTTCCTTTCCCTGCGTTTATTTTTGTGGCGTGCTAAAATAAGCAGAACAGGAAGCGCTTGGAGTTGGCGTAATTGGGAGAAAAAAGACAAGGTTTTCCAGTGCCCACCGACGCCCATGCCACAGTGCGGTATTATGAGTAAAGAAGCGATGTGCCACCTGGTGAAACAGGGGGCGTTTTGGGTATTTCTGTGGCAATTATATGACCCAACCCTGCATTGCATAACAGATGCTGGTGTCAGTGGCCATCAGGAGAAGGTCTTTTCAAAATGTCAGAAAGACCAAACACCCAGTATAATGAGCCTGTACCATTGAAGGCTTACGCTTTTGCCTGTCTGATTCAAATTCACGGTGTCTGTAGAACGAGCCCGCCTGGCCCTCTGTAGTCTTCTGTCTTTTGCCATTTGCTTACCAGCTGTGAGAGGGGTACCAACCCAGCTGTGAGAGGGGTACCAACCCAGCTGTGAGAGGGGTACCAACCCAGCTGTAAGAGGGGTACCAACCCAGCTGTGAGAGGGGTACCAACCCAGCTGTGAGAGGGACACCACACTAGTGCTCAATTGTCCCCCCTCATATTAGACCACCAATTGTTGTCACCAAACCGTAAAGCTTATTTTCAGAGCATGTCAACCACCCACAGACAGTATAAAAGAACGGGGAGAATGAAGAGATTGAGGATTTTCGTGTGAGTATAGTTGTTTGGCTACAGCTGGATCTTCTTGTCAGTGATATAAAGCCACCTCAACTCCTGAAATGAACAAGGTTTAAGGTTCTGCTCCACTTCCACTATAGGGCCACCTTGTGCAGTGGGGTCCTAGCAGGTACAGTCTGTGTATTTTATCCAGGATGTTTTACATATATACTGCCAGGATGTACTCAGGATGAGGGCGTGTGGCAGCATGGCAACACCAGTCAAAAATTAGGTTTTACATTTCCAGAAGAAACCCTTCGGCATAGTCCATTACGCATCTCAACCTGTAAGGAGATATATCTCTTTTTAGATAGATGTTTGCTATTAATTTAGCCGTGTTCAGATTTAACATCATCTGATAAAATCATTTGATAGTCATCTGATACACTGTTTTCTCTATAGATGTTTTGATGTAGTTCCAAGAGATTTGTTCTCCTAAATCATCTCTCATGTGATGTCACATTTTTCCTCATCTCCTTGTGGAAATTATAGCTTATAGAGTTTCATGAGTCGAGGAGGAGAGGTAGTAATTTGCAGGAATGTAGGGACTGAGGGATGTCAGCAACATTATACCCTATTACTCTTCCCCCAAATGCCATCCTATTTACTATATGGCTTTGTATGGGATTCCTTGCAATCAGAGTGGAATGTGATAACTCCCAGTCCTATAGCGAAATTCCTGCTCCTGTTTGTTATTCCGCTGACAATTTGGATGTAGACTGTGCTTGCATCTGTAAACACCGCTTGTCTTAAAACTGAATGCGGTTGTCAGAGCTTTCACTGCTTAATGTCAGGCAGCCTCAGGTACTGTGATAATATTTTGCTGATAATATTTTCTGAAAACTGTAATTAAGAACGGTGCGTTAGGCTGTAATTTTAGTGAAGATAAATAGACTTTTTGATAGCCTGTCAGTCATTATTTGTGTGGGGTGCCACATCTGCCATCAACGGTGAATATTCGTAACCACACACCTTAATGCAACAGTAGGCAGAAATGTACCACTCTTTGAGGTATGGCAGACAGGTAAACACACCTGTCATTTCCCCTTAGCATCCCTGGCTATGTAGGTCTGTGGTCTAGCTCGGACCACCGACATAAATCAACAAAAACTTTCAGAGCACATCACCAACTATGTCAACAAAAGACACCAGTTGGCATGCTAACAAGCTTTTATAAGTGTCAGTTGTGCTGTTGTTGGTAGCTGCTAGGTTTCGCATGCCTTTAAGGTAGATAGCTCACAATTTTAAACACATGGGGATCTGATGTGTCATTATTTGTAGCACATATTTCCTACTTACCACTCTTTGAAACTCTTCCCTTCTGTTCATCCCTGAGAGAGAGAGAGAGAGAGAGAGAGAAAGAGAAGACAAAGAAGAGAGAGAGCTAAAGAGAGAGAGAGAGAGAGAGAGAGAGAGAGAGAGAGAAAATGGAATAGTGGGTACTGGGTGGTGTTAATATAGCCCCTCACACAGCATGATGGATGCTGCTCATAGAGCAATTTTTAATGCACCGGTCACCTTTGTTGTATCTTGTATGTTTTTCAGGGTTGAGTTTTAAATGGGGGATATAGTTTTGCCTTGTGTTGCTATCTGTAAGTTATAAGTTGTAGAGTGGATGATGTACAATATTTGTGTAGTTTGCGATCATATTGGTTCGGTAATGATACTGTCTTCCCTGCTATGCTTTCATATTCCATTGTTAATCTGGGGCAGTTTGTGTGCACATGTTTTTATTGGGGTAGAAAAACAAAGGCATCCAATGGCATATCCTTTTTGAATTTGGTAGGCATCTACATTTTAAGCACATACTGTACTGTGTAGTATTTGGGCAGTTGCCTCTGTTTTTATTTTTTTTGTGTTGCGCGGATTATTCGTAGAGCTTGCCCAGTTTGGCAGATGGCCATTGCTTACTGAACACAATGAGTTGTGCTTTAAGCATAAACTTTATATCCATGCCAACTGAAACAAATACAGAGATGAGAATACACGCAATTATCGCCAAGATGCCAAAGCAACTCACAGGGCGAAGTAATCTTCAAACAAACCATCCTCTATTATGTCAGGTTCTCCCTGCAGAACGCCTAAAATGACCAGCTGGAATTAGGTGTCTTTTCATGTTGGTGGTATGTTTGTAGATGATAAATAAAAAAGACTTAATCACATGGATTAGACAAGACAAGATAACATAACATTACAAGACGTGTGTTATTCCACAGATGGTGGTTTGATGTGGGGAATACATGGCATTTCATTGACATCTAATTGACACCCCTAATTTGCACTGTTTTTTTTCCAGGAATGTCTGTATGTGTGAAAATTAGTGTGTCTTGATATTCTTTTCTCTCTGGTTCTCATAATTAACCAAAGAAATATTCCTATTAAAAAAGTTAGTGAGAAAAAAAATACATATTTGGTTTACAACTCACAGCACCTCTGAATTAACCAAATATATTTGTATGTAGCAGTAGCTGAGCTGGTTGACCAAGGTTATTTTGATTCTCAGTGAGCTGTCATAGCAATGAAATCTAGACATTACCTGGACTGTTGGTCACTGTGTATAAATGTGTCTGTGTCTTTACACCTAAATTATTAAACACTAACTATTCACCACTGCTACTATGGACTCACACACCACGCTATCAAACTCTCAACTCTCAATTCGCTACGTGTCACTCAACCCTGAAACTGATGTCCCTCTTGTCCAGTGGCTGCATTTGCCACTGCCGAGCTGCCCAACGCCCTGGACGCGGTGGAGCAGAAGCTGACCGAGTCCGAGCGCAAGCGGCGACACGCCAAGAAGGACGACTACAACATCGAGGTCCTGCTGGCTGTGGACGACTCTGTGGTGCGCTTCCATGGGAAAGAGCACGTCCAGAACTACGTCTTAACCCTCATGAACATTGTGAGTATCCTTTGTGTCTCTTCCTTTCGCAGTAGACCCCCCCCTTTCTGCTTACAGGACCTCCTCTTTACCCTTTGGGGACTAGACCCTCACACCCTCCCAACTTCTCCTCCCTTCTATTAATCACTTTGGGTAGAAATGAGTACCTTGAAGGGTTTTTAAAGTTCCACACTATAATTGGAGATAGGACGAGGTTTGAGGGTATTCATTATCATGTTATTTTCTCTGTCACTTTCATACTACGTATTAAAGTGTGTCTATGTATTGTTTATTTTGATGTTCACCCAATAAGCCACATTAAAGCAATATAATATGTCACTTATCTGACTTTTTCATTTTCTCATTTCACGTGGCAAAAAAAGGGGGAAAAAAATCCCAGTGGACACTTTGCTGCTGCTGTAGCTGTTGATGGATTAGATTCAGTGTGGTAGTAGGAAGAAAAAAATGAGAAGGAGAGAGAGAGAGAGAGAGGGGAGATGGAGTGGAAGAGGAAAGGAGAGAGAGAGAGAGAGAGAATAAAAAAAAGAGCAAAACTCATTACGGGTTCCACCAGCTCCTGCCACCTTAAGCTGATTAGGGGCTGGAAATCCCCGCGAGTCAGATTTTCACAGGGTGCTGGTTTCACTCTGTAACAGTCACCATTTGGCCCCCGCCTTGGTGGTCCGATTAGCTGCAGTAGGCCAATTATGGACTTGACTGGGAGTCGGCTGGACCGGCGGGGTGCACAGAGTACGGAGCGACACAGCACCGCAAGCACTGCCCCCATGTCACACGGCTAGCACACATAGCGCGGCTGAGTGGTGTTTGCAGGAGGTGTTTGTGTGTGTGTGTGTGTGTGTGTGTGTGTGTGTGTGTGTGTGTGTGTGTGTGTGTGTGTGTGTATTTGTGTGAGAGGAGTGGGGGTAGTGGCCCGGCCCGCGGCAGTCACCGCAGTGGGGTATCAGAGTTTATGTGAAAGTCCACAGGCTTGAAGTTTGATTCGGAAAAGAAGGCGGAAATGAGCCATGATTCGGTTTGCTTGCTCGTTTGATGAGAAGGTTTAACATTGTTAATTCACATTGCCTCGATGCAGCTCTGAGGGTCAAATTAGGTGTGGCATTTCTTTGCGGTGTACTAACCTTTGTTTGGTGCATCCCCTCAAACAAACGATTTGCTTGCTTTTGAAAACATACTGTTTATAAATGCAAGGTTGAATCAGTCTGTAGCTGTCTTGAGGTGCCCGAAGGGGACTTCATAAATTAAAGTCTGGCATAACCCCTCCTTTATAACAGTCACAGAACACAGTACCATCTTGAGAAACCCTCTCGATTACTACACATCCTGCCTGGACCAAGCTAGGGGGCTGTCCGCAGAGTTGCCTGCACAGAATACTCACAATGTTATTTTTCTCCCTTTTTCTCTCTCTTTCTTTTAATTTTTTTTGACTGAAAAATCTGCAATCATCATAGCCCAGTTGGTAAGACAAAGAAAGGACATTGTAATCACAGAATTCTCAGAAGTCATGGTCATGCAAGGTTTCAGTGTTCCTGATCTTTGTCCATCGCAGTTCACAGCACCACTTTACAGAAATAGCCTCAGAAACAGTTTTTCTATTTTACCTTAAGTTATTTGTTTTCTTTTTTTCTGCATGTCAAAAATACCGTAGCAAGAACCTATGACATCCCCAAAAAGTTTGTAATGGTAGAAACTGCATGGTTTTTATGATGTTTGAAAAAGTCTGTGGAAAGGTTAGGGGCTATTTTTAATGGTTCCTCAATTTTTGAACAGGCACCCTGTGACAGGTCCAACATAAACCCACTTATATAGGTCAACATTAAACTTTGGGCCAGGAATTTCAATGCTAAACACAGGTCCTGGGAAATTTGAGGTCATTTACTATTAATGAAGCTGTGTGGGACCAGTCAGATGCCGTAAGTGCTCATGTCTAGCACCTCATGTTGAAGTAGCCCTCTGAGGGTACCTCTGGGACTGTCTAAATCACTCCTAATAAGATTTTACATCCAAAGCAAATGTCCCTACCACAGACGAAATGTTTGTCTTTTTTATTTAACAGTCTCTGTTAGGTCATCTCCGTCTCACAAAGTCGTTAAGTTGACACATAGTAGTTCACCAAATTGGACACGACACTTCACTCAATCGTTCCCTTCTTAATTTTTTTTTCTTACCATGCATCACATTACCTTCTTTCTCAAATCTTGACATGATACATAATTGTATTGGCAGGCCAGTGTGCTTCCCTCTTCGTGCTTTTGCAGGTTAATGAGTAGTAGTAATGGGAATAGTGACTCTTTGAAGGGAGTCGGATCTTATGGCTCTGTTCATTTTCGAGAGCCGTTCATCCCTCCTTTTTCAGTTTTTTTAGGGGGCAGGAGTTACTCTCTCTCTCAGACAGATATAATTAATGTTGTAGCCTGCTTGTCTTATAGTCTTCTTATAGGTCATCTTTGTTGTTTTGCTTTGAGTTTGACTCTCATTCCAACCATATCTTCTGCTTTTCATTCATGCTCTCCCTCTCTCACATGCTGGTTGAACCAGGAAGAAGGGTCCAAACCCCTTTGTCCAAACCCTACTCATTCTGCCTGTAAGGAACCGAATGCAAAGGCGAGTGGAGTGGATTTAGAGCAGAGAGTTACATATTGACATAACTATAAAAAGAACCTTTTTCAAGTACAAATCGTTTTCCGCATCATACTTAAGAGCCGTTAAAATAATTGGATTATTCGCAAATGTAACATCACTTACGAGTGGCACTATTCATTATACTTCAGGCTATTATCTCTTATCCTGCCTAATTCAGACGGGACACAGCTCCTGTGAGCCACACAACACGCCTCACCACGAGAGTTTGTTCTCCGCTAAGATGGCCCATTCAAAATAATGACATATATAATAAGAATAATTATCTAATAATAATAACGCATGTTTATAACTGTGCTATAACTTAGGAGGTAACCCCCCCCCCATCCTCCCTCACCAATCCATCTCAGGAGACCCCCCCCCCCCCTGATTGGTTAATCAGCACATACCCCTCACTTGACACTGAGGCATCCTTTTAGGCCGGCCACACAAACACACACACACACACACACACACAAACACACCTGCTCAGCCACCCACTTGTGCTCCCTCTCAGGAGCTGACTGCCGAGCTGTGTACCAAGCGAGGACAGATTTAGTGCGACAGCCCTGAGCCACAGACAGCCCTGGGCCACAGACAGCCCTGGGCCAAAGACCTAAACATTTCTAAGTATTCCTATGAGAGATTCTATATTAGATTTCAGTCAGATTGCATCAGGAAGACATAGCGAACATAACACACAGGCATACAGGCAGGAGGTAAATAGTGATGTAATCTGTGGATAAAAGTGGTGTAATGGGCTCCATTATATTAAATGAGAGTGCCTGACATTGCTGTGCTTGCAGAAACCGCTCACGGTGAGGATGCACTTCACTGGATGACAGAATGATGACATCCATTAAGCCCGGTCAGAGGGCAAGGCCAGAGTTTGGGTCCAGTGCTCTTACCTCCAAGCACTTCTGCTTTCTTTAGAATAAGAGTGAAATATAGAGTGAGAGAGTCAGGGGAAAAGAGAAACTCTTGAGATTTAGTGTTTCTTTTTTGCACTCTCACTTTCCCACTTTCTCTTCAGTCTACTCAAAGGTAGACATATCCCACAGAAAAAACAGTGAGAAGGAGTGACAGAGAAAGAGAGGACAGAGAAAGGAGAGGAGAGAGAAAAACGAGAGAGGGAGAGAGAGTGTGTTGGCTGTGACTCGGAGACTCTGTGTGTGCTGGCTTTGAGACCACCGCCAGCTTGGCGTGCTGATAGTCAAAACACACAACAGGCACGCGTGTGTGTGTTTCTTTCTTCTCTCTGGGTTAGGGGAGTGAACAGTATGGATTTATGGAAGACAAAGCAAGGGTCTGTGTGTTTGGCCCACATTTTCATCCCAAGCAACAAAAAAAGAAACTCAGACGCATCAGGGGTTGGAGCTGTGGCGAGACTAAAGTAGCAGAGCTGTGCTGACATGTACAGAAGAGGAAGTGTGGGCCTCTATGGTAGGCTTCTATGTGTGTGTGTGTGTGTATGTGTGTGTGTGTGTGTGTGTTTGTGTGTGTGAGTGTGTGCTCCTAGGGGTGAAGGCCTCTATGAGTGTGTGTGTGTGTGTGTGTGTGTGTGTGTGTGTGTGTGTGTGTGTGTGTGTGTGTGTGTGTGTGTGATCCTAGGGGTGAAGGCCTCTATGTGTGTGTGTGTGTGTTTGTGTGTGTGTGTGTGTGTGTGTGTGTGTGTGTGTGCATGTGTGTGGGAGCTGATGAGGGTTCGTGCATAAAGATAAAACATGGAAATTCAACTCCCCCACCCCCGCCCCCTTTCCTTCTTTTTTCTTTCTTTTTTTCATGCATTTGATGGGAATTCCAGACCCTCTGTGTTGATTACGCCGGCTGCAGCTGAGAGGCCATGTGGCAATCAGAGGCGTTTCTCTCTCTTTTGTAGGTCATACTCCAGAGTCATTGCATAATAAGAGGCAACACTGGACATCTGCCACAGCCTTAACAAGATACCGCACACCACTGCCTGCCTGTTGAATCACAGGAGAGGAGGGACCAAGAGGGTGGGGGTCTGGCCTGTAGCCATGATGCTACCATCGTGTCTGGGGTGTGTGTGTGTGTGTGTGTGTGTGTGTATGTGTGTGTGTGTGTGCGGGTGTGTGTGTGTGTGTGTGTGGAGGGGGGGGGGGTGCTGACATGAAAAGTCTGCTGAGAGGCACATGAAGGGTGGGTGAATGAGTGCAAGGGGAGATGGTTGAGAGAGATAGAGAGTGGAGGAGTGAGGGTGAAGGAATAAAAGAGAGATGGAGGATTATAAACTGTCATTTAGTGTAAGTGAGAGAGATTCATACATTTTATTGTGTATGTGTGTATGTGTACAAGCCAGTTTATGCTTTTGTACTGAATCTGGGCCCGAGCATTGTATCGTACACTGTAGCCTGACGTGCACCTCCTTAGAAATATAACTACACGTCACAGCGATGCAGACCTGCAACCACTGTGATTGCAGTATTTTGGGGGGGTGTTGACAAAGCCTTTGCTCACCAAAATTGACAGGGCAACAACAGCTCACTCTGCTATGAATTGCTGACTTACGCTTGCTAATGTAAGCTAACGTGCTTACATTAGGTAGTTGGGTGGACTCGTGCCATTTCATCACTTTGATTTCCCAGGTTCATGACCTATTAGTCTGTCATTTTCGCCCACCCCCGGTGATTACCTTTAAAAGGTAATGAACGTTTCCTCGTGTTGGGATGACTGACAGCTGAAAAGGAGCGATGTGTGTGTACAGCAGGGCTGAGTGGGATGAGAAGTCCATTTAAACGGCAGCCACTCAGACATGATGAAAATCGGTGGGAACATTACGCTTCACTTCCGTCAGTAATTGCTCTTCTCTGTCCCTTTTTGTGTCCCTCCCTCAGGTAGATGAAATTTACCATGATGAATCCCTGGGAACCAACATCAATGTGGTCCTCGTACGAATCATAATGGTTGGCTACAGACAGGTAAGACTCCACCGAAGCATCGCACACACTGCACACTGCACACTAAAACATTTTTGACCACCCCTTGTCTGACCAAAAGGTACCCATTCATGCACTGAAATACAACAACAGTCTTAGTTATGTTCTATCACAAACAACTCCCAACTTTAGTGCTCTTGGTGGTAGAAGACATTTACAGATTAATTTACATATTAGGTGATGAAGTGGCTTGTGTCGTTTCACTGAAGTAAACAGTATTGTAGACCTTATTCAGCACCCCTTTTGAGCAGAGCATCTACTGTTGACAGTGAATGAGTGACCTCCAGGTTAAGGATTTAGCATCAGGTTGGATGTGGAGAAACAGCTAGAGTGGAATAGACCTTTACATGCCCTGTGTGTTCCTGAGCCTCCATTGGTAGCAGTCAACATCGATTTCCAGAGTCTGGAATGTTTGATCTAATCCCTTGTCTGCCAACTTGGGAGTGCATCTAGTGCGTGTGCATAGGCGTACATGTGCTGTATGTGTGGTCACTCCTCCGACTGACCAAACATCTATCAAATCCAGATAGACTCAGAAGAGGGAAATGCTGTTTTGCTTGCTGGCAGCATAAATAGCCTTTCGCGAACTTAAAGTTACACTTTTAAAAGTCTCACACACCTACTTTGAGCAGAGGGTCGAGAGAGGCAGTATTCATTCCACGTTAAAGTCCTCGGGTCCAAACAGCATAACAGTTCCCTCGTACTCCACCGCACTAGATTCGATCAACAACAACCTAATGTAATAAGTCCCTAACCAACCATGTAATTGCCTAGAAGTCACTTGATTAGATTTGATGATAATTTATAAATGATAGCACTGCTGTGATTTGACCTTCTTGTATCCTGCCGACCAGCCTTTTACACACTGGTGGCTGTGTGTTTGCGAGGGTTTCTCTGGATTTCATCAATTGTCTATAGCTCCCCATATTACCACAGGAATTATAAAACAGATATCATGAGGTGAGTGGTAAAAGACGCCGGAAGGTCTGCATACCGTTATTCATATACACGACACTATAGTTATCGCTGTATGGTGTATCACACCACTCTGTAATCTACCCATAAGGCCGAGTGGTTCTGTTGTACCAAGGGGGCATCACGACCCCCTGTCCATGGGTTACGCATCTCTGAAAGTACAGAGTGCCTTTTATAGCAACACTGATTCATTTCTCTGCCACACAAAATAATAATAAGGAAATATTGCTTCCCCACAAATGAGCTGCACACAGACAGTGCAACAGTACAGTCACTTGAGTTCTGATTCAGCTAGCCCCATCTCTCTTGTCTCTTTCTCAGATAAAGTTTAAAAAAACAACAACAAAATAACTAAATTAAGTTGATAAATAATTATTTGACACTAAACAGAGTCACCTGTGTCTGCCTCTGCCTGTCACAAGCCCTATCATACATCTCTGACAGACCCCCCCCCCCCCCCCCCCCCCCCAGCCCCCCTGGGAAGTGCTAGGTACACACACACACTCATACACACACACACACACACACACACATTCTCTTTGCACGCTGCGTTTGCCTGTTTGGGTGTAAATTAGCTCTTGCACATTCAGTTCTTATCAATCTCTGCAGAGTGTGAGGCATACTACTACTACTACAAAAAGGTGATTGACAGGGCCTTCCAGCTTAAGGATCTGGGAAGTGTTGTACGGGTGGCACACTTCCCTCAATAGCAATCAGCACATGAAGAGAGAGACTAAAACGGACGCACGCATCTGACACCTCTACCCCGTCTAAAATGAGTTGTGACACCCCATGCCAATTTAAATCGAAACACACATCACCGCGTCCAGTCTTCCTGCAAGTCTGGCCCTGTTGGTGTGAAGCAAGTATTACTGCATGAGGGGAAGAGAAGAAAGAGTAAAGAGACAGAAGGAAAGCTCAGTTCAAGAGGAGACAGCAAAAAAGAGAAGTAGGGGGTGAGGTGTAAGAAAGAAAGAGAAAAGATAGACAGATAGAAAAGAAAGAGAGAGAGAGAGAATAACCCTGGAACACAGCAGTTCATGTGAGTCTCACTCTGGCACTCGCTTAAATGTCTGGATCCTGACCATTTTTCCACCTCTCCGCACGAGCCTTTCGATAACACTCCTGACAGAGTGCATTTTGGAGAATGTTAAGGCCAACTCCCGTAAAGCAAAAACAGCCTCTGGATTCTGTGACTGGCGGAAAAAAATCGAACCACTTATACTAAGGTACTTTTTTATCTCACTTCCACGGACTGTCTGCCGTGTGTCAGTTTGATTCAGGAACCAACCCTCTAATAAAGAACCATTTGCTGTATACGTGGCTTCAGGCTTCACAGCCGGATTGTCTCTCCATCCCACCCCACCCCTCCCTCCCTAAAGTACTCTTAATTAGACACAGGGGACAGCACACTGATGTGTGGAGCACGTACAGGATTATCATTTTGAAGAGATACTTTACTGGAGGGGGCTGGCACAGGTCTTGCACATCGTGGGTCACAGGCAGCAACAGATGAGTGAGTTGGTTGGCGCTGAACAGAGATGGTTTTGTTAGGGTGGGTGATTTAGTATGAATCTTGAACATATTTGTACCTGGTGTAAAGAGTGCCGTTGTGGTCTGAAGTTAAGAATCCCTAAAGAATCTTCAGAACCATACAGTGAAGACTGAGAAGCCCCTAAGAATCTCAACAAGCCCCTAAAGAATAACTTACCAGTTAGGTATTAGTTCTTCTTTGCAGAACATTTCAAAGGTTTCTTTGGCTTGCAGCCTTGTAGCAACTTTCAGCCTTGAAAAAATCTGTCAGAGCTACCGAGAAGAGGATTTAAATAGCGCTATTAACAATTGACATTTGTCTCAAGGCGCTTTCAAGAGCCCAAGACCTGAACCCCCTACTTCAAGCACATAGGTGATGGTGGCAAGCAAAAACTCCCTTTTAACTGGTTAGGATGACATTTGCGGGTTTTTCTTTTTATAGGCAGACGTAATGAGCGTACTTAAACAATGTCATCGCTTTCAGGTTCTGTGAGTCACTGAAATGCAGATGGGAAAGGCGAAATTCATTATATGAAATGTATTTACTTTGAGCTTCTCAGCCTCCGTGTGGACTAAATAAACGTCCTAAAGTTGCCCTTCAGACAGTGACAGTGTCTGAAGACCTGATGGAGGGGAGTGACATTAATGCAGAGTACAGCAGTTACAACAACAACAATTAATTAGAAGATTCCATTTCAGACCCAGTTTATGATGTGAATGCTGGCCTGCTAGCTAGGAGTATTTTGGGGAATTTGTTGGATTTCAAGATGAACTGAAAATGGAGAATTATCACCCACGCCGTAAGAGCAATCATCACCACAAGCACAAGGGTAAAGATTCACCTGCCTGATGATGCAATGCCATTACGGGTGTTTTCCAATCCTTGCACTGATGATCTGCTGATGAAGAAGCTTAACTCAGTCCAGCAGTAAGTTGGACACGTGTTCCAAGAAATGAAAACGTTCATTGGGCTGTGTGTAACCATGGGCATTCTTCAGCGTCTAGTGAGGAGAGACTATTGCTGACAAAAGTGGCTTTCTCAGACACCTTTTCCCAAAGTCTAGGGACAGAAAGGGTCAGTGAAAAGAACGCACCAAGAGCACAAACAAACAGGTTGCAGTGCCAGCTTGCCTGTCCAACTACCAAAAACACATGAAAGGTGTGGATTTTCTGGATCTGATGGTAGAAGTTCCAGCATTGCTCAAAGAAATGGTGGAGGAGGTTCTTCTTGTTTTTACTGGCTGTCAGACGCTACAATGCATACATTGCTGCAAGGTGTGCTGGTGGAAAACATTCACAGCCAAGTGCAAGAGTGGCTGGAGAACCTGGCACAGGAACTTGTTACTCCAGTACTGTTGCTTCTCGACCAACAGTACCTCAGGGAGTACATCAAGGCTCTTTATTTCAGTGTTATTTTTCTTTACACATCCACTTATGTTCTTACAGTGCCACTAATGTATGTATTTTTGTATTTACAAATGTTGAATTTTTTTGGGTGAATTGATTTAAAAACAATGTTAATGAACTTTAGAGCAAAGGCAATAACGTGCAGTTAAAGCCAAATGTTTAAGCTCTCAAATTGTTTCATTTCATTTTTCTATCTGCTTCAGAGTCTGTGAAATAAGGGGGGGGGGGGGGGGGGGGGTTCCATCTGCCTGGGGCTTGCCCTGTGAAGGATCTGTCGTTGATAGTTTTTTTCTGTAAAACAAAGGAGGTTCTATACGTACGTGAAACCTTAAGATATTTAAAGAACAATAACCTAACCTTAAGCTATTGAAAGAACCATAACTAGAACCATTGTTTCAAAGACTTGTACAATCTTCAGTGATGTGGCCTAAAGCCACAAGCTAGGGCCAGGATTAAGTGTTCATCTTTTCGCAGTGGAAATGGAGGAGTGGAAATAAATGCTGGGGTGAACAGAGAGAAACAAAGAGAGAGAGAGCGAGAGAGAGGGCTCCCCTGAGAGATGCAATGCTATGGTTGCCCCCAGCTTCAGCAGCCTCCACCTCAGGCAGCGTGATTGATGCTCCTCACACATGACTGGGATCTGAGAGAGGAAGAGAGGCGCCATTGAACTCCTTTGAGCTCACACAACAGAGACGATCAGAGCACACTCACACACAGTACACATGCAGGCACACGTGTGTGTCATTCAGTGTCGTTCAGTGTGTGTGGGTTACGCATGCACACGCACACACAGACACACACACACACACACACACAGTAGAATCACAGCATTAAGGCACACAGCGTACCAATTAGCTCACACTCACACACACAGCCTAGATGATCAGAACATAAGAACACACGCGCACACACACACACACACACACACACAAGACAGCTTCATGTTCATCACAAGTTGGTTTGAATATGCGCGTAGAAGACATGAACACCAGGCAAGGTACACAGCGAACTTGGACTGGCCTCTGTGTGGCCCCTGGTCTATTTGCTCGACCAAGAACATGACTCTTGATTGGCTCCGACCACTCAGGTTCAGGTCTCGCCACATGCTTGGAATATCCTGCAGCTGCTTAACATGGAGAGTGGCTGGGGACTTCATCATCTGTCACAGAGGTCTATGCCCCCCCCCCCACCCCCTTTGCAGGAGGTGTCCACTTAGGTGTTTGCTGTTCAAACAGATCTATTTTTAACGATGCTCCACTATACCGAAGGGTAAATAGTTATAAACATCTTCTCCCACTGTGGTTTTTCATTTAGTAATAATAGTGAGTGAAAAATCTTGGTGCTGTCCTAGTAACACACATCTCAGGGCATGGCAAATGTCAGATCATACTTAAGAAAAAACTGGATCAGGGATTTATTGAATACCATGACTGGCCTGATCCATGGAATCCATATTTGCAGTAAAGGGGGCTTCACCAGATTTTTGAGGTAAATTGATTTTGTGTAAAACTACTGAATTTGCTTAATAGAACAGTTCTTGATTCTACTTTAAACCAGTGAGAGATCCTAAAAGATCTTAGTAGCTGATAGCCCTAAACCTCTATGTAGTACAGACCACTGGAGAGATAAGAGGTTGGATGTTTCACCAAAGAAACATATTACATTTTCCATCCGTCGACCTATTAATCCATTCTCCATCCATCAATCTTCCATCAAGAAATCTCTCTATCCATCCATGCATCCATTCATTCATCAATCCATCATCCCATCATCCATCAAGAAATCTATCTATCTATCCATGTATCCATTCATCCATTCATCCATTCATCCATGCATCCATTCATCCATCAATCCATCAATCCATCCTTTGATCGATTGATAAATCCCAATCCTGCACTGCTGTGTGTTTGTCCATCCAGTCCATCAGTCTGATCGAGCGTGGGAACCCGTCGCGGAGCCTTGAGCAGGTGTGCCGCTGGGCCAACACCCAGCAGCGTCTGGACCCTAACCATGCTGAGTACCACGACCATGCCATCTTCCTGACCAGGCAAGATTTTGGTCCCGCAGGTATGCAAGGTACTGTATTTCTCTCGATCGAGGCCTGTGCAGTCTGAATGCTGATATGCTTCCCATTCACACAAAAACAAACTCAAACGGTTGGCTTCATGTCTGGCTCAGGTAAGGTCTCTGGAAAAGGTACAGTGGGGTTTTAGGGGGGCATATTTGGGGTATTTATATGGAGGAAAGGGGGTTTGCTGGTTGCTGGTGGAGAGTTTCACCTCTCCCTGGTGCTGGCAGTCTCCTCTTGGCAAGTTTGACACTGTCATTCAGTGTATGTGGGTTTCCAGCACCTTGCTGACTGGGTATTGGTGCCAACCTGTCTATCGAATTTCAACCAACCAAAGAAAACAAAAAAAGAACAAAAACTTTTGTTTAAAAAAAACATTAACCAACAAAGAAGAATTTTTGGCATGTAGAGAAAAAAAAGGAAAGTGCTGGAATAGATGCTAACATTAGTGTGTGTGTGTGTTTCAATTCCCCTAAAAATCACATCAAACTCACCATCTGTATCGTGTATCACCTCATTTTTAAATAGATTTGTCTCAACAAACATTTGTTAACATATTTACACTTACATCTCGTCTACGTATTTGTTATGTAGTCTTAGTCAAATGATTTCATCTTTGGAAAAAGTATGATTCATCTCTAACCACTCCATTTCAGTATTGTCTTCCATTTGCATTCGAAAGCACTACTGATCCCTAAGAACAATATTACCTAACCCTAGGCCAATCATCACGTGTGCTGTCTTCTGGGTCCCCGTTTTAACACTGAAAGTTCAATCAATGGACATAAAATCACTCAATACATTTTTCCATGTAGAACAAAGCTGGGTATGGCTTGATCCGTATTCATGTTTTTCCTTTGCATACAAAAATTTGATCAGTCCTTGATTGTTTTACATGATAATTACTGTCCCTAACTTTTACCCACTATGCTTTGTTAGATTTCAAGGTTCATTATGAAGCCTATGAAGTCTAGAAAGCAAAGGACTTTAATCTGGCAGCATACCAGTTAGAGTTAATTAATATGCACCCTACACAGAAGTAGAAGAAAAGAGCGGAAAAAGGACATTCTTGACTCAATTACTGTGGTTGTGTGTCAAACAAAAAAATCGGTTGTTTTGAAGTTCTTTGCTATTTAAAAATCTTATTTATTTATTTTTTGAACACACATATGTCATGTTTAAAGAGGAAGATGGGGTAAAATGGGAAAGAAAAAAGCAAACAATAAGAATGATCTGTATTTTACACTTCAAATGTTGCCATAGTGTCTGGTTTGTTATGACCATAACAGGACAGTATCTATGGCCACTGGGGCATGCTCAGGTTAGGCTTTGTGTTCACAGATAGCTAACTTTCAGCCTTCAAGGTAAACATCACACCCTCTCGCAACAGTTTTACTACAAGATGGTAGGTTCCTAGTCCAAATATAAAGCCAGTGAAGCAATCCCATTGATAGTCCTCCTCAGCAGCAGAGATGGACTTGGCAGTTTGCCAAAGATGTGTAGTCCATAGATTTACCACTAACTGTTGTCCCCTATCCTTTCAAGCAGCATATGCTATTTCTAAATGAAATTCTGATAAAAAACACCATATTCTAATGCTGCTCCACTGAATGGGGTTGGTTGATGTTGCATGGGATTGTATGGTCCGTGGTTTGGTTGTTTAAGACAAGTGCCAACTCTGTTGAAACCAAAACAACTTTTTGGAGGAGGAGAGAAGGAAGAACTGAAGGTCCTCTTTTAAAATTGTATTCTTGGAAAGAACAGGAGTGGTTTTCACATATGTTCTTGATGTCTGTGAATTTAGATACACAATATATGAATAGAAAATAGAAGGCTGGACACCTCCAGATTTGGGAAGGGAAAGTTTCTTATACACAAGGTTTCTATTTGCTATATGATTAGCAAATAGAAAAATTAGCAATTTTACCTATATTACTTATGTGTCCGGGGTTTTTGGGAACTTATTTAGCTGGTGAACTCTCGAAACTGTGAAAGATCTTTTACTCTCTGAGTCTGGGCTCTTCATGCCCGAACATGTGAAGCATAATAGACACCAAGACAGCCAGGTGAAAAACTTTCACATCAAGGAAGACATGGATAACTTCACAACTGAGTTCATTGTTACACACCACAGGTAACACTAAAGCTATTCAACACCCTTTTCACTGTAATCATATAAGATATTTTCAGATGTTAAATCTCGGTCTTGTCAATGGACGTTTGGCTGCAAAAGGGCTGTTGCAATGTTTATTTATTGATTTTTACTTTTGCTTCCAAGGCCCAAAACTCTAAGAGCTCAGAGAATGTTCTAGCGCATTCTCTTGTAGCCCCTCTATCTATCTGTCTGTAGATAAAGGGTCTAGCACTTCTGCTTCTTATGCAACTGTGCCGGCTGGCTAAGCACTCGTCTGACTTGTATTGCTTATGACGCACCCCAAATATGATAATATAATAATATAGACAAGAAACAAAACCAGTAGCCTTGGCAACACTAACAGCTCCAGGCCTCAGGGTAGTGCAAACCACCATTAGCCCTGGCTGTAGCCTGACTGAGATGCCATTGCAGTTGGATTGACATGATTGACATTGCTCCTGCTAAAGGGCAGAGGGAAAAGAACTATTGACCTTTTAGTGGATCTCACCATTTAGCCGTACAAGGCTATTATTTGTACTGTTACGCCACCGATGGTTATTGATTCTCTGAGAGGGGATCTGTTCCGCACTGCACTGTCTGCTTTTTTGCCTGCATGCCAAAGATCTTCAGTGAGGTCAGAAAGCATGGAATTGATGCTGAATTGGGTAACCCCCCCCCCCCCCCAAAAAAAAAAAAACAGAACGTGCTTCTGAACCAGCAAATTGCACTTGAACTGAGACACTGCACATCTCTTGATCGAGTATAGCATACTGTATCTGTTGTGCTTTGCTTCTTCCTTGTGTGTTTTCCTGTCTGTGTGTGTTCTATATGTGTGACTAAGATGAGGAATGACTTTCTGCTCTGTTTGTGTGTGTGTGTGTTGTTTTTTTTTTTGGCCCTATTGATGTTGGTGTCTTGCTGACTCCTCGCTAAAAGCAAACAAGAGAAGGATGCCTTCTGCCTGCCTCAGGTTTAAAATGTTTGTTTGTTTGTTTTCTTGCAAGCGGAGGCTGCTGAAAAAAGCATGGCACATGCACCAAGGCACTCCAGGCTTTGGCTAGGACGATAGCGTCCACCACAGCAGTGCTTAGCTTATCCTCCCTGAGGATGTTGCTTCTTAATTATCATGAACAATATGATGAGAGTTACAAGACCTGATTCGGTTTCATTGATGTCCTGTTAGTGCAGTCCTCTCTTTTGAGTCAATCATCCACCACACTGAGGGTCACACCACTGTAGTCAGCAGAACACCTCCTGGTTGCATCACACGAGTTAAGCATGGACAACAGTGTACACACAGTGTGTGTGTTATGTCCCAACACTGCATGCCAATCCTTAGAAAGGGTGCTTTTATATACCCATTATCTCACATTCTCCTGTGCGTTATACAGTATATAATTAAATGCCCTCTTCTATCTCACATTGGAGGTATTTTTTCCCTCTTGTTGGGTTCCTCTATCCTGTCCCCAGCTTTCGCTGTCTCACAGTCTTCTCACTAATCCCATTCCACTTTATCATCACTGCTTGTTTGACCTCTTGTTGCCTAGGTTACGCCCCAGTGACGGGCATGTGCCACCCACTGAGGAGCTGCACGCTCAACCACGAGGACGGTTTCTCCTCTGCGTTCGTGGTGGCCCATGAGACTGGACATGTGTAAGTAACACACACACACACACACACACACACACACACACACACACACACAAACACACACACACACACACACACACACACACACACACACACACACACACATACAAACACACTACAGTGTTATCACACAAACATCATCACACACACAAACACACACACGGTTTGGCATGACATCACACACCGTTATGTCTTATGATCTTAAGCTTCCATCATCAAACATTACATCATGATAGCTTTAGTGTTACTTCATTTAGTATGACTACATCTGTATGGCTTTAGTGTTACTTCATTGCACAGGCATGGTACTTACAATTGCATTTATGTGCTTTCGTCCGGCAGATGCTTTTGTCGTCTGCCAAAAGTTTTAAATGCAGAATGCACATGCAGGTGTGCTTGTGCAGACTTGTCTGAAAGCTCAAATTTGCCAAAGAATATTTGCTGTGATTTGACAAGGACCACGAGTGTCAAGTCAAAGCAGGATGTGTTTTCACACGTCAACCTGAGCTAGTTTACAGCGGGCTGGAGAGAATCGTTCTCTTGGTTGTGCCTTTTATTCTTATGTTGCATTTTGCATTTTGCTCTTAGGGTTGTCCTTGAAGGGGCTAAAGCCACAGCTTCTGGAAATAGCATAGAACTGGGATCCCCCAATTCTATGGTAAAGGGTATTGAGATAGTGCTTTAATGGAATTTGGCACAAAATACAGTTCTGAATTGATAGCTCTGAAAATAAGCACTGGAGACAAAAGCAACCCTTAGGCAAAACACATTTTGGGCCAAGGAGTTGGATTCGAATGGAAGTCTGGAACAAACACATATGCAGACAGTACCAGCACCAACAGCAGCATGCCGCATTGGACACCATAAGGGCATACAGTATCTCACAGATGCTTTAGAGACCCAGGTCTGTAACTCTCAAACTGGAGACAGTTATTACATTTACATTTAGTCATTTAGCAGACGCTTTTGGCTTCCATGCTTTTCCAAAGCGACGTACAAGGGACAGTTATAATTGAAACAGTTGGCTGCTTTTCTGTGTCTGGAAAGGGATCATTTGATAATAGGCTTCATGGTGCTATTGGTTGATAATGTGAACAGTGAGAGAAAGACATTTTTATTTCACAGTTGTTTGACAGAGCTTTTGCAGTATTGTTGAGAAGTAAGCTTTGCCAGTTCTAATTTGCCCCTTTGAATGCTGAAATGCTCTCTCTCTCTCTTTCTCTTTCTCGCTCTCTCTCTTTCTCTCTCTGTATCTCTCTCTGTATCTGTCTCTCTCTCTCTCTGTATATATCTCTCTCTCTCTCTCTTCCTCTCTTCTGTCTCTGTCTGAAGTTATTTTTATCTGACTAGACATGTGTCCACACCCAGCTTCATTGGCATCTTGTGGGATCAATGCTAATACACTACAATGCCATTTAGCATCCAAGTCTGGAACTGAACTGGATAAGGCCTACAGGACCCTCAGCAAAGATCCAATTTGGATGCCCCTAAAAAGAGCAGACTTAACTGAAATAGCTTATAACATTTATCTTGGCTGGGCTCGAGCTAAAGCTGTCCAAAGCAGTGCTGATTGTGCCCAATTCCTTCTCTGCTTCAGTTCAAAGACAGTCATATACTTTTGAAAAGTGTGTTACATGAGCACATATCTCCGTGTTTATCCTATTTTATTATGTGATTGCGCAAGCATACAATTCTTAGGTTAAATGATCATTTATTGATTTTCTGGAGCTGTTTCAACTTCAGCGGTTTTCACGATTCCACTGCACTAACAGGTCTGTCCTGCCCTATGCTTTGTAGGATGCTTGTACTCAGCTAATTGAAAGGTCTGCTGGTTTTATATTTATTGACATTTTTTATCGCTCCTTTTGACAATGGGGGATGTTATGTGTGTTGGTTCCCTTTAACAATGGGGGATTTTATGTGTGTTGGTTGTGTTGTGGTTAGCATTTCTGGCTTTTAAGCAGTCGACTTTGAAAGTCACTTTGGTCCAAAGCATCTGCTAAATACATGACCTCTAGGCAGTGGCGGACCTACCATTAAGGCGAACTAGGCAACTGCCTTAGGCCCTCACCCAGCAGAAAGCCCCCGATAAATTGCCCACCCAGGCACCGATGGGCCGATAGGGATGGGATGGCCCAAGTCTATAACCAACCGGCCCTCCCGCAGATATCGTCGGTCGCGACAGTTTTCCTTGCTTCACCGAATACATTATATACCTCTAATGAAAAACCAAGAGGAGTCACTGTCTGCTATTTATACTACTCCTAGTGACCTGTATTCACACTCATGGTTACTATTTTCTTTACTTATCTAATCTCCTCCGTCAGTCTTACTTTGTTTATTTGTTATTAAATGTCAATCACTCTAGCCTAATACTTGCGTGTCTCGCTCGTAGACACCTTTAACACCCCTACACACACACACATAATCACACACCCAGCATGCAACACTACCATTACCACTGATGTTTACACCTCATCGTATGTTCTGTTCTGTTCATTTCTACAATAAAGTTCAAACCAGTGGCGGCGGACCTTAAGGGCGATTGTGGCGACGAACTGCTTTCAGGAAAAGGAGATTTTTTTTCTCTGTCGGCGTACTAATTAAGATAAATTGACAACAAAACAATTAGGGCTTCCTACACCAAATGTATCGATTCAACAGGTTTCTACAAAGGGTGGAATCCTACATCCAAGAATTGGAACGAAAGAAAATCATGGCTAGCACGCTGTGAAGTGGCTAACGCGGTCTGTATTTCTTTATTTGTATGCTACCACTGTCACTTTTCATAGGTTGTACAGTGTGAATGTTCGCTTTTTGCCCTAACACTGAGTTATTTTCTTTGTGAAGACTTATTTAGCTTTTGTAAGCCAATACTTTCGAGATTAGTCAATAAATATAGTTGGTTTTGACTTATATGTTGCCCCCTTCTTTACGTTGTTACTGGACATATTTTATGTGTCCTGTAAAGCTATGTTGCATCATACACATTTGAGACATGTGGATAATGAAAAAGTGGGATAATTTAATGTGGAGCCAAATCATGTTTGCTTATGAAGGCTCCTGAATGCAACTTTCTTCCATATAACTAGCTACTGTAGCTATGTAGGTAGAGGGGAAATATTTTGTGCTGCCATCTACTATACAAAAAGGTTTTACTGTATGAGTTAATCAGCGTACAAAACAATTTATATTGCTTAATGTAGGTCGCCCTAATCATTATCAAAAAAATTGTGTACTCTTTCTCTGCGAACATTTATTCCTAAAGGCTCTGTAGTTATACATATAGGCCTAACCATCTGATACTAGCCCAGAGTTAAGCATATTCATCTAGCAAACTATACCTACCTTGGAGTGTTACAATAGCCAGTATCATTTTATTCCATGTGTCCATCCAGGCAAATTTGTGGATCCAAATGTTATTAAAAAACATATATAATGTTATTTCTTTTTAATCATCCAAAATTATGTTAAGTGTATGGGTATTTTGCATACATTGAGTGGGCAACGCGCCGTATATTAAGTGGGCCGCTCTGACAGACAACTCCCGGGCCACTTTTTTCCCCCAGTCCGCCCCTGCTTTGAGGTGGCCCTTTTTTTTTTTTTGCATTAAAAGGACGGATGAAGAGGGCCCCTGGCTATGTTCGCCTTACGCCCCCAAATGACTAGGTCCGCCACTGCCTCTAGGATCTGCATTTTATTCGATTCAGTGGTCTTTGAGCCCTCAACGAGGTAGAAGATGGCTTTCTTACATCAGAAACATAAAGTAGGCCTACACAAAGTCACAAGCTAACTCCATAACTACTAAACTAAGTTAGCCAGTTGATCATATTTAGGCTTACAGAACAAGGCTCTCATTTGTCGGTCAATGGTCATTGGTGTTCAGTCCTTCTAACACCTCTGAGAATTGGCTTTGTGCATGTGTGTGCATGCTAGTACTTCTGAAGTAATTTGGAAGGGCAAGATGGCTACTTTGTATGACAAACAAGAAGCAGTTTTTGGCAGCTGGGAGTAGGAAGTACCAGCTGCCCCTCAAGCATATGGGAGCTATCTAATGATACCACTGGAAGATTGGTCGCAAATGGGTGCTTGGTGCTAAAAAAAAACGGGGCTGAGAAATGATCTATGGTCGGTCTTATCATCGTGTCGCAGGCTCATGTTCACAAAAAATCAGTGGTTTGTAGTCCTTCTAACCCTTTTGAGAACGGGTAACTAAATATAATATGTAATCATGTAAGACATGTTGTCCACTGCAGTGTGTTTCAAGGTAAAAGCCAAGACAGCAAAGAGAGATCGCTTTAAAGTCAGTTTTGAATTTGCTATGCAGTTCATTAAAATAAAGTCACATGTCAACTCTACTCAAGTGGCACAGTGTTCCATGTTATAATATTGCTGTCATTTTCATCCATCTACAGAATACACACACATTGTTTGTGTTAAACAAAATCTACATCCATACACCAACAGATAGCCCTCAAGCCTTCATAGAATGCATGCATTATTTCACTAATATCAGCTGTGCTGTTGAGGCACGAAGGATGAAAATGGTAATGGTATTTAGCCAATTTTTTCATTTAGCCAATCAAAGCATTATGCACCATACAACAAAATGCTTATTATTATACTTAGTATACTTATTGTATTGTATTGTATAATACTTATACTGTATAATATTGTATATCAGATCAGAGTACAATCGACAGTGATAATAACATAATAAAATAAACATTGTTGTCATATCTGGGCTGAACTCCACTCCAGCATCGCCCCGTCTGAACTCTGACACCTGCTACAGCCTGTCTCTCACTAACGGCCCATTCACACGTTTGCGTTGGAATGTGTTGATCCGTCAAGGTTGACGGATCCCCATTCACTTTGAATGCGCTGACGCCATCCTTTACCAAACTGAAGTGTGGCTTCGTTGGGTTCCGTTGCGTTGCGTTTCATGCGTTGCTTGCGGCAAGAGTTGAACATTTTCAACTTTTCAAGAGGCAGCGCATGCGTCAAATTGCCATTCATGCATAACTGACAGCACAGGTGCTAGCCAATCAAACAGTGTTTATGTTCACGTCTAAAGAGCGGGAAGCTAAAAAAAAAAAAAAGATGGCGGACCTAACTTCGTAGGTGGTCGTATTTGTACTTAAAAGTAGTTTGTTTGAATTGCTGAGATTTTTAAAAAGTTACCGATATAGTCACTGTACAATGTAAAAACCCTGTTATTGTAACTGAAAAATACGTCTGATCCAACTATCTAATGTTAGCATGCTACTACTCACAAGGTAAACAGCTTGCTAGTGGCGTGATTGGTTTGTTGACCTGTCAATCTCACTATAACGTCTCCATTATCAACACATGTTGACTCTTCCTATCTCATCTGTTGGATCAAGACATTCCAACGCAAACCTGTGAATGGGCCGTCACTTTCCCAGCTGCACTTCAGTCATCTTCCCAATCATTCGCACCTGCATCATTCACATTCACCTGATTAAACATCACTTTCACCTGTTCTACACATTATATTTACTCCTCACTTCCCTCACTGCCCCGTCGGACCTCGGACACAAATCTGGTGACTACAGCTCCCGACCGGTTCCTCCGCTTCACAGGATTTGCCACCATTCCGCAAGTTCGCTCTGTTCCCTCTGACTTAAGGCTTATGATTTCCACAAGGCCCTGAGCTCCAGTTCGCTTTTGTCCCCTCTATCCCGATGGGTGAATTCCACTTCACAGAAGCCTCTACTCCACGGCCTCCAGGTCGTATTGTTATCTTGTTTATCAGGTCTGTTTTCTCACGCGCTTCTGTGCTTTAATCTGCCGGGCAGCCCTCCGTCTTCAAAGGGTTTCCAGTTAGTTTACCTTAGTTAACAGATATCTTATCTTCTGTGCTTTACCTGTTTTAGTATCCAGTCTACCTTGTTTAATCCCTGTTAACCCCTTGTTCCCTCGTCTTTGGTTTCCCGAAAACCTCAAACTCTTTCTACATCCTGGTGTTTCCTGAGGTTCTGACCGACCACAAACATGGAAGCCAAAGTCATTCCAAAGCATGGCCGTCATAGCTGGTTTACACCACCAGGCTCCACTAATCCCTCTTTTATTTCCGGATCACCTGAAGCTTGTGAACCATTGATGCCTCTTTACCCTGAAGAGATCCCCGCATCTGTATCCCTCCGAGAGGTCCAAAGTGGGTTATTTCATCCTCCACCTCCAGGGTAAGGTACTGCAGTGGCATCTGTGTGGCATGAGGGTGGGTTGGTGTCTTTTGACTCCTTCATGACTCATCTCTGTGTGAAGTTGGAAGTTGGGGTGACCCCAAAGTTCCAACGTCTCATAGATGAGCCACTTCATGGCCCCTCCACTGCAGCTCCCACTCTTGCTTCTCTTGCTGCCGCTGCCAAGGCAACAAGTCACGCCGCTGCAGCTCCCACACCTGCAGCTCTGACCGCTGCTGCAGGTGCTGCTCCGCCCGCTGATGCTCCAGCTGACTCAGCCGCTGCTGCCACTGCAGCTCTTCCGGCCGCTGCTCCTGATGCGTATCCCTAACTTGCTCTTGCCGCCACTCCTGCTCCGCCGAAGACAGCCGCCCCAGCTCCTGCACCTGCTCCGCTGATGGCCACTGCTGAACCTGCAACCCCAGCGCTGCTTGACCTGCAGCAGTCGCTGCCCTTGCTGGGCCTGCATCAGCTGCTGCCTCTGCCTCCGCCTCGAGGAAGCTCACAGCAGCCTCTGCCTCCGCCTCGAGGAAGCCCACAGCAGCCTCTGCCTCCGCCTCGAGGAAGCCCACAGCAGCCTCTGCCTCCGCCTCGAGGAAGCTCACAGCTGCCTCTGCCTCCGCCTCGAGGAAGCTCACAGCAGCCTCTGCCTCCGCCTCCAGGAAGCTCACAGCTGCCTCTGCCTCCGCCTCGAGGAAGCTCACAGCTGCCTCTGCCTCCGCCTCGAGGAAGCTCACAGCAGCCTCTGCCTCCGCCTCGAGGAAGCCCACAGCAGCCTCTGCCTCCGCCTCGAGGAAGCCCACAGCAGCCTCTGCCTCCGCCTCGAGGAAGCTCACAGCTGCCTCTGCCTCCGCCTCGAGGAAGCTCACAGCAGCCTCTGCCTCCGCCTCGAGGAAGCTCACAGCTGCCTCTGCCTCCGCCTCGAGGAAGCTCACAGCTGCCTCTGCCTCCGCCTCGAGGAAGCTCACAGCAGCCTCTGCCTCCGCCTCGAGGAAGCCCACAGCAGCCGCTGCCTCTGCCTCCGCCTCGAGGAAGCCCACAGCAGCCACGGCCTCTGCTAAGCCCGCAGCAGCCGCTATCTCTAGTCCGGACGCTACAGAAGCCGCTGCCTCTGTCCCGAACGCTGCAGCTGCTCCTGCTGTTCCGCCACCGCAGCCTCTTCTGCTGCCCCTGCTGCCACAGCCTCTCCCGCTGACACTGTCCCTGTGGCAGCAACTGCTGCTACTACCACGCAGCTCCTGCTGCTACAACCCCCAGAGCTGCTGCTGTTCCTGATGCCACCATTGCTCCCGCACCTGCTCCGCCAATCCCAGTCCCTGCCCAGGAGGAGAGCGGCTCCTGGAGGGAGCGGGGGGGGGGGGATTCACGTCTGTGCTGAACTCTGCTACGGCCACGCCCCTTTTCAACTCCCACACCTGCTACAGCCTGTCTCTCACTCACTCTCCCAGCTGCACTTCAGTCATCTTCCCAATCGCCGGCACCTGCATCATTCACATTCACCTGATTACACTATCACCTTCAACTACACACTATATACACTCCTCACTTCCCTCACTGCACCGTCGAGCCTTGTCTAACAACGGACACAAATCCGATGACTACAGCTTCCGAACGGTTTCTCGACCATTCCATGAGTTCGCTCTGTTCCCTACGACTTAAGACTGGTGATTTTTCACATGGCCCTGAGCTCCAGTTTACTTCCGTTCCCTCGATCCCGATTGGTGAATTCCACTTCACCCAAAGCCTCTACTCCACAACTTCCAGGTTGTTTCCTTATCTCTGTATTGGGTCTGTTTTTTCACGCGCCCCTGTGCTTTAATCTACCATGCAGCCTTCCGGCCTTACAAGATTTCCATTTAGTTTACCTTCGTTAACAGATCTTCTGTGTTTTGTGGACATTATCTTCTGTGCGTTACCTGTTTTTGGACTCTATCATTTGTTTCGTTCTCTAGTGTTCCACTTCACAGAAGCCTCTACTCCACGGCCTCCAGGTCGTATTGTTATCTTGTTTATCAGGTCTGTTTTCTCACGCGCTTCTGTGCTTTAATCTGCCGGGCAGCCCTCCGGCTTCAAAGGGTTTCCAGATAGTTTACCTTAGTTAACAGATATCTTATCTTCTGTGCTTTACCTGTTTTAGTATCCAGTCCACCTTGTTTAATCCCTGTTAACCCCTTGTTCCCTTGGCTTTGGTTTCCCCAAATAAACTCAAATTCTACATCCTGGTGTTTCCTGAGGTCCATGAAAATTGTACGGCTTGTAATTACAAAGATAGATGAGTTCTAAAGAGGTGAGTCCAAACGCTTTGCTGTACCATGGCTGTCACTTGATCAGATAGGATTAGGTACGTCATTCCACCACCGGAGTACAACTAATGAAAAGAGTCTTGATTGCCAGCTCTAGCTGTAGAAGGAAGGCATAGTCAACAGAGATTCTTCAAAGGAAAGCAGTGGTCGAGTTCTTCCTTCTTAGATGCGGAGCACACAATGAACGGAGACCATAAACTCATTTTGAACACTGACTGAATCATATTTCAAAAGCAGAGTGTGTGTTGTCTGCCTTTGTGTGCCAGAATGTCATTAGACCATTAGTGTTAATTGCTTAGTCGCTTCCCTGCACCTCATTAGATTATATTTATTGCTCCTAAAAAACAGGTGTTAGGAGAGTCAAACATTTCTCTTGTAGGGTGACGTGTTTGCATCCGCGTAATTGCATAGGTTACTTTAAGCAACGGGCAACTCCTGCTACGCCATAAATGCATTAGCGTTTTGTTTGTGGAAATGCATCTAAATGTATGGACCCAGTCCCCAGTCCCCAGTCCCCAACGCTACAACAGCTGTTCAAGCAAAAGCAACACAAATAAACAGTCAAAATGTGCATTGTGTGCTTCCTTTAAAAAGTCTCAGATTATGAAAACTGTTTTAAGGGGCTTGTGTTTATTGATTTGTCTTGACATGAAGCCCTGTGAACTGGAGTGCTTTTTTTCCGGGTGCCTCATAAGCCCCTCAGGCCCTGGTCCCGCCACTGTGTGAGGCTCAACAGCACCGTCTGCAGGACAGCACTGTGCCAGGGGAGGGTTTGCTTTTCCAGCAGGTCTCGTGTCTGCCCAGCTCTCTGTCTTATATTTTCCGACCGTATGGATTGGGGTGAATACAAAATCTCCTGCCAGGAACCCGTTGCATAAGAAATGTTTTTTTTTCCTCCCCCTTGATTTTGTTCACTCTTTTCCAGCCTCCAGTCTTTGCTACTGCCCTTGATAGGCAATACTCTCTCATTTTTAAAGGTCCCCACATTGATGAAGTGGTGAACTGTTTGGGGGAGCTTTGTAGAATATTTCTTTCCAGATGACACCTTTTTTTTAGAACATTGGCTTTGCTGGCAACTTAAGCCTTTTACCGGAAGCCTTGGGCAAATAGAGCCATCTTTTGCTTTTGTCCCTGGGCGTTTTGTGATTTCTCTCTAATCTTCCCAGCGGTGTTCATGGCATTACTCACCACCTGTCCTCATTTGAACTGCCGCCCGCAGGTTGGGGATGGAACATGATGGCCAGGGAAACCGGTGTGCAGATGAGACCAGTATGGGCAGCATTATGGCTCCGCTGGTGCAAGCCGCCTTTCACCGCTACCACTGGTCACGCTGCAGCAAACAGGAGCTCAACAGATACATCCAGTAAGCGCCTGCTAGAGTGTGTGTGTGTGTGTGTGTGTGTGTGTGTGTGTGTGTGTCTGCTCATTCATCCTAGCCCTGTCACAGTTCAGAGGGGGGCCTGTGATAGTGTGTGCGGTGTGTGTATGAGAGAAGATGTGTGTGTCTGTGTGAGAGTGTACATGAGAGAGAGAGAAAAATAGTGTGTATGTGATTGAGTGAGTGAGTGAGTGAGTGAGTGACTTCATGGCCCCTGTCTGAGCTCCAGTGTAATCACCCCCTGTGGTCAGGGATGACAGACAGTTGTGCGTTTTCTCCTTTCTTTCATTGGAATAGAGGAATTTAATTTCCAGTTGTGTGCCTGGGTGTTTTAGTGTGTGTGTGTGTGTGTGTGTGTGTGTGTGTGTGTGTGTAGCTGTGAAAACATAATCAAGGGTGTTCCATTGTGGTTTAAAATTCAATACGAGCCGTGAATTGTTTCTGTAGATCATTGTCATGTCAGTCTTGCTCTTAAATGTGCCATTATTCATCCTTGTTGTGTTATGTTTTTCCTTCCTGTTTGTCTGACCCCCTTCACACACACACACACACACACACACACACACAGCTCCTATGACTGCTTGCTGGACGACCCCTTTGAGCACAAGTGGCCCAAGCTTCCTGAGCTTCCGGGGATCAACTACTCCATGGACGAACAGTGTCGCTTCGATTTTGGGGTCGGGTACAAGATGTGCACCGCAGTAAGCCTTACAGCCTCAAAGATGATGCTTGTCCAATTCTTCAAACTTTCTGTTTTGAGGGGATACATGAGGTGTAAACACTATACAGCTGCCTGGAGTAACTCATACTCCTCTAAACTGATAGTCAATACCTCATGATTGAGACCGACACATTTAGAGAGAGAGCCACAGGCTTTTTACTGGAATCTAATTAATTTGTCCAGTAGCCCTAAGCTGTCATCAGTATCCTTGGTGACCTGCTCTTAATGTTTACAAGGGCTTCCTTCTGTTGGCGAGCTGTGGCTGATGGCTGAAAGCCTTGACTGACCTTGAGAGGCCTTCCTTCTCAATTTTCCCAGTAGCGCCTTACTACCAAAGTACCCCTTCAGACCTCGAACCCCCCACTCCATCCCACCCTGCCTCACTTCACTCAAGCCCTCTCTGCTGCTGGAAGGGGCCCATGTCATTTTGGGCTGCCAGAGCTGATCCTCTTACAGCCTCAGAGGAAGTGATCCAGACACCATCAAGCGTGCAGGTTCAGCTGGAACCTTTTCTCTCTCTCTCTCTCTCTCTCTCTCTCTCTCTCTCTCTCTCTCTCTCTCTCTCTCTCTGATTCTTTCTTCCTCACTCTCTCTCTCCATCGCTCTCTTTCTCTCTGTCTTTACTGCATTCTTTTTCTCTGTTTTTGTGTAGGGCTAGATTTTAGCCTCTTCTGTGAGTTACAGCTGGCAGACGAATGACAGGGAGAGAGGGAGCGGAGACTGAGAAAGAGAAAGTAATAGAGACGGAGAGAGCAAGGGAGTGAAATGGAGATTCAGAGAGAGAGAGAGAGCGAGAGAGAGAGGGTCCTGAACACATCGCTTTTAGCCAAAACCGTGCCTGAGCGGAAAGATTTCATTGAGGATAGAGGCTCTCAGTCTCCGAATCGCCCTGTAAGCTTGGCCACAGAAATGCATCCGCTCTCACTTGCTCATATTTTTCTCATCCTCTCCAAGTCTGCCTCACTCACTCTCTTTCTTATTTTTCCCCCTTCCCTCCCTACCTCCCTCCTCTCTCTCTCTCTCTCTCTCTCTCTCTCTGTCTCCAGTTCCGTACCTATGACCCATGCAAACAGCTGTGGTGCAGTCACCCTGACAATCAGTACTTCTGCAAGACCAAGAAGGGACCCCCTGTGGATGGCACAGAATGTGCCCCTGGGAAGGTGGGTATGATGCCATTGACATTGCTTTCAATTTTGCCTCTCTGAGTTCACTTTCAAGGCTTTAATTAGTGCTGTATAGCTGTGACCATGGAAACACTATATATATAGATATACACTTATTATTATTATATATTCAGAACCCGATGACTTGGGCTGGATTTCACACATAACATGCAGTGTTCTCATATATTATATGTTCGTGCTGCTGTAATGTATTTGATCGCAAATATAATGGATGAGTTTTAACTCGAATCTGGTGCTTTGAGAGAGAAGTTTGCAGAGTTGGAGAAGAGCTTCTAAAAGTAATTTCTTTGCTCCTCATTTCTCTTCGGTATGTTTCTGTCCCTCTGGGATAATACTCTCTGTGCTACACTCAAACACATAAACACACCTACACACACACACACACACACACACACACACACATTCTCTCTCTCTCTCTCTCTCTCTGGATCCACTACACATTGGGAAACATGACTAAATCATAGGCACAACATGCACTAAAAGCAGTGGTCAGTTATGTGTACAACTGAATGAAAATCTGGCCCTCTGGAGATTCATTTGATAAGGAAAACTTTGGGTGGGTGGAAAAAAGCCGAATTCACTCATCGAGGTTTATAGCAAAGCTTCATGGTCGTTCAACTCCTCACCATCGTATTGATTTCACCACAGGAAGCAAAACCAGCCGTTTAATTTCCTCCCCTTTGTTTTTCATGCGTCTTCACTTTGATATTTGCAGTACTCGAGTCCCTGCTGCGCTGGATGTCCTCCCACCACCGACAGCAACGTTCCTTTTCGCCTGGAGTTTCATTCTCGATGACGGTTCTCGTTATCTCGTTTCTCGACAGTGCTCATTACGCCGCCTAACTAGGGGGTGTCAATCCCTTGAGCATTATGGGCTGTTTGAAGACTTGTGGCGGTGGGGTATGAGCTGTGCTTTCAACAGCTGGAACAGGAACACTCACCTAGCTGGCTGATTTGCACAGCCTGTGCATGCATCACGGGAAGCATGATTGAGGTCCTGACCACAACGCTCTGTAATGGCCCTCTCATTTTGTCCCATCCGCAGTGGTGCTTCAAGGGCCATTGTATCTGGAGGTCATCCCAAGAGCCCTTTGGTCATGATGGAGGATGGAGCTCCTGGAACAAGTTTGGGTCGTGCTCGCGCACCTGTGGTGGAGGGGTGCGCTCCCGCAACAGACAGTGCAACAATCCTTCGTAAGGGATGCACCCACACACGTTATGCATGCACGCAACCATGCACATACACATATACATGCATACTAAAGCATACATCCACATACATACATGTACTCAGACACACACATACACACACATGCACATACACACATTCCTTACACACACAAACTAATATGCCTGCATACACACATACACATACACGCAGAAACACACACATATGTAGCATTTTCCAGGGAGGTCCAGTTGAATTGTTGGCTTCTAGCTCAGTAAATCACATGTACATCACAGACCTTGGAAATTCACTCACTGCAGTACACCCATTTCTAACTCATCATCCTAAAAAACACCATGCATGATGCCACTGAGGGTAGTCATTTTAATGGGGTTCAATTACGATTCTCAGTTCAAAGGTTACATAAAGTAAGTGCAAAGATTTGACCTGTGATGGTAGGGAGACTAGTACTATAATCACTTATTTCTCTAGATTCTATTGTGAATCACGAATCACTCAGCAAAGCTGGTACCCATAGAGAAACCGAAGAAAATTGTGATAATTATTAATTTGTTCTTTTTGTCTCCAAACATTATTATTTTTTAATTATTCCATTTTCCTAAACAGCTTTGTCCTCACAATGCCAGTATATGTATATGTGTGCATGTGTATGTCAGCTTCCATGGTTTGCTGTAGAACATCTGTCCACATTTTCCAAAAGTGTAGTGTGTGTAGTATTCACTGCTCACTTTTTATGCAAGTCTTTGCATTGTGGGTACATGCTTGAGAATAAGCATCTTTGTAATCACCCACATATTCACCACTCACTTTTGTGTGTCAACTGCAGTCCTGCATATGGTGGCCGTGACTGCCCAGGCTCGTCCTTTGACTACCAGATGTGCAACACAGAGGATTGCCCGGGCCCCTACGAGGACTTCCGGGCCCAGCAGTGTGTCCAACGCAGCAACAAATACCACAACAACGTCAAGCACACCTGGCTGCCATACGAGCATCCGGATGGTGAGCACCCCACCCCACCCCACAGTTCACCGGCACCCTTTGAACTGACCACTCAAGGCTCACTGCCACCAGTGTCAAATTTCTGCTAAGTCATGCTCTGACAGTGTCATTCCTGACGAAGGGAAGTGTAGCGTGATACTGAAGCAAATAGTGCCATTAATTGCTGAGGACCCAGCAAAGACGTTGTAACCCCGTGCATCCACGAGCGATACAGGAGAGAGACAAAGCAACCAACTGCCATTCTGTTTTAATGAGAGTTGGCGATTTACACCGACAAGAAACAAGTGACTGTTGCATCGCCAACTAGGCAGGGCAGCAATACGCCAGAGGTCTGTTTTATGCGACTTACCAATGGGACTGAAGGCAGCGTGAGACACATTGCTGAAACAACTGAGCAATCATATCTAACCTACTTTGTTTAGTTCTGTAACCACAAGCAAAGACCACCCATATGTCTCCCTCCCGTGTCACCCGTGTGACCATAGGCGTACAAAGAATTAAAGCCTTCGTGCTACTACAGGTGGGAGCTCACAAATAATGTAAATAATGTTTTATATTATCTACTGCAGATATTTTTTAAGGGAGCGCAGTGAACTCACTAAACTGATTCTTCCAGCTGTCTCTTCATTTTAAATCCACTCCAAAGAACATACAGTTGTGCCTATGAAGTTATTTTCTTGTGTTTTAAAGTTTCAGTTTTTTAGTCACAAATCACCAGCCATGACCTTTGTGAGAAGCCAAGGAGCAGGGCATCAGCATGTTAAACATGTAGTGGGGGTGTAACAGGATCATACTCTTCATCTCTTTTGTCTCTGCGTGTGGGTATATGTATGTGCGTGTATGTGTCTGCATGTGGGTATGTGTGTGTGTGTGTGTGTGTGTGTGTGTGTGTGTGTGTGTGTGTCCCTCCCTCCTCCAGAGTCCCATAAGTGTGAGCTGAGCTGTCGATCTAAGGAGACGGGTGAGGTGGTGTTCATGAACCAGGTGATGCATGATGGAACGCGCTGCAGCTACACCGACGCCTTCAGCATCTGCGCCCGTGGGGAGTGTTTGGTATGTGCCACACTCACACACACACACACACACAGACACACACACACAGTCTCTCTTTCTCTCTCTCACACACACACACACACACACACACATACACAATCTCTCTCTCTCTCTTTGTCTCACTTACACACACATACACACACAAACAATCTCTCTCTCGCAGCTAAAGAGGTTCTAGCATGTGGTAAAGTTTGTGTAAGTAATATGTGGTACAGGAAAGGACATTTTGCATTCACATGACAACTGTAAATTAAATTATGAGGTGGTCAATTATGACAATTACATCTTAACACATGTAGCAAACATAGTATACAGTTATAATTAACTTGCAGTGAAAAACAAATAGGTAGGCGTGGAAAATAGGAGAAAAACAAGGTAACCCATAATAACTCCCAATTAAGCATAATGGACATGATGAAGACAGCAAATTACATCAGAGTAAATTTGTTTCATGTCAATACAGCAGACCTGAGCAGCAATCAAATCAGGCATATTGTTGGCTCTCAGCCTTTATGCATTACAGCCCTAAGTAGCTTATGAACTGCTCTGTGAATATAAATTACGAACGTTTACATAACAAGTTGCTTTGCAAAAAATGAAATGCAATTATGAGTCCCCAAAATCCCCCAAATTAAGAAAGGGCACATTTTGTGGCTAGGTAAGTAAGTGAAAGGGAACACACACACACGCAAAGATATATTAACATAACTTTGCAGTACAACTTTATATAAATGTGAGCCCAATTATATAATATAAAAAGTGTCTGTCTGGTAAGATTGACAGTGAAGTCTTTTGCCTTCGAGGCAGGCAGAGGTTCTGGTCTGATTAAGCCATTGATGCCACAAGGGAACACAGTCAAGCATTTATTTAGGGCGAGTAGGTCATGAAAGCCAATGAGTGTTTTGGCACATTAGCAGTGTCCAACTGCTAAGCTGAAACATCAAAAGGCCTGTTTAGCAGACACTGGCACTATGTTTGTCATAATTTCATATTCAGTCTCAACAACTTAAGCACTTTATATGCTAAATAAATACTCACTCTCTCTCTCTCTCACACACACACACACACACACACACACACACACACACACGCACGCCTTCAGTTGATATACGTTCAGTTGCTGTCTAACTCAGACACCAATTAATTTCAAAAGGGCCTGACTATGAAATCTAATTAGGATCCTTAAGCCATGCATCGGTTGAGGGAGAGAGAGCAAGCTTCATTTTACCCTCTGCCGTCAGTTACATTTTGACATTGATTGTATTCCTCCGTGTGGTCTTTTATGGACACCCAGATACATATGTGATTGAATGTTCTTGTAGATCAGCTGTTAGAGCAATTTATCACTGACAGCCTAAGGCTTTAGGTTGGTTTCTGGGCAACTGACATACTGCTTAAAAACGACTACCTTACATGTACTGTCACTTTGAATGGAAACATGCTACTAAATAAGTGGCTTTTCTACCTGCTGACTAAACCACTGGCCTATCTCTGTCCCTCAGAACGTGGGCTGTGACAAAGAGGTGGGCTCCTACAAACAGGAAGACAAGTGTGGCGTGTGCGGCGGGGACAACTCTCACTGTCGTACCGTCAAGCTAACGCTGACCAAAACCCCCAAGAAAACAGGTACTGTTAATCATCCCCACAGCTTTAATGGCTACACACATCTTAGCTACTGCTACTGCTACTGCTACTGGCGCTTTACGGTTATCAAATCTGCCTCTTGTTCTGCGTATCCTGAACTGGAATTTTAACAAACCATCTGTAAAGTTTCTGTAGGAGAACTAGCCAAATCAAGTATTTCCCATATACTAAGCCTGTAAGTTGACACATTATAATACTCAACTTGTTATTAGCTTGTGTCTGATACGATATGATCATCACAAAACATACTCACAGCCATGGGTTACAATGGTGTAATTCAGAGGTTCTCAGTTCAGCTCCTGGTGTCCCTCTGCGTTGTACATTCTCCATCTTTCTTTTTCATTCTCCATCTTTCACACAGTGGCACTCTTATAATGAGCTCAACATACCTGATTGAACTAATCAATAACATGTTAATCACACTGATTCCTACCATGGAATGTGATGACAGAAAGAGGACATGTAGAGCAGGAGTGCAGAGACTGAGAGCCAAGACTGAGAGCCGGGTTTACTTAGTTTTGGTTTATTTTTGGTCTCTGCCTCTCTGTGGCATGCCAGAAAATCAAAAGGACATTCTCACACACCAGTCACTCATTAGTCTACTTATTACTCAGGGATTGCTCAGTACTGGCTGATTTTGTGGTGTGAAGATAGTTTCACACAAAATATGGCAGACCAGTTATTGCACTCTTCTCACAAAGGCATTGGAAATCAGAACATGGAGAACATTTACTTAGTTAAAGTTTCATGTTTAACAATGGTATTGTAATATTAAAGATAGTTTCACACAAAATATGGCAGACCAGTTATTGCACTCTTCTCACAAAGGCTTTGGAAATCAGATCATGGAGAACATTTATTTAGTTAATGTTTCATGTTTAACGATGCTATTGTAATATTAAAGAAACTATCTTGCAATTTATTATAGAGTAATGGCATGGCATGAACAAAACTCAGAACTCTGTAAGTCAGCTCATCCAATCGAATTGCTGCCTGCAAGTGTATAACCATGCCTTCTGATTTGACACATGGCAAATTGGCAGATTGACACTAATTGGCTCCACTAGTGGTTCTCTTGCACCCAGAGGAAAGCTTTGTGGGTAGGGGAGAGGCATCCAATGCTGTTTATACTGTAGGGAGAGGTCAGGATTGTTTCATCAGGACCATAGGGAAAATGACAAAAACACTAATTCTTGACCCACTCTAGACTTCCACAGATTAGATAGATCCATTTGTTGTGGCGTGTGGTATTATTTTAAGGTGATATGACGACAAAGGTAAAGATAGCAAGACAGTTATTATTTGTACATACAAATTATACAAGGATATCGAGTTTTCTTTAATTGAATTACAGCATTAGCATCATTATTTAATAGCCACACCTCATATTTAACAAACAATGCTCGTCTGTGTGTGTGTGTGTGTGTGTGTGTGTGTGTGTGTGTGTGTGTGTGTGTGTGTGTGTGTGTGTGTGTGTGTGTGTGTGTGTGTGTGTGTGGCCGGGCAGTCACAGTAATGCCAATAAGTGTGTCTGTGATGGACCACTGTGGCACTCTTTTTTTTACACCTTATACATCTCTTAAACATCATCTCTTATACATAATCTTTTTCTTCTGTCACCTGTGTGGGTCAGGTATGCTGAAAGTGTTTGACATCCCTGTGGGAGCGCGTCACATCCTTGTCGAAGAGAACGAGACTTCCCCACACATAATTGGTGAGTTTGAACCCTTGGCTGAGTCAGAGCTGGGACACTGTATATGTAATCCACTGGATCGGCTTCTGCTTGACACCAATTAGCTTTTAAGGTGCTCAGGCGTTACCCACACTTTCACAGCGCAGGACGTTTTCAGCTTTTTAATACTCCATTCCATTTTGTTGTGCCTGGAAAAAAGTATATATATATATAAATAATAAATAAAAAGACCAGGAAGATCTGTGATCTTTGTGGTGAAAACTGTTCAGTACAACCCCACAACTGTCCCCTAGTTTGGTCCAAGCCCCTGGAGGGATAATTATTTTGATATCTGTCATAAGGTGAGGAATAACAGCAGCCTTTATTTTTAGATCTATCATGAGGCACAGGGCAGCCCAGCACAGCGTGTTTTGGGGGTTCGGGGCCCTTCAAGGACATGATATAAAAATGTGAGGCTGTGTGTGTGTGTGAGGCTGGGTTTAGTCTGTATAGTGTATAATGTAGGCGTAGCCTTTGGGATCACGTCAGTCACCCGACACACCCGTGTCAAATCAGTTCATTTTTTCACTGCTCAGCTGCATAATGGACCATGCTATATATATTCTATAGTCTATATTTATATCTATATTTATCCAGCTAGTGGCTGTCCTGGTTCAGGGTTACTCTTAAAGGATGGGGTGTGGAATCCATAATGTCCCCATGCGTCTGTTTCAAGTAAAGGAGCAGTGGCATTAATTCAGGACCTCAGGAATGGACATCAGATTTCACAGGCTCCTTATTCTGCCTATACTCCTGAGGATTTTTTTTCACTTTTTAACTGTCCTTTTAGTTAAGCCTGAACACTGGCAGTTTCCTCTGCGTTTCACTCTTGGGAGACGGTGGGATTTGGGCATAGACAAATGGAGGATTGAAGGGCATGCAATATTTTGATGTGACAACATTCAAGGCATTTTTTCACTATCTCCCTCTCCCTCTCCCTCTCCCTCTCCCTCTCCCTCTCCCTCTCCCTCTCCCTCTCCCTCTCCCTCTCCCTCTCTCTCTCTCGCTCTCGCTCTCTCTCTCTCTCGCTCTCTCTCTCTCTCTTTGTTTGCTTGTTTCCGAGCAGCTGTGAAAAATCAGGTGACGGGCAACTTCATCCTGAACTCGAAGGGTGATGAGGTTAAGTCCAAAACATTCATTGAGGATGGACTTGAGTGGGAGTATTCAGTTGGAACCGGCAAGGAGGCCTTGAAAACCATCGGGCCCCTCCATGAAGGCATCGTCGTGCTTGTAAGAAAGTGCTTGGTAGCAAGGCCCTAAACACAGATATTTGTATTTGAACTAGTACATTTTGCAGGCAGTTTATTCTCACAAATGGGGCTCTAAACAATACAACAGTTAACTAATTTTAAGGATATTTCTGGATTTATACTAGGGCGGGTATTGTGTGTGTTAATGTGTTCTGGTTTATATTACACATCTCTGTCTGTATTGTCTTGTGAAAGAGTGTGTCTCAGTAACAATTTGCAATTGAGTGCCATAATTGTTAATGTCAATATGTGCTTATGTTCTAATTTTCAGTAAATTTAAGTTTATATATGTGTGTCTGTGTGAACGCAATATGCTTTTGCCTCTGTGTATTTGTACATGTGTCTGTGTGTATGTGTCCATGTGTCCATGTGTGGCTGTGCGGTTGGTATTTTTAGTGATGTGTCTTGCTGACAGAGCTCTATTGTCTGTGACCAGGTGGTCCCGCAGCAGGAGGAGGCTAAGATTAGCTTGACCTACACGTACATCATCCACGAGGACCTGGTGCCCGTCATCACCAATAATAATGTGCTGCTGGCCGAACTGGACACCTATGAATGGGCACTGAAGAGCTGGTCACAATGCTCCAAACCCTGTGGAGGAGGTCAGTGAGCTCACTGTGTTTGTGTGTGTATGTGTGTGTGTGTGTGTGTGTGAGTGAGTCAATGTGTTTGAAATTAGAAATGAGTGTGTTATTTTTTTTTTAGTGTATTTGTGTCTGTAGAGGAGTAGATTTATGTGTATATTGTTCTAGATGGCAGTTGTATGCAACTGTGTGTGTGTGTGTGTGTGTGTGTGTGTGTGTGTGTGTGTGTGTGTGTGTGTGTCTGGATACTGACAACTAGATATGTCCTCTTGGCTCCCTTATAATGAATCATTTCCACTCCTCTGTGGGCATCCCCAGGTGTCCAGTACACTAAGTATGGCTGCAGGAGGAAGAGTGACAACCGCCTTGTGCACCGTAACTTCTGTGAGCTGGGGAAGAAACCCAAGCCCATACGGAAGCGCTGCAATGTTCAGGACTGCTCTCAGCCTAAGTGAGTCCAGCATCCCATTCTATCCATGCTTCGTAATTTTATCCCTGCAAGAAAGTGCCAGGATGTGGTATATTAATCGCATAACAGATAATGTGCATGTATGTGTTAACTGTTGTGTGTGTGGCCTGTCACACATTTAAATGCAATGTGTCAAAGTATATCTAGACGTAAAAAGATTATGTAAAATTAATGTGAAGTAAAAATGGTGGTAACTGCAATTTCGGCTGTCCACAAGAGGCAGTACTTAAAGGCTTTTCCGAGTGGCTGACAGGCTCAAAGGCTGCCAGACTGAGGGGCTAGTTTGCATGAGATTGCACACATTGGCATCTTGGCCCAAGGGGCTTGTTGATTCCCTCAGGGAAAACCAAAGGTGAGTGATTGACTGTGAGGGCGAAAAGTTCCACTTCTGCCCTGCCGTATCTTGGGGATGCAGCTTCTATTCCCCAGGATGGGGGTGTTACCGGGATAGAACATCTGCAGCCGTGTTTTAAGCACCTGGTAGGTGCATTGCCCTCAGGCTCAATTGGTGAGGATGGGCCCACAATAACAACATCCTTAGGGATTGTTTTCTGAACTGGTGCTCCCCTGGTGTTTTTTATGGTACACCATAGATGTGTTGTCTGATCTTATCAGGACATGATTGCCTACCAGCACTGGGAGCTGAGCAGAACAGCCTGTAGCTCCGTACACATGTAGGTGCTGTTCCCGCTGCGAAGGACTCCACTGGCCACTTACTGTCCAGCTTTGCCATACAGCTCCCCATCCTGCTAGGGAGGCCTGTGTGGCCACCACTCTTGTTTGAAGGACCCTTAGGGAACCCCCTGAGTGAGATATGCGTCTCTCCTCCATGGTATCTTAGGCAACTGGCGGTGACTTTTTACCAGCTTGCACCTGTGTCGAGTTGGATGCAGCCCAAGATTGTTCATCCACATTTGGAGAGGCTTCAATGAAAGAAGGCCCAAAGGGACTATAGATGAGGCTGCTGTGAACATACTCAGCAGTCTCAGAAATGATCTGAAAACCAGAGCCCTGCCTCTCCTAAAGCGTCTGATGAGCTGAAGGATGTTGTTGACCTGCCGCTGAAAGCTTTCATCAGTCGTGAGTCCAGTTGATGCCAATAAACACTCTTCAGTGGTATCAGGGAGCTCTTTTGGTGAGCCCTAGCTGGGTGGCTCCCTGGCCCTCCCCTCCCCAGCTGCTTGTGTCTTCCTCGCCTCTTCTGATTCTTGGAAGGGTGACCTCGCTGTGCCAAGTGAGGAGGCTGGGTGGGGGCTGGCTGGCCTCTCTGGGCTGGGCCAGGCCATGGTATTACCTGAGCCCTATTCGTTGCCATAGAGGGCCTCTATCTTTGGGTTCATGGCACAGACTGGCAATCTGCTGTCTGGCATGTGTAACCTGCAGGCCGCGCTCCAGAGCTCGTAGTGCAGCAGAGCCAAAGACTGTTGTGGAACGGCATGTAGAGGGCAGAGGGCTTTTCTTGCAGGGTCCCAAAACTGAAGACTGGGTCAACCATATTTGGCGTCAAGTGATGGTCAGGGAGGACATTAGCCTACCCAGCTTCCTGATCATATAGGCAAATGCTCCTCTATATGGAGCTGAGGGTGGGAAACACAAACCTGGGGACTGAGAGGTCTTCTTGAAAAAAGTACTCCGAGGAATCACCTGGGCAGGTGCTGCATCCAACCCCAGGAATACCAAAGCCATCTTTATAGCAGGTCTGACTGAGGTCTGACTCGTCTCGGAGTGGGGAGTTACCACTCAACTATCTAAACTCATGTCAACACAGATCACAGGGATTAAATCCTGTTTCCTTTAATTTAATGCATTAAGGTGAGAACACACGATTTCCTGGAGAACAATCTGGAGGACCAAGGAACGAGAACAGAGGAAGCATGCGAATAACACTATGTGCCATGGCTGTTGGAGGACTTTATAACCCACCTCCACTCCCCACTAATTCGTTCCGGATGGCACTTCATTTGGCAGACCCTCCATATAAACGCGCAAACGTGGTGGAAGTGTGAAGAGAGAGGGTTTAGGGGAAATATTATACGTAATAATAATCCAGGTGCTAAAAGCATCGCCTGCCGTTTCCATGGTGTCTGTGCATATCGCTTGTGCGTGTGTGTGTGTTTGTCTTCTCCTGCATTTTGACAGTAAAAGCTTTACATTGCTCCTTTTAAAAGACTGTAAACTGGTAGTTTAGCTGTCAGACCTAATTGACCATACTTAACACTCTAAGGTCCAAGGCCTTTTAGACTTTTCTAAGTTGACTGACATGCCTTGATGTTTTTGTTAGTGTTAAAGTGGATCTTTTATATGTCTCTTTTCAGCCATTCACTCTGACTTCTGTGTTGGATCATTGTGTGTGTGTGTGTGTGTGTGTGTGTGTGTGTGTGTGTGTGTGTGTGCGTCCCTGCTTGTGCTTTTGTGTGTGTGTATATATATATATATATGTGTGTGTGTGTGTGTGTGTGTATGTGTGTTTGTGTCTCAGGTGGGTGATTGAGGAGTGGGGCCAGTGCAGTAAAACGTGTGGGAAGCTGGGTTACCAGTCTCGGGTGGTGACGTGCACGCAGGCCCTGCACAACGGCACCAGCCGCAGCGTCCACACCAAGTACTGCACAGAGGAGCGCCCCGAGTCACGCCGCGCCTGCAACATCTCCGCCTGCCCCGCCCCATGGAGGACCGGTGCCTGGTCACAGGTAAAGGCCCTCACCACTGCGTACCCGTAAACACACACACACACACACACACACACACACACAAACACACACACACACACACACACACACACACTGCCCTTCTCTGAATTCCCTCTCTTCTACATCAAAATCTGTATCTGTATGATTGCAGTCTCCTAGGTGATTTTCTTCTCCTCTCCTCTTAACTTCTCCCTCCCTTTACCCTCATATGGGGACTACTCCCATATAATCATCACCTCCTGTATCACCTCTCCTCTCCCTTCTCCTTTCTACTTTATCCAAATATGTCTTTTCCTCCTTCTTTGCACCTCCCGGCTTCCCTCACCTATACTCCTGTTTTTATCCTCCACTCCTCCCAACTCATTTCCCTTTCTCCTCAACTGAGCTCTCCTCGTCTCCTTCCTCCTCCATTCTTCATTTCTCCTCTTCTTCAACTCCTGGCTCCTCCTCCTCCTGCTTCTCCGTCCGATCTCCACTCAGCCCCCTGTCTCTACTGTGATTTCCCTTCTAATTCTCACAGCTCTATGTGCGTAATAACAGTACTTGGAAGTCAGGGTGAAGGAAAGAAATGTGGGCGACTGAAGAATGAATTAACTTATTCACTCAATCATTTGGTTTACTTTTGCAACTCTTTTCAACTTCACCTTGTGTTCTGTCACCAGCAAGACTCACTGTGCAGATGGCAGGAACTCACAGGCGTGAAACACTAGCACAGTGTTGAAAGTGCACCTGAACCTGTTTGTCAAACCTTAAGTGTGTATATGCATCTATAGAGATCCTTTCTATTGAGTATCTGAGTGATTTCACTCCAATTATACACAGCATCTTGAATCTTCTGAAAGAATCTCGTCCATGGATATTGACAGAGCCAAAGAAGTAGTTGCATGCCTTAAGTAGACCTTATGAATTAGTTCCTAACGTAATCAGGCTTTGCCTTAAGTATTCTTGGCAGTTCACACAAGGAGTATGTAGATGTGTTTGTATGTGTGTGAGCGTGTGTGTGTCCGACATTTTTTCGTAGATGTATGTCTGTATTATCATATGTCTGGATGTGTGTGTTTTCATATTTTCTGATATGTGTGCTGGTCCTCATATGATCTCTCATGTGTGTGTGTATTGTAATTTGTGTGTGTGTGTGTGTGTGTGTCTTCTACAGTGCTCGGTAACCTGTGGTGAGGGCATCCAGCAAAGGCAGGTTGTTTGCCGTGCCACAGACAACAGCAGTGGGCAGTGTGAGGGGGACAAGCCAGAAACCGTTCTCATCTGCAAACTAGCCCCATGTCCAGGTAAAGAAAATATATATTTAAAAAACGAAACAGGAAAGCTGCTCCCCTCATTGCTGGGGTATGAGTTTATTTTCGACTTGTCACCTTCTGAGGTGTGACAGTGGGGAACCATCATTACAGAGCTAGGAATGATTATACTCTTTGCGCCTTTTGTTATCAAAGAATTAAATACAGTTTCTGGTAGGGACGTGCACAGGAATTTTGATGGGCAGTTGCTCTGGCCTGAAACAAGGGCACAGAAGAAAATAACCCTGACCGTTTCTTAAGGGCGAAAATGCAGGCTCAAGTCGCGTGCAGTACCAGAGTAAACATCGGAGGGCGCATGCCCCCCTCCCCCTACTGACTTTCTAAAATAAAATAAAATATATATATATACAGTGGTGGCCAAAATTGTTAGAACACCCTACAAATCTGAATAAATGTGCATTTTTTTCGCCTCCAAAACATAATTTCAACTCATAATGTTCATGAAACATGCACATGGTTGCTCTGAGCACAAACAAATAACAGATGAAGTGAGTCTTTCTGTTTTTATCCACTTTTAACTTTAATATTTGGTATGTCCACCTTTTGCAGCAATTACAGCAGCACATCTCTCTGGCATAGTGTCAATATATTTCCTTAGAACTTCAACACTAATTGTATCCCACGCCTTCTGCAACTCAAGCCAAAGGCTTTCCTTTGAATGTATAATGGATCTGTCGAGTTTATTGTCCAACTCGCCCCAAATTTGCTCGATGGGGTTGAGGTCCGGACTTTGAGGTGGCCAGGCCATCATTTTCAGTGATCCAGCAGATTCCTTTTGTCGCAGGTAGTTCCGGCATAGGTGAGAAGAGTGTTTAGGGTCATTGTCCTCTTGGAAAATAAATCCAGGCCCAATAAGACGACTCCCAGATGGTACTCCGTGCCTCACCAGAATGTTGTGGTACACTTTTTTATCCATGATGCCATCAATTTTCACCAGGTCACCTGTTCCTGAGGCTGAAATGGCACCCCACACCATAACACTACCCCCTCCGTGTTTAACTGTGGGCAAGAGACACTCATTTTTATACCTCTCCCCCACCCTCCGTCGAACATACTCTACGCTTGTTGCCAAACTGTTCAAACTTGGACTCATCAGTCCACAACACTTTAGACCAATCTTCCTTAGTCCATTTCTTGTGATCTTTTGCAAATTTCAGGCGATTCACTCTATTTTTCTCTCTCAGCAATGGTTTCTTTGCTGCTATCCTGCCAACAAGTCCTTTTTCTCCAAGTTTCCGTCGCACAGTTCTTGAAGACACTGTTGCACCATCATTCATTGTGGTGTTGATCTCATCACAAAGTTCTCGTGAGGTCTTTCTTCGGTCCTTAAGACTGAGAATTTTCAGATGCTTCACTTGTCTGTCAGAAAGTTTATTTTTTCTACCTCTCCCCTTTCGGTTCTGGTGTGATTTGGTGGCATCATGGCGGTCTATAGTGTACTTGATGGTGCTTGGACTGCATCTCAAGTCCTTGGCTATGCGGCGGTAACTCCAGCCAGCATCAAAAAGGGCCTTAATTCGAGCCCGTTGCTCACTTGTTAGCTCCTTCCTTACCTTAGCCATGTTCAAAGAACAACATGTGTAACAAGACAACTTCTAGAGGCTTTGAATTTATACCAATTGGTGGTGTGGCCTATGTGCCAATCACTTAATGAGCAGGATAGGCCTTGTACATTCAAAATAATTACACAGCTGTGTCCTAAGACTCTTTCATCACCAGCAATTCAACCGGGATCACACCTGACAATGATTATACAAGTAATTTGGCTGCTTCTGTGAAGGAACATGATTGTGTGATATTGACAGTGAAATAGGCCTAGCTTGTTTTTTGTAAGGAAAATGACCTTAATCTACTTAAAATGTCTCTATTATATGGTTTATAGAGCATAAAGATCATTTTGTAGATATTTCATTTGTTTGATGGGTATTTTAATCGTCAATTCAACAAAAACATCTGAGATCTCTTAAATATGCTGAGTGTTCTAACAATTTTGGCCGCCACTGTATATTTTTTTTTTTTCCTCAGAGGTGCACTTTTACTCGAGGAGGGCAAACGGGCAGTTGCCCAAGCAACCTTTGCACACTCCTGTGCACGTCCCTGGTTTCTGGAATCCAATTAGAGGTTTCTGAGAATCAAATGTAATTCCTAGAATCTGCACAGTAACCTGTTGTATGACTATGATGCAGCTGACAGCTGTCCGCACTTGATTTTTTTCCTGAACTGGACCTGACAAAGCTCATAGGAAAAAAAGGAGACACTGAAATGACAAACAAGTTCTGAGTTTAAAACTGGACATGCAACAAGACTCTCTTAAAGAGTCCATCTATTGGACATCAAAAGAGGCTTTAAATTAAATTAGATAATTGTCCCAGCAGATCTATTGTGTAATTTCGAGAGAAGGAGATCGATAGGAAGGAGATAGGTAGAAATCTGACCTCGGTGGTCGCTGAGGTAGGCTATTAAAAATTCAGGAACCTGTCACAGAATATGTTAGGTCTTTGATCTTTCACATCTTTCTAATTTCTTTCTTCTGATTGTGGAACATCAGCACGTAGTTTGTGCAGATGTCACAGTGAAATTTCAAACTGAGGTTGCTTCTGCCTTTTCTGTGGATATTCAGTTTCTCCGCACATTGCCACATTGCCACTCAAAGTACCCTACCGAAAACTCTAATAAGTAAGAGACATAATAGGGCATAATAGGAGCAGTCAAGGGAAAAAGGAACAAAACAGCTTTTAACGCTTATAATCGCAGGTCTTTGACTGGAGGTCATGCCCTGTACTAAAAGTACTTATTGCACCATTACTGATAAAGGCATAACTGACGTTTCACCTCACCTCTACTCTGTGTATTTCCAACCTGACCATAGAAATAGCTGACTGTATAATTTGAAGTCTGCTCAGTGAGCAGAGCTACACCAACCATTTTCTTTAGCCTAATTTGAACTAAGTCCCAAACAGTAGTTTATGCTGCTCTAGATGGTTAGACAGTGGCAAGAGGTGCCTAGAAGGACATTGGTTAATAACTGTTTTTGTCCCATAACAGGTCAGCCTTCACTTCCCTCACCCACAGCTACTACAGTGGAAAATGGGACCACGAGTGACTCAGATGCTGATACTGAAAACCCCATCAACAAAATCTCCAGTATGTTGACCACCCTCCATCGACCACCCTCCATCCCCCCCAGTAGAACCTAAATGACCCCACCACACAAATATGAGTTGGATTGAATGTGTTTGTGTGTGTTTTTGCCTGAGTGTGTGTGTGTGTGTGTGTGTGTGTGTGTGTGTGTGTGTGTGTGTGTGTGTGTGTGTGTGTGTGTGTGTGTGTGTGTGTGTGTGTGTGTGTGTGTGTGTTTTTGAGGGAGGACTTCAAGTCATTTCTTTTGACATTACCATTCTCACCTCACTCAGTGGTCAATGTTGTTTTCATGCTTCACTAGGCCGGTGATGAGACTGTGATGAATCTGATGGGATTGACTGGGGTGGAGTGAGCATTGTGCTGGTGGGGTAGCGGTTAGAGTAGAGAGGCTCTGTCTTTGTTTACCTTCGTAATTGTCATCCTGGCCCCTTTGTGCAGACGAACCGTGCCTGGGCGACAAATCCATATTCTGCCAGATGGAAGTGCTAGCGCGCTACTGCTCCATCCCCGGCTACAACAAGCTGTGCTGTGAGTCCTGCAGCAAGAAGGTGAATGGCGCTGCCGGCGCCACCACTGCAGCGCCCAACCTGGACACCGCCATCCCGGATCCACGGCATGCCACAAGCGCCCCTACCCTTTCCAGCACCATTGTCCCCACCCCAGACGCCACCACCGCCTTGGTCTTCAGCTCCACACTGGCTCCGGCGCGGACCACCAAAGCCACTGTGAGGAGACCACGTGCCACAGTACAAGGCCAGACCCCGCCACCTCCCAGCCCACAGATGGCATCTGTCGTCCCCAGTGAAGATGTTACTCCTCCTCCCTCTCCCCTGGAGCTCCCCACCAGTCAAAGCAAGGCCCAAGCCCAGGCCCATGGCCTCAGCTCTGGGCCCCCTCTACCTCTGGACCCTAGTGGACTCCAAATCCAATCCACCCCCCATCCCAGTGGAGAGGATGGCAACAGCACTTTAGGCACCCAGGAGGTTAGCGAGAGGTCAAGAAGAGACAGTGTGGGATCGGAGAGGCCCCTGACCCAAAGGACCTTGCCAGTGGAGACCTGAGCAGCTGCTTCTTTCAATAGACATTGTTTGTTTTATTGTTTGTTTGATTTGTTTTGTTAGTTTGTTTGTTTGTTTGTTCGTCGGCTCACAGTTTCTCCTTGGTTCCCGGTGAACACACTTACTGGTCAACTCATCTTTACCAGTGGACATAGACCCGTAATGGTTACCTCAGTTCCTATACACACACGCACACATACGCACACACTCACAACCACTCAGAGATCAATATCCAATGTCAATATTCAAATACACTTTTCATACATACACACACACACACACACACACACACACACAGTACACACACCTGCACCCTAAACCACAGCAGGGAAATATCTATGCATCTGCACAGCTTTGACCTGCCTTTCTGCTAAAACAAAATACATGGAAGTAGACAGGAAGAAAAAAGATTTGAAAAATGGTGCTGTAAAACTAAAACAACTCTTGACATGAAAAAAAAAGAAACAACAAAAAAAAACAAAGTGCAGCGACTGCATCATGCTGCTTCCATGCTTCCGTGTGTTGTTGTCCGCCTGTTCAACTGGTACCTTCCTAAGTGCTTCAGAACTACTAATTTTGCTTTACTTTGTGAACATGTTGGTGACCCCCAGACCCATGTTTGTTGGGGACCCACTGCCCATGTGCGTCATCTCTCTTTGGTGCTGTTTAAGTGTGACAAGCTTTCCACTCTCTTCAGTGAGATGGTCCTCACAAAGCCCTAAGTCCTCACAATCCTATTGTGTGTATCTATTTGTGTGTGTGTGCGCACCCACTAAGCACACTCTATGTTACAATTGCATGCACATTGCTTTTGTGGAACTCACATATGCTTTAAATGAAAACAGAAAAAAAGAAAAAGAAAAAAAATCTGATATTTTTTTAAACTGATATATTTTTCAAGCAAATATTGTATATAGTGTAAATTTCAAGTAGTGGATATGAATTTAACATCCAGCTGTGTAATGTAAAGTATATTTGCAAACGGGAAATACAGAAGACGCTGAGAAGTGTTGTGGAATGTGCTCACTCCCAGTGTCATGGCATTAACTGTGGCATTATTTCATCCGTCTTCGTGCAGTTTAATCATCTATGTGTATTGTATAGTTCTTGTATATATACATGAGAGCTTTAAGTGTTAATATTTATTTGTTTTTTTAAAGGTAGGAAGATACATGCTAAAAAAAAAATAATGTTGAGAACTAAAAAGAAAAGATTTCAAACTCCAAATGCAGACATAACTGTCTGTGAAGCCAGGAGCTGGAGAATGTCTGGTTCTCAATGTTCCTCTCCATCTCGTATTCTCAGACTTAATACAGACATAGTTTTCATTAGGGTCCCAGTCACGCTGGTCCTTAATGAATCAATATGATCAGTATTCGCCCCATTCGTTGAATTTACGATGCTCTTGCAATTTGTGATTGAAACACTTTTAATTAAGCTCCACATCCCCTCATTACAGGCATACTCAGTCTATGCAAGGATGCTCTCATGGAGATGGCTCATAGTGAAACACTGGCCAGTCAATGTCATCTCACCAACTCCCGCACACTGTCTGGGGACTCAGCAGCACATGCTGTGAAAGAGTGCTAACGTTGTGCTAACTGAAAGCTGCACGCCTTACAAAAACCTGCAAAATATATATATATATATATGAAGTTCAAAAATCATGTTGTATTTGTAGCGACAGTTTACTAAAGAGAGACTTGCACACAGGCGATGTGTGAAGTATCTTTACAGAGGGCATTGTTGAACTGAGTTGAACTTGACGATGAGAGTTTTGTGTGTGAGGATTTGTGTATGTTGATAGCTATCTATTAGGCTTCTGGTTGAGATGTTGTGTCCGTTCCTTGGCAAGTTGAGATCGATCTTTTGTCAAGGCAATTTCAACACTTCAAACATGCACTAGCATTCTGTGAAAACGTTTTTTTTTTTTTTTAAAGTTGATCCTGTGTAAGAAGGCTCAGACACAGCCGTGCATTTTCAGTCCTGGCACAAGTGAATTTAACATGCAAATGTTTTCAAAACCATTATAAATGTTGAAAAAAAGATTAAAGATATGTGTATGAACTTAAACTGTAGGCTCTCATGTTCTATGTGTCTGGATAACGCTGAAAATGAAAGAATAAATAAGAATAGACTCCTTTTTATTTTTATTTTCTTTATTAAATATTGTATCTCTGTCCCCAGATTGGACTCGAGAGGCAGCTTTTGTTCAAGTGTTCTAATATATATTAGTGTGTTGCTTAGCTGAATAGGGCCCTGGAACACACACTTCAGCAAACCTATATCAGTAAGGGGGAGCTAGATTCACAGAGATCTCAAATTGAGTGCTGGGTTCTTATTATTGTTCAGTACACAGACCGGCTCACTCCAGTCTGTACACAAACGTTCTGGTCAGGCAGACAGCCTCTGAAACCCACTACCAAGAGGTAAACTAGATCAATGCGAGGTTTATGTTTCTTGGGGTGTTGGGAGCTCTACCAAGTGTATACCTACAGGCATTGACAGCGCAAGGCTGGGTCCCCCACAGATGGCTGGCATTAGGAAGTCAATCTTGACAGGTGTCACTTCACAGTATGGCATCCCAGCGGAGTGCGGCGTCCCGCCTGTGGTTTCAGTAGCAGCTGAGATTGGTCGAAGGGGTCCACCGGGACGGGAATGCTACGTTGCTGCTCCGATTCTGTCAGCCGCTCCAAAGCACCCCACGTCTCCCAGCCCTGTGTTGCCACTTCGCTGATGAACCCACCGCGGAGCAGATGCTTCGGCAAGACGCTGGCGCAGGTGTCTGGTGAAATCAACCTGTGCCCGTGGCAACGCTTGATTGACAATGGACTTTGGCAGCCAGCCCTGCGAAAAGTGAACCGAACAGTGTCTCAGAAAAAAGTGGAGAGGCTTGCAAGGCACGGGAGGCTGACATGGTGTTGTCTCATACCTAATAGACACCAACAAATGATGGACCATGCCAGAAACAAGGGAAACAAACCACTGAAATCTCCACCTGTGAATTTTGGTGCACAGAAAATGATTCTAAAGCATCAGAAATTTCAGCACAGGTGGTTGCAGTCATTTGGATTATTATGTGTAAACCTTAGGTTCATGGCAGACCATCTTGTATCCTGCGGTGTTTAAAATTACATTTCTCTGAAAGGTGGTGAACTTAGTTTGTAGTGGATCTGTGTACAGTTTACGCAACCCTAAGATGCATTTCCATTTTGGTATTCAATAACAGATGCTTTTATCTCATCGAAACACAACCTACAACCCCAACCCCCCCCCCCCCCCCCCCCCCCCCCCCCCCCCAACACACACACACACACTTTATCTTATCATATCACATATCTTTATCAGTGTTCCCTCGCAATGTATCAATTTCACTGTCCTTGTAAACTGTAATCCAAACAAGGGGCAGATACACAAATGAAAGATTAACAGCAGTGTACTCCGCAGTCGTCAGGCTTCCCTAATCTATTTCTCATCTGTGACCACTAAACTGGATGCATCCAGGAAAATGGGCCTTGTTAATGGAGCTCTAATTCCTACAAACATGGTTTACTCAACACTGTTTTGGGATTTACAGCGACCACCATGTACTGGAGCCACACATATTCCAGAGCATGCTGCAGAAATCATTACTCCAGTCAAATTTCAGGGCCTTAAATACATAGCAGAAATGATATGGGTAGTCAAGCCAAAGGGAGGACAGGGTTTTTTACCTTCACATCCATGTTGAGCAGCCACGTCAAACGGCTCCTGCCTGTGTCACTGTCAGTGGCCTGTAGGATGATGCATGTCGGACCATCTTCAGCTCTGTTTACAATTCATTTCAAAGCCAAAGCACAAAGTAAATTCTTAGTTCTGACCTCTCAAGCTCATGATATTACATGTTCCTCTTGGTTGCAAAGACACATGCACCTTTTTACTTGCATTATTCATCATCCACTCCAAGAATGGATTCAGCTAAAGTTGTGTCTGTTTATCTCATGTTTCAAATAGCAAAACCAACGAAACCGCCTCTGCTGCTACAAACACATTGCTCTGGACTATAACTTCACTGACCAACACATTTACTTAACCTACATATGTGAATACATAAACACATTCTCCATAAGGCTTCCTTATCACAACCAGTCCTCTTCATCTACTTCACACCATGTCAGTTAAAATTTGTTAATCAAAACTAAATATACAACTCACTTTTCTATTGTTCCCACAACCAAAATAATTCACAATAACACTCCTCTCTTCACCACTCTCCTCTCCAAAACATCTTGTTTCACTTCATTCTTGTTTATTCTCTCACTTCTTTCAGTGGTCATATTCCACATCCCAATGCGGTACGTCTTGTTCCTTTTTATCATAAGGCATGCTCTCCGTTTTTTCTTTTCTCTTTCTTTTTTCCGATTTGAATACTTATGCACGTAGTATACTTCAGTTTTTAATGTATTTTTTTTAATGTTATAAATATAAATGTGTAAAATCCCCCCAAAAAAGTGAAATGATTTGTAAGTATCTTTTGTAATTGTGACAATGGTGGTGACTTTCAGGGAGGTTGAATACTTCTGCAAGCCTCTGTGTTTCTAAATTCTAAAGGCTAGGCAAACCATCTTCATGTTTCAGCACTGTAGACAAATTAGTTGATATATGTATTTCAGGTAAACCAATAAATCAACGGAATGGGGGAATTCATTAATAAGGCACTCTGAGATTTGTCTGAATGAAATGTGGTTAATACTGGTTAATGTGGTTAATACAATAGTTAGCAACATTTTTTTTTCAGATGGCTCAATTTACCCCATCAGGTGGTTCAACATACCCTTAACATGGGGCAAATTCAGCCACAACAACACTTTTTTTGGGACCACATATTTTGTTGTCTATTTGTGTTTGAAACACTGCTAAGGATTCAGTTTATGGCATACATCCTGAACTTGTGTTGTATACATTGCTTTTATTCTTGTCTCATAATCCCCTGGCTTAAGGTCAATTGAAGTAAACAAATCTTACTGATCAAATGGCTAATGAAATACGTGTCTGGAAGGTCTGGGGTAATAAAGCAATCTCACCTGACAAAGCCGCTCTGAGGAGGTAGTGAATCCAGATGAGTCGCTGTGCCGGCCAGATATATACGCGAGTCCACTTGGCTGCAGTGCCTAATGCTCAAGAAGTCCCTCTGGCCAATCAGATTGCCCGCTGTCTCCGCGGACACCTCGTGCGTCACCATGGTTTCCGCATTGATGCGTCTCAGGATCTGGGGACAGGAGAACATATTTACACACGATCATCAGGGGACTCAATTCAATTCAAACTGGATCAATTCGAAAGGAGCCAGTGCATCATGCGGTAAAGAAGTAAACACAAATGACTAGAGTGACCCTTAGCTTTCAGTCAGATTTTATCAGAGTTGGGGTCATAATTTCCTGGCTGACACGTGCGAAACATCAGTCAGGCGCATCGTCAAGCATGCTTCCTCACTTTGATGCGGCGGATATTGGGGTTCCACACGTTCATTTCCTCCACTTTGACAAACAAGATGTCGTGCAGCTTCTCAGGACTGGCCTCCAGCTCAGCCTCCAAACGGAACACCTTCTTCGCCCCTGGCAACACCTTACTGTAAACGATGACTCCATTCTCCTGCAGAGCGACAGATCACAAAGACACATGCCTTTTGTTCAAATTGACTCATTTTAATCCAGGCACATGTTTTTCACTACACGCGGCCTTGGTGTTGGCTTGTTGCTCCACCAGTTGAGATAAGGGAGCATGATCATCATGAAATTAATATTGTTGTTTTCATGATTCATTGATAAAGATAAAGTTTTCATAATTCATGATTATGATATTATGTTTTTGTGTATGTTTTTTGTTGTTGTTATTGACATTTACCTCAGAGATCTCTGTTTTCCACCCTTTTTTGTCCTCCAGGATGGCCAGTGCCTTTTTCAGCGCCTCCTGGCCTTGCTCCACAAGCGTCACCTCCTCCTCCTTCAGGCTCATGCGTCTCTCTCCTCTCTGGCACGTCTCTGGAAAACCAGTGTGGACAGGTCAGAAATGGAACACCCTGACAGGAGAGGAATCGGATAATGGGAGGTGTGGGCACAACACTCACCGCTGCCTGCCGGCTTCCATGGTGATGACATGCCACGTGGCCACCAACAAGAAAGGCCGGCTTGGCCGGTCCTCTGCAGTTCCGCAGGTGTGCCAGCTCCAATCACTGCGATGGCAGTGCGCTGCAATCCTGCGACCAAGAGTAATTATCAACAAAAATATCAATATCTGTTCTCTTTCGTTTCATTTCTCTCATGTGCTTCAAACAAACAAAAATCAAACAAACTCTCGCAACATGAATCCCCTAATTGTACACTCTGTGTCGGCATCTGTATTTACCTGCCATGCTTCTGGAGTGGGGGTAGGTTATTCCACAGCAGAGCTTCAGCACGGCAGGCAGCATGACTTTTTGGGCGCTGAGACGGCGGCGAGTAGATGGCTCGGCGCTCTGCCTTTATAGGCCTGCTCTGAAGGACGACACTGGAGATAAGGGCACCAGATGGGTATGGGCCGAGGCCCACTCTCAAGGCCCCCGTGGTAGAGCACTCTGGGAGGAATGATGGTCACACAGAGGAGGGTAAAGGGGGGGGGGGGGGGGGGGGGAGTGACCTCAAGGGACCTAAACCATCCTGTAGCTTAGGTCCATGTTGAGTTACTGTGAATTGGCACGACTGGGGTACCTATGGAGCATGTTGGCAGAAACAGTCTCCAGGCATCCTTAAAAGCTTTTGTTTTTGTAAAATGGTGATCGTTTGTAAAGTGAAAAAAAGGAAAAGAAAGAGCAAAACAAGAACATAAATTCACACGCAATGGCTTTAGGGAGAAGGAAAAACAAAACTCCTTAGGGGGTCGCACAGTGGCACAAACATTGGACCTGCTTTTAGCTCACATCATTCTAAACCAGACGGGGCAGGGGGGTCATTATGGCTATTTGCTGGGTCAGCAGAACTAGCGCGCTTCGCTAATGGCTTGCCAGCCCTGTGGGGAATGCATGCAACTGATTCAGACACATAATCTAAAGAGAAGAATAAAAATATAAAAATGAGTTTCTTTTGAAATCACAGCCCTTGTGTGATGTGAGATGAGATATGGGCTGCAATCACACTCTGTGTGAAAAGCGCCTAAGGGACCACTCACCCTTGCCTTAGACCTGCACGTCTGGCTGCTGGTTCATTCAGTAATGCACTCGAATGGGCTTCAAGACAGACTGGGGGTTTTCAGACTCAAGGTTTTTCAAAGAATTACATTATCAAAATGGCCATTTCTAAAGGGTGAATGGATGAGGATTTTAGAAGACAGAGGCTCAAGGTTTTCGAACAATCACTTAATCAAAATGTTAATTTCGAAAGGGTGAATGGATGAGGATTTTAGAAGACAGAGGTTATCGAAGAATCACTTTATCAAAATGGCCATTATTAATGGGTGAATGGATGATACCTTTAGCCATTCTTGCGTAAGGACATTACTAGATGATAATTATGCCTGACCTTTTCTGTGACATTCTGGAGACATCACTTATTTTCTGTCATGTGGATACTTCTCTTTCTAAATCATACATTTGTTCACATTCTAGTCATTCACCATTAAAAGGTGAGAAAACTATAAGCCAGTGCTGCCAGCTGGATCTGATAATGGAGCTGATAATGTGCCCTTGAATGAACAACTCTGGGTAAAGAGAACCTCCACTTTCTCTCCGCCTGTCATAGGACTAGAAGAGGTGTTGTCCAAATGAGATTGCCAAATGTATGATGTTAGGTTCACAGATAACACAGTAATAACATCTTATAAGACTAAATATCTTGTATCTTATCATGTGTATATTATTATTATGTAATATATGTATAATATAGAATGTTGGACATGATACACCGCACACATACAGAGACACAGACAGATAAAAAGCAGACAGACAGTCTGATAGACAAAATCAAGAACAACAAAGACTTCCCTGGAAAGGTCCAATTATGTTAAAGCTGGAGAGTTCCGTAGTTTGATCCACTAGAATACTGTGTATGCTTGACTTCTCAGTCAACAAATACTTTAAATTCTTCAATTTCATTGTTACTTTCGTTACATAACATGTTCTAAGAACCACTATCCTTTCGGCGGATCTCGTCATCACTGCCACTCAGACGGCCTTTCAAAAGGACATCCTAAGACGTAATGTCAAAGTTGTGAGTTCCCTGGATATACAGCATTCCTATACCTTTAATGAGAGAGAGATGATTGTTGCTGGGTACCACCTTTGTAATAGTTTTTAATAGTAAAAGGTCAACTTTCCTTTCCATGTGACAGCATGTTAGTATTATTTAAAATGTCTTCTGAAAGGTGCTCGGAGCAGGAAGCCATCAAGGGCCAACATTGCATTAGACTCCTGAATGCTGACTCATAACAAATGACATTTGGATCTGTGAGGGAAATCAAATCAAATCATTCAGAGGTTCTATCTAAGAGGGTTTTAAATTAAAAATGACTTATCTGCAAATGTATTTTAAAAATGGGAATGAAATAGGAGTGGAACCTAGCTTATCATTCAAAGTGAAATTGTAAGAAGGCATATAGTATATACCTCCACTTCATTTGACTTCTCCCATCTCCAGATTTCTAATCTTCCCAGCTTCTCTTTCTTCGTGTCACTTTTTCATGCACACGTTGACATACATTTGCATTTTTTACACACCACACACACACACACACACACACACACACACAAACAAAGACAAGACCACACAGCTTATTAGGCTTTACAATAGGAGTGAAAAAATACAAACATAATGCAATTCCACTACTGTTAGGGGTTACCGTGCCAACCAGGACCAACGGCAGAATTTCCATGAAAACAAGCCACTTGGAAGTGCTAAGGCTTTTACTGATACGCACGTTATATACAAATGTATGAATATCTTCGGCCACTGTTTCAGCAACTGTGAAGCCCTATGGCATCAACTGACCCACTGTATTCTCAGAGGCCCAGACAGCAATTGCTTTGTTGATCAAAGTGGGGATTTTTTGCCTCAGTATCAGATAATACAATATCTTGAATGGGGGTCCTGTGGCGGTGTACGGCTCAAATCACCTTGCCTCGTTGGTTTTAGCTCTAAAGAATATTGGCGGCAATTTACATTTTTTTACGATCGGATACACACAATTTTGACTGCTTGGTTTTGTTTTTCAATCGGCCTCACACAATAAGCACAACCACACACCCAATGAGCAAAACACCTCAGATCCATTGCAAAATGAAACACTCTTGTAAAATCTATTTACTAATTTAACAAAACCATATTTTGTTAACATTTATGAAACACACACATTGCATATGACTGAATTCTGTTTGTACCACTTACACACTGCTGTTATAAAACACTTTTAGCAACTTACTTCTCAGTGATTAGAGTAGTGTAAGTGAAGTACACAGGGAAAGTGAAAATACACAATACAGTAAAAACACTACACAAGACCAATGCTGATGAAAATATTATTTACGTAATTCTCTCAATATACCCAAATCATGTCAACTTGGAGAATCACAACAAAACATGTCCCAGTTTTCATGCTACTTCAGTAGTGTGCATAACACTGTAAGCTCAGCAAATATCAGAAAAACGTGAAAAGATGTTTCCAGTACAGGTTACAATTCCGTTTACAGTAAAAAAAGGTTAGGAAAAAAAATGAAAATACAGTACAAATAAAGTTGCATTTTAGCCATAGTTCTTTTTAGGATGTCAGCGTTGCCTGTGTTGACTGAGAGACCTGATGGACATTACTGTATTGAAAATGGCATGGTCACCTATAATGTTCGCTTGAATTTCTCTGAGCCTGATTGCATTACGTATTTGCCAAAAGCATGTTTATGATCTCTCTATCTTGTTCTTGCGTGAACATGGGCCTGTCCTCCTTTAAGTTTATTTGATACATTTGGTCTTCTTCTTCTTTGAGCACATTTTCCTCCTGCTTCAGCTCTTCCTCTTCCTCTACTTCCACCTTGACCTCAGCCTCATGGCATGGCCTCGGCCTCTTCCTCCTTCTCCTCCGCTGTGGATTCCCCTTCTCACCCTCACTCTTCTTCTTCTGGCTCCTTCCATTTTGGTTGAAGACAGATAACCGTTACTCATCTGCTGCATTTCTATAGTGCTTAAACCTGTTTGTTGTGTCTACAATTAAGCCATGTGTTTGGGCACTTGATGGCTGTGTTTATTTGACCGGCTCATAGGTGTGGTAATTTGGCAGGCAGTGTCATTGGAATTGCAAGGAAGTGACCTCTTGATATACGTCTGTGTCTAAAGCATAAAAGTGTGTTTAGTGCTTTGCAAATCACTTGTGTGTATGGTTTCGCAAAAAGTGTGATGTTTAAATGTGCTTATAGTTGTGCAAACCTGAGCCATTGTTTTGCTCCTTGAGTGAAGGTTTTGATAATTGTGTAATACTTTTGATTTTAGTGTGTATCCGATCGTAAAAAACTGTAAAGACGTATCCTGCAGAGAGGTAAAAGCAGAAGTGTCTGTTTTGAACACCCATGGTCCTTGCACTGTGGTTGGGGGGTGGAAGGCTGAATGCTGAAATGCTGAGAGCGTTCCAGAGAACGGGTGGCTCTTATCTCTGCATGCCAACAGGTGGCCTTGTGTAGGGAGGGCAGCTGACGTAAGTCCTGAACTTCACCTGCTGACCATGCCTCCTCTTTAACTTCATGGAACAAGCGCACGCGCGCACACACACACACACACTCACACACACACACACACACACACACACACACACACACACACACACATATCACGCTGCAGTATGGCATGACACTCACAACACTTAAACAAGAGTAAAAGAAGAATCTTTACTTACAAACACAGGATTTACATAAAGGGGGGGTAGGGGTAGGGATGCACCGATCCGATATTTGTATCGGTATCGGTACCGATATTGAAGACATTTCTAGATCGGGTATCGGTGACAATGGGCCGAAAAACTGAAAAACTATCTGTTGATAGTGACGTTGCCTAGCAACGCTGTCTGCTCAGTTAAGTTCGGTGAATAGTGACAAGTTCAGTTCGTCGCCCATCAGTGGCAAAGTAGTTGTGCCTTATACATTTCCAATGCTTAAATCATCATTGTTCGACATGTATGTGAGGCATTGTGTGCGTACATAATGAATGTAAGGGGTTTCATGAAGTTACGGCTGTGATAGGTAGAGAATTATGAGTGCAGGTTGCTATTAGTAGCGATTAGCATGCTAAGCGGAGATTTAGTTATGTTCTGATGTTGATTCGCTGTAATAAAGATGGGTTCATCCTGTTAAGATTTCGACTGGATGAGCTATGAATGAGATTCATGTTGCCTAGTGTAATGTCCACAATTATATGTATCGAGTAATGTTAGTTGTGTAATTGTTATCGTGTAGCAATAACTCATGCTAAAGTAATTCAGTGCAGTCCCCATTTTCATTGCAGGCACACACGTGTACAATCACATGCATCGTCATGTAATGGAAATTGATGAATGCACATTAAAGAGAGATAAAGAAGTTATCACAGTTTTGGTAATTGTGGGTCTTTTAACAGAGTAGAACCAGCAAATGCATTAACAGGTCACCATGCTGAGCCTCTACAATGTAACGTAAAAGTTGACGCTAGCGGATATATGATTGCTAACTAATATGAAGACTAGCCCTAGTTAGAACGTACATTATTTTTGATTATTTTTATCCTATGTTATGAATTGATAGTGATGACTAGACATGATGTTTAGTAGCAAATGAGCAAAAAATGCACCAAGATCTCATGTCATGCACTCCTCTTTTCTCCCTCTCGCACGTGTGGTCACACACATACACACAGTTACCATACTTTCATGCTGTTTTTTTAATATCGGTATCGGATCGGTATCGGCCGATACTAAACCTCAGATATCGGTATCGGTATCGGAGGTGAAAAAAGCGGATCGGTGCATCCCTAGGTAGGGGCAGATTTAAACGCAAGCCCAACCAATGCCATCATCAATGGATCTCCGATACTGAGAGTCACAATGGCAACTGGCAAGAAAACAGGTACATCACCCCACTGGAGTTCAAAGTTCTCTATATGAATACGAGCATTTTCTGAGGGGGGGGATACCTAGCTGCAGACCTCCTTGAACCTGCCCCCATGTCATCATAACATGATCACATTGCTATTTGTTTTTGCTGTTTTTAGGTTTTAGGTACATTTTAGTAACTAGGAAACCAGTGGCCAGCACAGATTAACTGATATCCTTTCATTAATTTGCTGTGGGAGTCAACGATTTTGAATGTTGTCTACTCATTTAACATTTAACCACATTTTTGATATTATAGATGAAAAAGTGGTGGATGATTGAAAATATTATTGAATACAATTTTATTTAATCTAAAAAATGGTTCTGTCCAATTATGTAGTCATCATGGAATGATGGCACATCTCTTCAGGGTCTCAAAATCCTCTCCCGACGTGAGTCAATACAAAAGGCTTCAACATCGAAGGGTAAACGCAAAGGACACCCCATGTCCAGTAGCTCCTCAGTAGGAGGGAGGAGATAGGGAGAAACTCAAAAAAGCTGCCAGCCAGCAGGCTAGGTACACACACACACTCACTCACACACACACACACACACACACACACACACACACACACACATACTCACACGCGCATGTTTGCACACACAAACACTAAGACCATCCAGTTTATTAGGCTTAACAATAGGAGTGAAAAAAAATACAAACATAATGCAATTCCACTAACGTTAGGGGTTACCGTGCCAACAAAAGATAATTTCCATGAAAACAGGCCTCTTGGAGGAGCTGAGATCGACCCTTTGCTCCCTGGATAATTAGCATTTGTTTAGCAATGTGAGGGTGTAACATTGGAGACGTATTGTTTGTGTCCATGGCTTTCACAGATAGGCATGTCACGCATGTTCGGCCACTGTTTCAGCAACTGTGAAGCCCTATGGCATCAACTGACCCACTGTATTCTCAGAGGCCCAGACAGCATTTGCTTTGTTGATCAAAGCTGGGATTTTTAGCCTTAGTATCAGATCATACAATATCTTGAAAAGGGGTCCTGTATGTTTGTTTTAGCTCTCTAAAGCATAGCCAATGGGTGGCATTTTAAAGAGGTATCCTGCAGAGAGGAAAAAGCTCACGTGTCTGTTTTGAATGCCCATGGTCTTTGCACCGTGGATGGGGGGTGAAAGGTTGAATGCTGAAATGTGGAATATTATTGAATACAATTTTAATAAAAAAAAAATGGTTCTGTTCAATTATGTAGTCATCAAGGAAAGATGGCACATCTATTCAGGGTCTCAAAATCCTCCCCAAAAGTGAGGCTATACAAAAGGCTTCAACATCGACAGGTAAACGCAAAGGACACCCCATGTCCAGTAGCTCCTCAGTAGAAGGGAGGAGAAAGGGAGAAACTCAGGCCTTGTAAAAAAAAAAAAAAAAAAAAAAGCTGCCAGTGAGCAGGCTAGGTTCCTAGAGTCAAAACGTTTGAGTTACTTATCTTTCTGGAATGGTAATACCCAGAGTTTATTTGACCTCAGGGTTAACAAACTCAGAGTTATAACAAAACCCACTTTCTGGAATACCCCCAGAGTAACAGCGTGGAATGGTTATGACACAAACATCGACAGACCCAGAACTGAGAAAACACAGGGGGCTTAAATACACAGGGAAACTAAATAATTGGTTGGACACAACAAGGGACAAGTGAGAACAATGCAGACAGTGACAAGATAAAAGCATTAAACAGAAGAAGGTGAGAGACAGAGACAGCGACATAGGGGAGAGAAACACATGGCTACCAACCACAACAAAAGCTCATGGGAGCAGAAGAAATAGCGCTAAGGTTTGTCCACTGATGAAAGTAACCGAGTGCTAACGCGTTTCAAGTGCCTACACAGTTATCCCTCGTAGTTGTAGGCCATGCACCTCATTTGACTTTTCAATGCGGTAATGTCTTATAGTCAAGATACGAGAAGGAACCCCTGGGGCAACCAGGTGATCACCTAAACGTACTCCCTAGAGAGAGAGAGAGAGAGAGAGAGAGAGAGAGAGGCAACTCACCCTTTCCGCCCAGTTGTTAGTCTCATAGACATGTATAGGTATGTATAGTATGTATAGTAGCCTATGTATGTATACATGTCTATGGTTAGTCTCCCTATTACCGATTCGATCTTCCGGCGATTAGGCAGAGACGATTGGAGAAGACTAATGAATTCAACTTGGTGTATAAGGGGAAGTGGGTACAGTCAGATCGGGGAGAGAATTCAAACCATTTAAGAACTCAAAACCAAGGTTTTGTTTTTAAAAGCTTTTCAAACTTGTATTACAATGAGTACATCAATGTACGCAACAGCTAACTTCTTTACTACTCAGATAAATGTTCTTCCGGTTCAAGACAGGTGTCTAACTAGAGAAAGTCCACTTGACAGTGGCATTCTTACTGTACTAACTAAGTTCTATCGTATGATGCAGAGTCTCCACCAGAGAAAATACCACCAAGTCAGAGAGCGAGCCACTTGCGTGCTTCCTTTTTATACTATTTACAGCAGTGTAACCTACCTAGGCGAGATGGTTCTCTATTGATGGCTCTTAAGTCTTGCTTGTGACATTCACATTTTCTCAGAATAATCACTGAGACTGGTTTGGTTTGGTTTGGTTCATCTTTGTGGCTCATTCAACAGAACCCAGGAGGTAAGCAAAACACACATAACTATTACAAAAATAAGTCTTAGACCAGGAACAGACAGTGACAAACGTAGCAACACAGACACAAACACGCACACACACAAACACACACACACACACACACACACAGAGGGAGAGAGAGAGAGACACACACACACACACACACACAGACAGACAGACACACACATACACGCACACACACACACAAACATACAAATACACAAGTTGTGGCTTAAGCAATTCCCTTCATATTGTGGCACTTGAATACAAACATTATTTAGGTCAGATAAGGGGGCACAGTTTCAGATATTGACACCTATGAAGAATAATTGTGATCCAACCTTGATCAACTTTAAATGTGATTATCTTGATTCCTGATTAATAGTTCGGGTATAATACATATAAAGACTGTCTTGATATCTGTGATGTAATCTAAAAACAGATGTTATTGTAGCTCCTACAATAAAACTGGGAAAACTTGCCTCAGAATGCCTCTCAAAGCTACTTTCAAAGCCTTTTCTGTTCTTTTTCTGTGTTTTACATTTAGTTTTTTCAAGACTAGAAATAACCATCTTTAAATTATGGAATATGTTGGCAAAATACCCACCTTTTTTATTATAGATTATTATTGTGCCCTTGGTGAATAAGTTGTTATTTTTTTTGCTCAATAGGTATTTTTTTTGCATTTAAATCCGTGTTTATAGGAGAAAAATTACCAAGAGTCTGCAACATGTGAAATAATCAACAGTTACATTCAAAACCAGATTACTGTGACCTTGAAAAACAACAACAACCAAGGCAGTTATAATGTGATAATTCATCCATCCTGTTAGTGTTTTTTTCATAAAGCATTTCTCTACTTGGGCACAGGGAAGGGGAAAGATTGGCACATTTATTTTGACCAGAATTGTTTGCTTACTTTCATAAAGACAAACTAAAGATTATGTCAGTGGTCCCTGAAAATGCACACACCAACTGTAGTCTTTGTACTCTTTCAGTTTCAGTCACAGTTGGGGAATCATTTCCACATGGTGTCTACATTCACAATCACATGGATACAACTGAAATGTTTCTATCACTTTATGAAGGACCACACGCAGCTCACACAACACTGGTGCCCTATCAGATTCCTTGAACTCAAAATGTGGAATGTGAAAGGCATGCACATCTTTTCCATATTTTCTAATCACATGCACTCTTTGTTCCTGTGCTCCTCACGGTCCTCTAGCTGGCTGTTCAGTGTTAGCCCTCAAAACTCTGTGTTCACACGCGGTACTGGCTCTGCAAATGGAATCCAAATGAAGTGGCTCGAATCGAGCCAAAAACAATCCCAGCCAATCAACATGATGCTTCAGAAGCAGGGTGTAATTTAGTATCAACAACTTTTCCCGAAACTGAATAATGTACTGCATCTTTGAACTTGGCCCTAAGCACTTAAGATAGTCAGATATATCACCCCATACCTATTACATTCACACATTCCCTGACATGACCCTCTGAATTAAATGCTGAGAATATGAAGGTGGTTTATCATTGTCACACAAAGTATGATTTTAAAGGTGGGTTATCATTGACACACTAAGAATGTTTTGTAATATTGTTGAGACAAAGTCCTCCCCTGCGTGTCGTGGTCCTGTTTTTAAGGCATACAATTTCCCAAAAGTATTACAAAACACTGGTACTGGTAACTGATTTGACAGATTTGACAATGAAACAAAGGCCAGTGGCCCTGCTGTGATGAAAAAATAATTCAAATATGAGAAGGCATCTGATTGGAGCATAATATATACCTCGAGGTGTGAGTTATAAAGCCTTTCATGAGCTCATGATCATGCCTTTCTGCAAACAGGAATAATAACGGCTGTCTCTTTGCCATGGTGACTGTCACAATGGCAACAAAAAGCAAAACAACAGCAATACTATGGTGATAAACAATTCCCCCTCTGCCTTCAACATCACACGCAGGAAACATCTATGAAGAAAGTGCGAAATAAATAATAGAAGAAGTTTCATAATTACTGGAAAACTCCCCACTAATGCTAGTTCAGGTAGGTCTTAGTGCTTTGACAATTTAATAATTAACCATTTGATCCTAATGAAAATGATGACACAATTAGCATCAATTCTGAACTGGACAATAGTTCCTGTTATGTAATGACTTCAATAATAAAACCCTGAAGACTAGATGATTAGTAAAATCGTCTGAGAATGATAATTATAATCTCCGAATATGAGAGAGCATAATTATTGCACTCTTCCTGCTGCAATTTCTGATCTGAAGATAAGCTTGGGAGGCAATATCATGAACAAAAGAAATATTGGAGACAGGACAATGAATGAGGGATTAGGAACGTATTCTACTCTCTAAATCTAAATGTAAGATTAAGAAAATCCCTCTAAAACCGCTGCCTAATTTCATGCTTCAATGCACTCCCAGGGACAGAAAAGACAGCATGTCATAAATCCAAGCACTCCCTGGTAAATACCTGAGCACAAACTAGGCCCTAAACAGATAAAAAAGACAAAGCTGTGAATTTTACCATGACTATAGGGCTGTGAGTTGAAAAAAAAAAAAAAAAAAAAAAACATTTTGATGCCAATATATTGATTTAAAAAAAGCCATGCTCAAGATACCAACAAGATACTGACAACACTTAGGATGACAAACTATCATGATGTTATTTTGACCCATCTACTGTTGCCTGATGTGTGACTGTTTCCATTTAGCCTAAATGCCATCAGCCATCAGTCACTCTACTGTTGCGATGGCTTTGTGGGTTGACGCAGGTGTGAGGCATCAACTGAGCATCAAGTCATTTGTATCATCTGCATCAAAAGGCAACAGTGCTGACCTATAATATCTGTCCGACGTCAAGAGAATAAATCTTGGGTGACATTTACGGAGGGATTGACTTTAGCTTGGCCTAACGATTACGCAGGTGTAAGAGTATGCCCTTTTCCTCATTGAGGGCAAGGCTAATTCCAATCACTCTTGACAGATCATGGGGGATTGGCTTAATCCCAACACCGTGGCTCCCCCCTTCATCCAAGGCAAGTTGAAGGTGATTGGGATCTTCAGGCGTGAGGCCGTTTCCATCTCCAAAAGAAATTGTCTGGTCTCAGCTGGTGTCCTGATGAAGCTGTAAACCCAGCGATTAAACTCAGAACCAAATTGGACCACCTTTAACCTAACTGAGAGATGCCACACAGCTTAGTATTTTGGAAGTTCAAACCAAAAACACGTAGCTTGTACGTAGCTTCTGCAACACTGGCAGATTTTGTGAAGACTATCGTCCTTCTTTCACTATACTTACAGTGACATTGTAGCCTCAACGTTGATTACATATATCTTATTTTTTATTGATAGTAGGAAACTTCTGATATACTTAAGAAATATTGACAACATAGCAATTAACAAAACAGTAACTATAGCAATGCAAGGATGGGACAAAGAACAAATACATTTGCCAACCTAACTGGAACTGTTAGTGAAAATGAAAATAGTTTTATTGTAGAAGTAAATATAGAGGTTTAAAAATAAAAACAATCCTGACTATTGAATATGGCACCATATCAGTAACATTAAAATCATGATATTGGCAATACAGCCTATATTTCAGCATTGCTGGGGTTTGCTTCAGTTCGGGAGGGGTCTGTAGCAGACTCTGCTTTGCGGATCTGTAGGACTTCAGCCTCTCCAATCCTCTCTGAAAGAGAAACAGTGAGCGTGGGCAGACTTGATTGACATAAGAAAATAGCTTCTTTATCCCACAAACATGGATGGGAAAAAACTAATGACATTCTGCTTATGCCATAGGTACTGATTACATGCATGGGCTTATAGTCCAGGCAAAATAGCGTTTTACGACAGACTAATTGTAATAGAATTTTTTTCAGCATAGATCATTTCTATGAGGTGTCCAGAACAACATACTAAAAGTCCTAAGCAATCCAAGTTGAGGAAATATGTTTAATTCTCATCAATCTGAGATGTGTGCTAATAATGCATGGTAAAAATATGCCTCAAAATTTTAATTTTTTCCTTTACTCCTATCAAAATGAAACTTTACACAATGAAAGTACCCATGAAAAGTAAAAAAAAAATGTTATTACAAGTTTCTTTTGAAATTAATTTGAATATGCACATGAGCTCCACACTTATTGAATATGTCCATAGGCAGAAACACCATTCATATGATTGACAAATACATCGGCCAAATCTTCACCCTATCATCCTACTGCCAATGGGAGATGGAAATGTTGCTTTTAGACTGGCCTCTAACCTGAAAACTGCCTGGCTTGGTAGTACCTGCCAGGGGTATGGTGTTTCTGACTATGCAATCAGGACATATTCAATAAGTGTGAAGCTCATGTGCATATTCAAATTCATTTCAAAAGAAACTTGTAATACAAAAAAAGTTACTTTTTATGTATACTTTTACTATGTAAAGTTTTACTGTGGTAGGAGTAAAGGAACAAATTAAGCCCATTGGGTGTATTTTGGGCATATTCGATTAGTGTATAGCTCATTTGCATATTCAAATTCATTTTCAAAGAAACTTGTAATACAAAAAATGTTAATGTTCATGGGTACTTTCATTGTGTAAAGTTTTATTTTGATAGGAGTAAAGGAAAAAAAAAATTTTTTTAGGTATATTTTTGCCATGCATTATTAGCACACATCTCAGATTGATGAGAATTAAACATATTTCCTCAACTTGGATTTCTTAGGACTTTTAGTATGTTGTTCTGGACACCTCATAGAAATTATCTATGCTGAAAAAAATTCTATTACAATTAATTCCATTTTTGGCTCCAAAATGGGCTATTTTGCCTGGACTATTAAGGCTCTTTGGTTACATAGCAATTATGGTCTCAGTTGATTGTTACCTATTCTGATTGCTATTTAGCCTGGATACCAGACCGAACTTTGCCCCGCCCACCACATTTGTGGTCTGGGAAGTTCGGTCTGGCACTGCTCCGTTGGGGAGAAATGATCAGTTTTCAGAAAAATTATCTAACCAATCAAATTGTAAAGGCGGGCTTTATACGATGATGGACAGGTGATCAACTAACGCTTGAGTTGAATTTACGGTAGATTCGAAATCGTACCAAGTTGGCGGCGTCTCGGGAGCCTGTTAGTGGGAAATATTTTATGTGAATTAAGCTATCTACACAACTTTTTGTATGTCTACATTGACTCGGTTAGTTGTGTATGTGCAACACGAATGTTGCAGAGTATTGTAGGTCTTAACTGAAGCTGTAGACCATTATGTTTAGGTTATTGCTAACGCTTAGACCAAAAATCCATTGAAACACACAGTAGCTAGCTAGCCTCGCTGCTAATAAGTATAACGTGAGAATGCATATCTCACAGATATTGACACGCCCCATAATCACAGCTCAATGGAGCAGTATCAGACTCATATTCTGACTAGAATTATGAGTATGACATTGTCATGCTAATTGCTATTAGCTCTGAGTCTGCCTCTTTTAAGATATGTGGTACATGTTGAGCGTTCAAGCTAAATCATGACAGGTTGTTGGAATAGCTATGCATAGCCAAAGGGGTTACTGTGTTGAAAACAAGACCAAGACCTATGCATTTATAGGCTATTTGATGCGTGCTGTTTTCGGGCCCTACATGAACATTGTTATTGAGCAACATGACACCCAAATCAGGCATTTGTAAATGAGTTAACTTGCATGCAGGAGGAAAGTGTATCTTTCTATGTTGGTAGCCAGAGAAAGTACTGCAAAACCGCAATTACCTGGTGTGTCTTCTGCCGACTCCAGAGTCTTAGACAAACTATGAAAAACACCACGCATAGATACACACACACACACACACACACACACACACACACACACACACAAACACACACACACACACACACACAAACACACATTTTCAGGTCATGTACAGTAAGGTTTTAAACTTGCCACTTGCCACTGTACTCCTTCCTTGTTTGTTTATTACACAGGAGTTGAAACTATTCCCATGGTGCCTCAGGCCATTACCGTGACCTTCTGTGCTGTGTCGGCTGGCGGCCAATAGGAGGGGAGCGTGGAGGAGGTAGAGATGCACCTGACCTGCTGCATCCACTTTGACCCGGTATGTACAGTTGGCCGGGAAATGAGGCATTGGCCATCGCCTGCTGCAGCAGATCCATTACCAGGTCTTTCTCTGGATGGCAGGATGGATCAGTGATATTTACACATACATATGCTCATACATGTACACACCCGCACACACACACACAAACATACGCACATGCACACACACACACACACACAAACATACACACATGCATACACACACGCATACCCTCACAAACACACAACATACACACAGAGCAAGTGGATGTCTTCGCACAAGCTAGTTTTCAGGACACTGTCCAAACTACAACATTAGAATCATTTGGCTGCGTTGGATGTCCTGGGCAGTCAAAAGCTAGTGACAATAATATAAATGACAATGACAACAATGACAATGACAACAATGGCAATGACCACACTGGCAATGACAACAATGGATATGGCAGTGACAAAGTGAGTGATTGTACGAATCACACATCCCTCTCACCTTTCTGTCCAGAGAACAGGAGCCACTGCTGCAGCAGGTGAAGAGAGTCTGTCTGCAGGATCTGACAGAGAAGCTCCAAAACCTGTCAGAGAGAAGCCAAGGAGAGACAGGGACAAATGACACCCAAATGTCATCCACAACAGAATATTTCAACACCCTCTCGCATTACACACACAAATATTCAAACACACCCGCACACATGCAGTACACACACACACATCCCTATACACACCTGAACAATCAGTTCAGCAGAGAAATGAGAGACATTACACATATCAACCCACAGAACACTCTTACACAATCAACATACATTCTCACACAGGATTCAGATAATCAGTGAAAGCCACTTTATACTTTCAGGGCTGCCTGGGTCTACACAATGGGTGCCTTTTATAAAGGTATCTGATCTGTGGGGGGCCTTTCATGAGGCTTGGAGAAATGTATCTAGTAAGTATACTTCAGTCAAACTTCATACAGATTCCAAAGTCTGACAAGCTGCCAATTGTAGCTTATTTGTTGAATACAAAGTTTGAGTCTTTTTCTGTGATAAAAACGAATGTAATTGCTCTATTACACAATGTAGGCTTTCTACTTTGCTGTTGTCACTTTCAAATGCAAAACAAAACATTATCTGCATCCCTGAATCAGTACACATATCTATGCACACCTTAAACACTCTCCACAGTCAAATCTATCGGAGATGTAATAAGCAGATGAATATTATGGATGATGCATGGTTTGCCTGATTGTGGATTTATAGCCAACCAAATCAGGATCACCCAAGAGGCAGACAACAGATTACTACCGTTGTACGTTGGGGGGTGCATGAATTTCAATACATTGTAAAACATTACAGCATTTTCACTGATTGCCAATTGTGCATTACAAATGTATTCAAGGCCCATGACCCAAAGTCAATTCAAACACTGGTTCTCTGACAAATGGCAGGATAAGAGAGTGCCTGAGACAGCCTGGTCTGTGTCACTTTGGGCATTAACATTCGAGACAGGCATATAAAAATAGACCCGGTGACAAAACTTGCATCACAAATGACACTGTTGTTTGGTAGCTTCTCTGATGGGTCATCATTATTACAGATAGCAATTATTAACAGATCTGTCAACTATTATTACAAATGGAAATTACATATTGATATATAAGCCATTTTTACAGAGAATTACTTTGTATCGACCAGTTCACTGTTACAATAGTTAATGACTATATGCAGCTCAGTTAAATGTAGGAGAGTGGTGTGTGTGGTACCATCAGCTCCTGGTCTTGCAGAGGCTGTAGAGGTGCCGGGTCATGGGTACCCCTCCTGCGGAAGGAAGCCTGGGTGCCGTAGCGGCCTGTGGAGCGGGTGGGAGGGGGTATGATTCGGCCCGTCTGGGCGGAGTACTGGGTCTTTCTCCCGCATGGTGTTCTCTCTGGCTGCTGCTGCTGGGGGGGGGGGGGGGGCACGACGACACAGACTTTAAAGCCAGAACCATGGCAAGGAGACACACACACACACACACATGCCCATATACATACACAGACCGAGGCATGTCTGACAACATAGATGCAGACACACATTTCAGATATAAGCATATCAAATCCACACTAAGGCACACAAATGCACACACTGACATCTACATTTGAACAGATAAGACATTTTATAAAGGAAATCTGCACATTCACACACAGAAACACAGATAAAACGACAGATAAAAAGACATTCACGCTGAGCATCACACACGCACGTGTCTCTCTCCCGCTACTTCTCTTCTGTCCTTCTTGGCTTGGGTCGACATGTTGACTCTGGCTGTGATATCCTTCAGCTCTTCCTTCCAGGCCTCTGATAAAAGTGCTTCAAAAGAAACAACAACATCTTCAGCATCTCCCTCGCCATCATAAAACATGACGTGAGGATACCCACACACACACTGAGGAAGAGATTCCTATCTGTGCTCAACGCGCATAAAACACACACCACATCCAGCCAAGACACACCACTACCACTAAACACACACTACACACACACTACATGCACCAAAGAGCTACCGCTTCACCTGTTCCTGTCTTTGAACCACACTGCTGGGGGCGGAAGCCAATGGGGCAGGTTGGCAGGGGGCCCGTGTAAGACCTGGGCACCTGGCTGGCAATGAGAGGGTGGGGGCAGAGAGGGCTGCTAATGTACCAATCATCATTCACCATGCACACAGGGTTCCCGTTCAGGCCTGCGGAAAAAAACAAAGAAAAAAACACATAAGGGCCAGTCATTCCTCCTTTATCCCTCCACAAACTCTGTCCCCAGAAAGCTTCACCACCTTCATTAAACCTGTAGTGGTACACTCTGTGATTTAGCCGATCAAAAGCTAACCTTTTCGCTCTGTGGACAAACACGAGGCATTCTGCTGCTACTGGGAGGCCATGTCTGTCATTTTTACAAAAACAAACATAAAAACAACCACAGCTGGGGAATTCTGATCAGACAGGCCAAAGAGAACTTTAAATAATTCATCTAGTCATCTAGGCTTGTACATTATTTAGCTGGAAGCATAATGTTATTCTAACCATTACAGTAGCCTTATTGTTGGGATATGTGGTCAAACACTGCCAGTCTGAAGGAGGAGTGCAATATTTGGATCTCAATAAATGGATTAAAAACATAAAACGAAAATGAATTACTGTAATGTACAAGATTGAAAAAAAAATGTACTTGGAAATGGAAATATTGACATTCACAAGAAATCAATTTTTGAATACAATAGGGTTTAATCAACAAAGATTTGTTTAACTGCACTTGTCTCAGAGCAAGCCTGGACACGTCTGCCATTATGATTTGAATGCAGAATGAAAATGGAGGCAGGACTGAACTCTTAATTCATCAAATGCAGCGGCACAGGAACATTTTAACAAAATGCACACTCGACCCGGAGGTGCTGGCTGGAATGTGGTCATACAGAAATAACAACAACAACAAAAATCAATTTTCTTGGAATTACGAACGTGGAACATCACTAACAGCAAACGCCAGTATTAATGACTAGCAATCATGTAGTTGGCCTACTGAAAAAAGACAATTACAATCATCTCTGGTGTCAACCGTTTTTAACGGTTTCAGGGCTTCACTTTTTGATAATAGCCTATTTCATTAAAATTATTATTATCGGTGTCACTCAGGAGGTCAGGACGCAAAATAGAAACCTTGCAACAGGGTAAATTCCATTAACTTCAAGGTAGAAACCCTTAAATGGCCATGAAATAATATGCCCATTCTATTAAAATCCAGTGGCTATTCAACGCCGTCAATAAAGCCGTTCGAAGAATGTGAGATAGTTCTGAGAATTTGGATTTATTTGTGCAATACTGACATGCGTGGAAACTCTCACCCTGCATGTGCGTCACTCTCTGTGGGTGGGGGTTGTGGCGCGAGAAGAATGAGTGGTGGCTCAGCGCACCAAATCGAGCGCTGCTTCTGGCGTCCGTCTTAGAGAGGTCGGTGCAGGCCTGAAGTAGGTTCTGGTCTGAAGGGCTCTCCGCCTTTCTCTTGTTAAGGATGGCTTCCTGTTTCTTCAGAGCAGACAGGTCCGGGCATAGTGAAATTTCAGTGCTGCCACTCTCTCCCAAGTCCATGTTCTGTTTAGTAGACAGACAGCAACAGCTAACTTAAAAAAAACAACGTGACCCTAAATTGGCTCTTAGTGACCTTAAGAACGCAATGAAGAGAGTTTATAAACTAACTTCTGTATCAAAATCGATCATGAAAGTGCTTTAAAATACAACAAAATGCTGTCCATCGGGGACTACAAACATTTAATCGGGCGGCGAAAAGCGATAAGGTTTAATTGCGTTTCTCACCTCTGTTGACAGCTCGCTCCACAAGGATCCTGTCACTGTATATCAAAGCCCCTATGTTGCAGGAAGTCCAGTGTTTCTCCATGTTGCTAGGCTACATGCGTTCAACTTGCAGGAGAGAATGCGCTCATACTTGCAGGCACAATAATCCAGCCCCAAGACTGATGCTCTCTTTCTGTGGCCATGACAGGGTTAATAATTTATAAACATGATGATTTAATAATTCATTGTATTAGATAACATTCATTTTTATAATTCAAATTCACACTGAACGTGGGGAAATGTTGAGCAAGCTATTACTTGTGAAACACGCTCTTTCTTTACCGTCGTTCAATTCAACTCTGCTACCAGCCCCCACCTGTCCCACCCACCCCAACTCACACACACACACACACACACACACACACACACACACACACACACACTCTACAACCATCACATGGTCTGTGGTGTACATAAATCTATGTGCTAAACAACCCATAGCCCAGCCTAGAATGACATTCGAGACTGAACGCTGAATTGCTCAAGAAAACACACTTTAGTAATCTAAAATGGATTAATTAAAGCAACAGTATGTTTCTGTAAATAGCTTTCGTATAATCCTCAGATTCATTTTAATAGGATATGGTCATGTGAAGGACAGCTAAAACAAACCTGTCCTCCACACTGTCCAACCAACGTAGTTTTGTGCTCAAGGTGGATCATTTGAGGGGTATTTGAGCATTTGAAATGTACTCACACTCAGTGACCGTACAATCGATGTGCACCAATCACAGGTACGAATGCTTCAAAGGGGATATTTCAAAGTCGACACCAACTGCCGATTGAAAGGGGATGTCAGCAACTCCGGTCAGTCGCCGAAGACGCCCATTGGTACGTTCTAAGGCACAAAGCTCAACAGAACTAATGAGGCTTTTTCCGGACGGCATACTGGACGCTGGAGGCACATCTAGTCTTTAAGTTACGCAGTGTTTTTCAACGGACTCTCGCCTGTCAAAATGTAAAACGCTGTTATTTCTTTTTAACTAAATTTTGGCTGTTGCAATCTGAATCTTTAAAAGGATGTCATCGTCCACTGTAATGGCAACAATCACCCCGGAGGCACTGAAGGAGATGTTAAAGTACTACAACCTCTCTCGCCAGGAGTTTATTGAGACTTACAACATCAAACCTCTCGTGTACATCCCTGAGCTACCGTCAGGAGCGAAGACCACGTTTGTCATCATGTATGCTGTAATTTTTGTTTTGGCACTCATCGGAAATAGTTTGGTCGTTTACATTGTTGTTCGAAAACGTGCGATGCTGACAGCAACAAACATTTTTATTTGCTCATTGGCGGTGAGCGACCTCCTCATCACTTTCTTTTGTGTTCCTTTTACCTTGTTACAAAACATATCGTCCGAGTGGCTTGGAGGTGAGGATTGTATTTACTTCATTATTTGAGTATGAAAGCTTTGCACTAAAGCCAAATTAATGAAATGTTTATGAAATAGAAAGTTCAACTAATAGATGACATCTGGTACGTGCGTAATAGCTGAACCCATTGTTTTGGAGAGGCGCTTTGAGGTAGGATAATACGCTCAGCGCACAGGGCGCATGGCTTGCTAGTACTTAAAAACATGTGTTTAAAATAACGCTTCATTTTTACAGCAATAATCAACTTCGCATGCTTTTCCATAGGCTATTTCATAAGAGCACTGTGACAGAGCTGCGTCTCATATGCTTGGGAACAAGCATTTGATTAGCTGATCATTGGTCAATGTGTGTAGGATACAGGAACCAAACGCTGAAGGACCCTGTTCTAGCGATAATAAAGGCGCAATAAGTTAATGATATAAGCATTTATATTTGCATATTCAGGGAATCAAGTCCATAGAGTGGCCGCACCGGGGACAAATAGAAAGGTTGGCGCCTTTGCTGTTAATAAAAAAACATCATAAATAAATAGTGAAATTGAATAGCGGAGGCAGTTATGCAATACTGCCTAATACAGTATTAAGACAGTTTTCTTCCATCAACTCATAAGGCATAATGTGGTTGGATATCAACTTAAAATAATATTGTTAAGCTGTTTTACAGTTTTGAATGCAGTATATAATGATTGTAGTGGACTTAGACCTGGAACAACACCCTCTCTTTCTCAACAGGTGTGTTAGTGTGCAAGACTGTCCCCTTCGTCCAGACAACAGCAATCGTGACTGGCATCCTCACAATGACCTGCATTGCCTTGGAGAGATACCAGGGAATAGTTTACCCTCTGAGAATGAGAAGACAGTACACTCTCAAAAGAGCCTACAAAATGTTAGGTACATCTGATTGTCTTTAGTCTATCTCTTGGCTGCTCTTGTGTTATTTTGCCACTAAATCTAAAATGAATTCCAGCATAATATCATGAAAGCAATCTGCTGCTTACTTTCAGTGCCCAGAGCTACAGCTGCAACCCTTAGGCAGACAAGAGTAATGACACATAAATGACAATTAAAAACCCACCTCTGTGATGATGAAATCAATATTTATGACCACAGACAACAGCATTTTGTGGTTGTTATAGTTGTTCTTAATCAATGCCAATCACACTCATAGAACATCAACAACAACAACAACAACAACAACAACAACAACAACAAACAGGAGTGCTTTTAACATACATCTTTTAATCAGAGCCAAAGCTGACATGTTACTTACAGTAAAGCTGAATGTGTATCAACCTGTAATATGAGTGTTCTCTGCTCTTGTGTTGCAGGCCTGGTTTGGATAGCTTCTGTGATTGTGGGCTCCCCCATGCTGTTTGTGCAGCAGCTTGAGGTGACAGCAACTCAGATCAGGGACGTGGTCTTAATGGTGCACTTCTCAAATAACAAATTCAAATTCTGATAATGTGCTTGACATGAAAGAGGAAGGTTTTCTTTCAGTTCTCCACAAGCATTACCTTGGTTTGCTGGCCATTTATTATGTGGTTTTAGCAGCAAATTGAAACCCTTTCAAAAGCAAGTATCTAGAGACCAACTGAGTCATACCATATGGATGGATAGATGGATGGATGGTCTTGGGAAAATGGCAGGGCTATTCATCTTAGAGACAACAAAAAGGTTCATGTCATTATTACCATATTTTAATGTATAGTAAAATATTTTTTTCCACCTTTTTCCATGAAAGAGCACAGTATCTAATCTAATTACAGAAAGCAAGCCTGAAGAGCTCTTAGCACAGAGAACTTCTCTGAATACAAAATAAGTTATTTCATTGCACACCATGTCACAACAACTTGTGAAATTAAAATATCCATTACAAAGCATTTCTACAGGTTATTAGTCATACAATAGCAAAAGACAATAAAAGGACTATTCCTACCAAATGGTTGATAAGATCTAACTAGAATGCGTTTCGTGAACGAACTGCGAGAGTGTGCTTGCTCTGTTGCGGCCATGACAGAGAGAACAAGTGCCTATGAATTAACATGTATTTACATCTACTCAATCAGTGTAGTGGGGCCTTCTTCCAATATATTTTAGCAAGCAACCAAGCTCAACCATTATATTTTGGCTCCACTGACGTTTAGACATATGAGGGTATCTTTGTTGTTCTGTTTTTGTTTGTTTGTTTGCTTGTTTATTGTGAAAGGGTCTAGTGTGTTACATTTGGTCATAATAGTTCCAGAGTTTCGTTATACTGACTTACTGAGCTAAGTGAATTGTTGAAATGAATGTGGTTACCTAGCCAGCTTTACTTAAAGTTTATTGTAAGATAGGCCTATATCTTAGACTTAATGCAGTTAGAGTTAGACTGTAGGTCTAGTATCTAACGTAAGCAACACTTTTACTGTATAGCTAGAGAGCACGTGTATCACATTGGTTTATAGTCTGTCAAATAAGTTGTAGTTATTGGTGTTCGATGGCATAAAAAGTTAGTCTTCTCTTATACGCCTAGTTAGTACATCTGATTAGAGCTAACAACCATGAATTGCAGATTAAGGGGTCCCCTATCTCAGTGTTAATTTTGGCAGCTATTTTAGTCACATTTAGTCATAGTTATCCTTCTTAGTTTCAGTCTAGTTTTCGAAAACTGAGCACACTACAACAGCTACGCTGTGTCCAGGTACATCCTCAAACGTTTTTCAGTTAACCTAATGATTCAAGGTCTCTCATGAATCATTACTCCCAGGACACGGGTTAATGTTAACTCACGCTGTCGGTCACGCTTAATCCTCTCCAACCACATTAGCAACAAAATAAACTGTTGAGCTAACAAGTTAACCATTCTTTCAGTATAAGCTACTTTTGCATAGCCCCGTACAGCTAGGATAGCTCACGTTACAGTTAATCTAATGATTCAAGGTCTCTCATGAATCATTACTCCCAGGACACGGGTTAATGTTAACTCACGCTATCGGTCACGCTTAATCCTCTCCAACCACATTAGCAACAAAATAAACTGGTGAGCTAACAAGTTAACCATTCTTTCAGTATAAGCTACTTTTGCATAGCCCCGTACAGCTAGGATAGCTCACGTTATCGTAGTAGGAATACAAGCCTTAGCTCACTATATTCACACAACTAAATTCATGAAATACTTCACAGGTTTACTTCACAACTTGAATTAAGGAAAATGATCCCCCGTTACGGCTAGCTGAAACTGCCAGTGGATACTCCCGTTACATAGTGTTAGTTAGCCTTTAGCCCCGTACTCAGATATTACAGCTGCTTAACACAGCTAGGATAGCACTGCTTAACACAGCTAGGATAGCTAACTATACGGTATTGGGAATACAAGTTTTTCAAGTTCGCACGTACCTATTTATGCGAGTGAAATACTCGCACTGTAGAGCCCTGGTATGGAAGGTGTCTCTTAATATTCCTAGTTATACAGTTGAATGGAGAGGAACAGAGAGAATAGGTTCCTTGGCGCAGGTGTCAGTGAAGCACAGGTGCAAGCCAGTTTAATGAGCCTATTATGATGTCATAATGCCCCACAGTTCTGCCATGCAAGTCTATGGGGGAAAAAGGGGATGAAAAAGAGGAATAAAAAAGGAGTGACAAGGAGTATCGCCACGAAAAGATATAGCAGGTTGCACCGGATCAGGCCGGACGTTTCGGTGTTTGAACGGCGTCTCTATCTCAATCGGGCGAGGCGTAGTTAGCTGCAAGAAAAACGGGGAGAATAAATAAAGAAAACTTATGAAGAACAATACTGTGCTTCCCTTCGGGCAAGCACACTAACAAGACCATAAAAGACATTACATTAGGAGATTGCTTATAAGGAGGAGAGTTTATAATTTATGCATAACACACATTTATTTGTATTATTTGTTTATTAATGGTAAGGCCATAGTCAATAGATGTCCAGGTGTTCAAAAACCTGTATAAACTTAAAAGGGTATAGCTCGTCATTTTGAAAGATAATGATTAACAGCATACAATTAGCAGATGCCTTTTTTAATCTCGTTTTTTTGCAGCCCCTCCAATCTGAAGCGATTCATATTTATATGTTTATAAATGATGAATGAACATCAATTGCATACAGTTTGAACACAGACACAATGTATGATATCAGGTCATATAAGTCTGAAGGCCTTCAACAGAGTAAAAATCTATGGCTGCTGCCTGCGAGATGGAGGGGGGTGGATCACCACTAAACTGTTAGCCATGCTACAATAGCAGAGCTTGCCATCGTTGCCCCTCAGTGGTTTGTAAGTACACTGAGCTCAAAAACAGCAACCAAGGAAGGATGTGCTCAATGATTTTTCCACAAAATGTCTAAATGACATTCATAATAATCCAGGGGATGAGCTACTGCTCATTTGGAAGGGGAAATTATGGAAGGCTGATTTAAATTGGGTAAATTGGCTTGTTTATGTAGCCCTGTTGCTAGACAAGACCAGATTAGACATTTAATAGACTCAATCAGTGTCAAATGTGGTGATGGTTTTTCTATAATTTAACAGAGTAGCCAAAACATTTAGTGATCTCAGGCTCAGATTCCATTCTGGATAAAAGACATACATTCATTCAGTGAAAAAGTTTTTATAAATATATATATAATTTGCACATCACATGCTAACCTGAAACGCTTTCAAAGCAAGGCAAAACTTATTAAAGGCTTGATATCATACATTGTGTCTGTGTTTAAACTTGTGGTCTTGTAATCACTGTTTTGTAATAAAGAAAGTGAAATATTCATTTAATTTACATTGTATTGTGTGGTTATTCACTGGCAATTGATGTTTATTCATCGTTTATAAACGCATAAATAGTAATCACTTTAGATTGGAAGTGTGCAAAACAACTAAATTAATTGATAAAAAAGGCATTGTAAATGCACGAGTCAATCAGCTGCTAATTATATGCTGTTTATGATTATCTTTTGTTAATATTGTTCCTCTATGTTTGTATGTTTATCATTCCATATTAATGTTATACAGTATATAATAATGATCTATATGTTTGTAAATGTATATGGGTTTGTGGACATCTTTATTGATCAAGGCCTTACCATTACTAAACATGTTTGACATGCATGAATTAAGCATACATTTTTTTTAAGTATCTTAATGGACTATGTGGAAGTAATCTTCTGATGTTATCTATTGTCTTGTGAGGGCTTGTAAATATCTAAGTAACTATTTGGTAAATGGTTTATTAACACATCTTATTATAATGCGTTACCAAAATGTATGTGTTGTTCAACACATGTATTCACCTTGCTTCATTTCCATGGAAATTAACTTTTCTTGCAATAATTTAAATAGCAAGGAGTTTGTTTTACTGGGGTAACATTTTAGGGTAAGAAGTCTCAAATGTGTCCAATGGCAGTTTATCCGCATTTTAAAAAAACAGACAAACAAGCAAACCAAGAACAAACATTTGTCAAATATTTAAGAGTGATCCAGCATTAATCTGTAAAAGACACCTGGTTTGTTTCTCCCCTGCAGGTGAAGTATGACTTTGTGTACGAGCAGCACCACGTATGTTGTCAGGAGCTCTGGCAGTCACTGAAGCAGCGGCAGGTCTACACCACCTTCATCATGGTGGCGCTGTTCCTCCTGCCCCTGGCGGCCATGTTGTTCCTCTACACGCGCATCGGCATCGAGCTGTGGATCCGCAAACGTGTGGGCGACTCGTCGGTCCTCAGTACTATGAACCATAGAGAGGTGAACAAGATCTCAAGGTAAGCCAAGGAGATGCTTTCCAGTGGCTGTTTTTTGTTGTTGCTGTGAAACAATGTGAAACTCCATGTCTTCGTGTTTTTGAACAGAAAGAAGAAGAGGGCTGTCAAAATGATGATCACCATTGTGCTGCTTTTCACCATTTGTTGGGCTCCATTTCATACAGTTCACATGCTCTTTGAATACAGTAAGTGTGGTTCAGTCTCTAAAATTATGTTTTATCTTTAAATGAATAGAGATAGTCAAATACAAATTCATGATCATCATAATTATTCTAATAAGTAAGATATTTTTTCTCTGCAATTTAGCATTTAAAGTGAACAGGAAATTACATTTCCTTTTACATTTTCAAGTTAACTTACCACTTTTCTTGAAGAGTCCCCCTTCACTTATTATGCTCCTTTAAATATTCATACTTATTTTTGCAGTCCACTGTAATCGATTTACATGTTTCAATATTCCAAAAACACATAATTTTTCTCATACTCAACATCTCTGGTCATCCTCTATCTGAAACACTGTGTTAGAGCTCCTGTGTCCTGTGGAACGTAACAAGGGAAAAGGCTAGAATTCCAACCAGACATCTCAGGCAGCTGAGAAAACGTAGTTTCTGTGGGAGGGAGATACTCCCTCTGGTGTGTACTTTGGGCCTTGTAAAGTTGCAGGGAAACCCTGGAAAAGCTAATAGATCCCGTATACAAAATAAAAATAAAAATATACAAAAATATGCCATGGCAGCACACGCCCTTATTGAAAGTATTGCAAAGACAAGGCAGTTACACTAGCCTCACAGTTTGTGGTACCAGAAACAGCCGGCTTAAGTGTACCATCACCCAGCAAATGCAACATTCACTAGACTGTAGGTGTATCTTCTCATGTTGAGGTATTTACTAAACTACTGTAGGTGTAGCTTACAATGTTAAAGTATTGTCACTTGGCTACTATAGGTGTAGCTTATCCTTCATTTCTGTCCTCTGTGGCCTAATTAACTGATCTCGTTAGCGTCAAGGTATTTGAGACCAGCTGTATTATCAATCATGGTGCATTTGTAAGAATGCTCTTGATGGAATGATGAGCTAGTGATTTGATTCTTGTTGATGCAAACCGCTACCTAATGTTGGCCAATATGAGTAACTTTGCCAATGTCATGGCTTGCGCTTATTTGAAAAGAGGGAAAATGTGATTAAAATGCAATTAATTGTGGTCGAATGGAATGGCACTTTGCAGACGCTTTTATCCGTACAAGGGAGACGTACAATCGTGATGTACAAGGGAGAGAACAATCAAGCTACGAGCAATACAGACCTAGTCTAACAATAAATATTATTTTACATAAGAAATAGAAAAAAAGTGCAGGAATGTAACTACTGTAAGTGCAAGTTGAGTACTAGTAGAAGTGCAAGTTAGGAAGGGAGGTGCTCTCTGAAGTGAGGGAAGCCCCTGCTGTGGTAGTGCTAGGAAAACACAAGTCAAGAAGTTGTCCAGGCAGTGTAGCACATTCAGGAGTTCAAATGAACCGTTTTCTCACAAATGCTGCCTTTTTCAAGGCTGGAGAATTTTTGTCATCATGTCATCTCTCATGCATTTTCATCCTACCTCTAGACGACCTGGAGAAACACTACGATGAGGTCACCATAAACATGATCATTGCGGTGGTGCAGGCCATTGGCTTCTTCAACTCTTTCAACAACCCCATTGTCTACGCCTTCATGAACGAGAACTTCAAGAAGAGCTGCCTCTCCACACTCTCTGCGTGCCTCCGCAAGCCCAACCACCAGGTCGATGCCAGCAACAGGCCCAACCACTGCGTGCAGTTCAGCAAGCCCCTCAAATGGGGGCCTTCCCAGGGAAACAGCGTAGGCCACGCCAGCTCCCGGCAGCACCTGGCTAACGGGGGTTCGTCCTCATCTAACACCGATACCTGCTCAGCTTTCCCCGCGGTCAAGATCACTGGCATCACCTCAGAACTACCCTCCAACATCTCTCATACTAAATGAAACACAGGCGTGTGGTTGGCTCCCACTCTGCAGTGAAGCGTTGAGGTGTAGACATTTATGTATGAATGCAACGTTAGCTTTACTGAAACTTCAAAGGAAAAGCATTATTGCTTGGTTTTAATGAGATTGGGTCCACCTGCATGGTATTAATGAGATTGGGTACACCATGGGGAACCTGAATTTGAGTTCTCCTCAGTGAAGAACACCAAAGGTCATGCATTCAGTTCCCAAGGAGCATGCATGGCATAACGTACGTTAATTGTTGATCACTATGACGTAAAACAAATTCTCACCTGTAAAATGAGTCAATTCAGAAACTGCAAACTCCAGAGTACTTCTTTGACTGGTTGGTGTTTGCCCAGACCGAAGAGTTGGGATTGCTTGAACCTGGTAATGCTTAAAAACTGAAGGGAGTTCCAAATGATGTGCCAAAAGATATTGAGGATTTGGATAATCCTGTGGCTTGCTTGAGGAATAAATGTCAACATGGCATTTTGGATGCCACAGAGCAAAAAAGGGCTTGGAGAAAAGAATAAAAACCCATTGTGAACAATGAATGATTCACAAGATTCTATTATTGGTCTGGGGTGATGTCCACAGAATATATTTTTGAAGGTCGTGGAAGCTTTTTTTTGGTAGTTTGTGAAACAAAATGAAAGGCTAGAAACAGCTTCCACTGTAAGCCAATGAAAGGTCTCATTTCAGGCTCAGGTAGCCAACCCTATACCATCTCGGCCTTAGAGCAACCTTCAAACGAATTTGGATTCGAGGTTCGAACTAATTCTTTGTAAATTCTGGTGTTTGTGGGAGATAAGACTCAAGAAAAATGAATGTTTTGTTGCTTTGTGATGCTCTCTGGTTGCGTCTTAGTTTAGTTTTAATGGCAGATAGATTGTAAAAGTTGTACCCAGAGGTTATATTTTTGTATTGTTGAACGTACCTGATTAAATATATTTTCATGTGTTGTTTGCTTTGAAGTGCTGGTTACTGAAGACATTTTTACTGTTCTTCTTTTGAACTTTTGAACCATGGCCACAACTTCTCTAAATAGCATCAATAGGCAAATAACAAAGTATTTCTTTCTGCATTGTCTTTGCATACAATACAGTATAAGATAGCAACTATGACTGGCATGGATGTAAATATTAATTTTATCTCGCAGTTATTGCTGAGGTGTACCTGCTGATGCAGATGATGAAATGTATAACATAATTCATCTTTTGGTTAAAGTGTTAAATCATTTGTTGCATCATATTGTATCCTTGGTCAAAATATATTTGCGTGTTCAATAAAATAAGTTGTTAAATCTTTTCCCTGAAAAGAAAACTGAAAATAATGTATGGTTCACTGGATATTTAAAATTATGCAGAAGCACTACAGCTCAGAATACAGCAGAACCACACAACACCAGACTTCAAAGGCAGGAATGGTGAAGAATTTATAAGACCTTATGGAACTGCAATTAATACAATTTACCGGTCTCAACATTAACCTGCAGGCCACTTGAGCCGAGTTTGCTCTTTTAGGATCCGCTATTGACCTGCTTAACTAATTGCCAAAGGGAACCTTTAGCGGGTTGCAGGCTCACTTTCTTTGTTCACTGAAGTTTACAGAAAGCGATATTTCACTTCAGGGCAGAAAAAAGTAAACACACCGTAGGGCACTTCAAGATTTCACCAACTATGAAGGCCTTAACCAACCATGCCAATTATGAAACTGAACTTGACTGAAAGGTACTGCACCTCGGCCCCTTAAGTAGTTTCCGAAGGCTGCAGGAAAACTGTGGTGCACACACCACTGAAGCACTTTGGAAGACAGTGAAGTGGAAGAATGGGAAAGATTAGAGAGGACTCCGGTTTTCATAATACACACACACACACACCAGATTCTTCACCTTGCATGAAGTCAGAGCTGGCTCTATCCCATATGCCATCTGTACACATGATACTGTTGTTTTTAGCTCGAAAGCACTACCACCCCTGGGTAAGACAGATTTTACCATCTGGGGCACACCGATGCTCTTTGAGTAGAGAGCCAGGAGGCGTGGCCTATGACACAGAAAATGCCAGATTTAGTGGAGACATTGCCTGATGATTCATGCCCTGAGTGAATCGTGTCTGAGAAAATAATTAGGTTTTGCAACAAAAAGGCTTCGAAGCGACCTGAAGGCACAGAAGTAAACACTGCTGTTGTAAACAATGCCTAATGAAACTCAAACATAAAATGTTGCTCCAGATAGACATTCCTTTATTAACACTTTACTCACGACCATATATAGGCTATATGTTTATATACAGATGAAAAAGAACAAATGAAAAAAAAAAACATAAGAGAAGTCATGCTGTAGTCGTACTTCCTCTGCACATCAATAGGAGGTTGACTGAGAAAGTAAGGAAAATCTCCAAAACCAGACTAGAGCTAAAAAAAACCTGAATTTTTAATTAGTAGGACAATTGCATCCATCCAGTCTGGAGGAAAAACACCATCAGGAGCATCAAATGTATTTACCAATATAGAAACAGTTTTTCTACATAATTGGCTGAGGCACATACCAAAAATTCTACAAGCAGATACTGCAAGCTTGTTACTTTTAAAAATGATACTAACTCAAAACATACTGCACAAGAATGTGCAATAACTCAGGCCATAAAGGCACACAGTGAGAAATGAAATGTGTGTCTTGCAACAAAACAGAAAAAGAGTGACTTTGTCAGAGTCAGTACTGAGGTCAAATTCTGATGAATCGGATGTGTCACAATCTTCACAGCAAAAAAAGGTGTTTGGAACGACACCTTCCCACCGGACTTCACAAGAGCGAGCGAACCAAAGGCTGTCCAGATTTCTTCCTAGGTGACGAGAGGGATGTGGAACTCTGGGCTGCCGGAGAGCATCGGTCGGCGGATTGGGTTTGGGTCTTTATCGTAGAGGGATGTGGAACTCTGGGCTGTCGAAGAGCAGCGGTCGGCGGGGTGGCTTTGGATCTTTATCGTAGAGGGACGTGGAACTCTGGGCTGTCGAAAAGCAGCGGTCGGCGGGGTGGCTTTGGGTCTTTATCGGCCTTGTGAAGCAGCTTGAACAAGCCGGTGCCAATGTTCATCGGGATGCCCATGATGATGCACTCGGACACACCTAGAGAAAGATAAAAAAATACTTAATCTGGGAAGTGTTTTTTTAAGTCTTAAATTTGTGCATTTTATCTTAATGTGGACTGGAAATAAGAAGGGGATGAGCTTTCTCACCACAAACAGAGTCCTTCTGTCCAAAGTATGCTGCGTCGAACAGATGATCGGCTGTTTTCTCAAAGGACGCCAGCATCAGCACGCTCTCCTTCATTTTAGCCAGGCCGAACCTGGTTATTCCCAAGATCTCTCCCTTTAAATAGTTCAAAACAACAGAAACACAGCCACACACACACACACAGACAGAGAAAGTCAAATGTCAAAATGAGGTGTAATTATATAAAATGACCTATAATCCTTGACTGCTTGTTGTGTTTTTACGACAACAGAACAATGAGGTAAGCTTGAAGTTACATGAGAGAACCAACTCTCCAGCTCACACAAACACACACACACACACACACACACACACACACACACACCTTATATGACATGAGGTCAGCCAGCAGCATGACGTGCCTCCGGTCGATACTCATGCCGTGGTTGACCATGGTGTACTGGATCTCGTTAATGATGGTGGTGCGGGCCGCTTCTATGCCAAGGGTCTTCTCAACCTGGAACAGATCAATAGGACGGTCATCGCCCTGTTTCAATTCTGTCTGTTGTGTACACACTGAAGTGGGTGCTTCAGATGAGACGCATGATGCTGAGTTCACTCACTTCATAGGTGTTGTTGGAGGTCGTCCTGCTGCCTTTCACGCCATGGGTTGCCATGACACTCCGGAGGTTGTCTCCCTCCACAAGCAGTTTTAACTTCTTCTTGCCACTCGCCTCGTCAATGTGAATGACGGCGCGGGCCACCTCAGGGATCCCTTGCACCACCACCTAACCCAGCAGGAGGCCGGGGGGGAGAAGAGGAGATGCTGGAGAGAGGGCCTGCTGAGGACCCCTGGGGCCTAAACTACAGTGTACTCCCACAGTCAGTCCAAACATAGACTCACATAAACATGAAATATTAACACACACACACACACACACACACACACACACACACACACACACACACACACACACACACACACACACACACACACACACACACACACACACACACACACACACACACCTCTCAGTCTCAGTCTCTCAGAGTCAGAGCCGCTCAGTCTCTCATACATACACATCTAAACAAGAGACATACATACAGTCCCATGTGTATACATTGTCACATTCTAAATTTGCAATCAACACAAGGACACTTCACTTCCTGAAATGACATGCTGTTGTGCCTCAGCAGAGGATGGGGGAGTTTTACTGAGCTTTGATGTTTAAACCTCATTGGCTCCTGAGCTTTGATGTTTACACCTCATTGGCTCCTGAGCGGCCCACACAAACATAACCCAATCTGCTGCAGATTTCTTTACTCTAAACTTTCCCTGGCTAACGTTTTTTTATGCCCTTGATTTCACTCGAAAAACAAATTCACCTTCAAACACCCTCAGCCTTTCAATGTATATGAAGTTCACTTGCACATTCGCGCAATTAGCCATAGAGCAGCTTTTTTTTTTTAAGTTGCCTGGAACTGGAAGACTGATCATTACACGTACACAAGGGATTTATTTACCCCCTTGATCTTCATTCTCTCCACACCACCCCTGAAAGATGGATAGCACAGCGGTTACTTCCACAACATAACCATAGGGCTGTGGTGTTGTTTGGTTTCGACTGGATGGCAGCGGTGCTCGGTTACCTTGGGTAAGTCCTGCTTGAGTGATTGCAGCACGTAGTACATGGAGCTCTTGCTGTTCTCCCGCGGTGACACGCACACCACCGCCTCGCCGTGCACCGCGATGTCCCCGGGCTTCACCCGCAGCTTGGACATGCAGATAGAGTAACGCACCGTCTCCGCATTGACCTGGCCGGGGGGGTGGGGGGCAGGAGAGGAAAGGAAGAGATCGAGTTAGCAGAGGTGGGGGTGTCGTGGGTTGGGAGAGAAAGGCAGGAGGAGTATCAAAGAACGATTCAGAGGGAGAGTAAAACATAAAACAAGCAAGCCAGAGAGAAAACAAACGGGGAAAGAAAGGAAAAACAGGTCCCACCTCTAGTCGCAGGAGCCGAATCCTCTCCAGGGAGAGCTTCACCAGGATGAAACAGTCATCTGGAAGAAACACCTCCTCGATGTACTCCGAGATCTGAACGAGGTGGGAACAGAGGCGTGAGGAGAAGGGCAAAACTAGCATCAGGAGATGCTACATTACATCGCCATTAACTTATCTTGCTTTCCTAGCTCAGCATGGGTGGCTATTTGTCCTTCAACCCTCTTCACTGGCATATATCCATGTCTTACCTCTCACTGACTGACTGTATCCACATCAATTGAAGAATTGACATACCTGACATACCAGCCAGTGAGACACAAGTATTTCCAATTTGTTTCCTCTAAACTCTCTCTGATTGGTCTTGCCTCCATTAATTGAAGGTAAAATACAACACTCCGTTCACCGAAGATAAGGCTGTGTTCTATTACTGTTTTGTTAATGGATCTGCACGGTTCATGTGAGTCACATTTTCAGGTTTGAAAAATCCCATCCCTCCATCCTCTGATCATCCTTCTCAATTCAACTAAGGACGTGAGGCATATTTGTATCGACACATTTACGTCGGGTTTATTTTCACCTCACCCCAGTGAAGAAAACCCTTTAAGTTAAGTTAAACCCTAGAGGAGTGAGGTGAAAATAAACCCAACATAAATGTGTAGACTGTCGAGAAGTGTAAATGTGATAAGGGAAAAACAAAGACAACTTGTTCCCAGAAAAGCAAACAATTCACAGAAAAAAAACAAATCCTTGACTCACTGATCATTCATTCACACCACCATTTCTCCACAACCCAAATAACAGAAGTGAAAAACATTGTGATATAGAGACACTCAGGAATAGGGATGGGAACCGAGAACCGGGTCTTGTTTAGAACCGGTTCCCAATGAGCCGAATCTTTGGAATCGTTAGCCAAATTCATAACCGGGTCTGTTAACGGGTCTATGTGCCGTTTGCGCATGCGCGAACTCTTAATAATAATCAGACCGCAGCAGAAATGACAACTCGACAGAAGCGATCTAAAGTGTTACTTTATTTCACCCGAACGGATGCAAACACGGTCACTTGTAACCTCTGTAAAAAATGTATTTCCTCAAAGGGAGGAAGTAGGGCTGGGCGATATGGGAAAAAGTTATATTTCGATTTTTTCCCCCAAAAATTTTCGATTTCGATTTTATATCACGATATGAACAAAATCACCCCAAATTTTTTTGAAAAACGTACATGCAAATACCCGCATTCTGGTGCATTTTACCATGTTTTTCTCTGAGATGTAAATCATGTTATCAGCATATCAAATTCACAATTGATATAGGTTTGGTGGCCTGATAATTATGTTGGCTACATTCAAACTGACCACCTCATTAAAGTATGACTGTTCAGGTCAGAAATGGCCAAATGTGTATTGAAACCCAAAGTCTTTAAAGGCACCCAGGGCAACTTTCGAGGCTTAACAAAAAACATTCAATTTCTAGTCTTTTTTACACGTAGTAAGTTTCAATAACTCCATACCATTACATACCGACATTCAAGCAGCAAAGATGATACGTCGTTGTGTGGTGAGAACTGATAGAAAATCGAAAACAACAACAATCGCAGCCATTTTTTTTATTTTTTGTAACCTACAATAAATAAAGCAGGCTTCCAGTTAATGGAAAAATGACTTCTCCCCGCCGGCGATTGTTGTTGTTTACGATTTTCGTTCAGTTCTCACCACACAACGACGTCTCATCTTTGCTCCTTGAATGTCGATATGTAATGGTATGGAGTTATTGAAACTTACTACGTGTAAAAAAGACTAGAAATTGAATGTTTATTTTTCATTGAATGTTTACATAAAGTTGCACTGGGTGCCTTTAAGGATGGAAGCTGCCAGAAGTAAACGGTTCACGTAGGGGAAATAGTTTTCATACATGGCAAAGCTTGACAGCATGCCCAGCACACCAATGTTCATTTTATTTGTGGCATTGACATCATCTTTCGTGTGTGAGTCAAAGAGAGGTATACAAGTGAGTGACACATAAAAAAAAAAAAAAAAAATCTTCTTTGGTGAGTGTGTGTTTAGTCGCTGCTGTCGTTAGAAAAACTGCCATTAGCTAGCTAACGTTAACGCCAGATTAGCTCACGGTTGTTATGGCAATAACAATACGATTATAGCCAGATAATGTCCATTGGGTGGTCCTTAATTGTCCACTACAGGTAAAACTTGGGCAACTCTGACTTACTTTCCTCTTCTTCGAAAAAAAAATCCGTATGTCCATTTCTGTGGTCTGCTTCTAGCGCGACGCTCCGATCAAATCAGAGAATGAATGAACATTAATGACAGTTGAATCTGCGTGCGTGATGAGGCTGCGTAGTACACCAGGAAAACGCGGAGTGGATTTATATTGCTGTGGGTATTCCCCACTGATAAAGTTGAACGGATTTAATTGTGAAGCAATGGAAAGAATAATGGACTAGTAGACCAGCAGTCACGCACGCACTATTTTGACTGCAAAAGTGGGGGGGGTCGAAACGACTTGTTTTGAAAAGTGAGGGGGTCTTCTACCCCCCCAATTACATTGTCGTGACGCCCATGGGCTACGTGCGGCGCTGTATTCGCGGGTCTGTGAAAACATTGATTTTTTTTTTTTTTTTTGAAGGCGCAGTCTAATCGAACGTCTCATTTAAAACCGTAGAAAAAAATTACATCGCGATTAAAATCGAAATCGAAAAATCGCCCAGCCCTAGGAGGAAGTACATCTACCATGAATAAGCACTTGAGCACACATATAAAATTACAAGAATGTCATGTTTTCGATGCCAGCAGCAGCTCAACTAACGTCGGCGCTTCATCCCTAACTTGCCAAGGTAAACTCCTCAAAATGTTTTATCATAAGTCATAACGGTGTTACTCGTGTGTTATCAGCAAACGTTTGCGTTTTCGTGTTAACCATAACTAAACTTAGCATTGAATTGCTTAACAGAATGGGCGATGTTGGACATTGTCATATATTATCTATAACTTACATAACTAGGCTAGCTTAACTGTAGAATCTTCTATTTTCAGCCGTTGGCTAGAGGCAGGGGCAGTGCTTGCCTCCCCTCTGTTGGTTGTAGGGTAGGGTTAGGCTGTACAAAAGACTCTGTTAATAATAACGCGTGCAGCTCCCTCAGTTTGACAGTTCGATATTGATACATTTCTCGTAGCCAATTCAGTGGCAGCAATAGCTAAGTGTTAAATATACTGAGTGCCTAGTTTGTACATGATACAAGTAAGTATGTTTCAGTACGTTATTGTGTTTGTAGTGGACTCTACATTGCTATTAGAAGCGTTAAGCATAATAGCAATACAACCAAGCAACCTACAAGAAAATATACAGTCAAGCTGGAGACACAATTAGCCCTGAGCGTATCCTCCCAGAGAAGGCAGACATGCAAATTTTTCTGCACTAAAATTGTAAATAGTCTTTGCCACTGCTAGTTACATTTTTTTGGCAGCTCAGTTAAAAATATACCCTTTTACAAAAGGAAGGAGCATTGTTATTTTTACGAACGTTTATATTAAACAGAACACATTTATTTAAGTTATGTAAGTTTTATTTAAATGTGTATGTAAACATTCTAAAAATTTATATAAAAGAACATTAATGTAAAAAACCCGTTTGTGCTCTTTTTTCACCCCTTACCCATTTATAAGAATCGTTAAGAGAATCGATAAGGAATCGGTTCGATAAGCAGGAATCGATAAGGAACCGGAATCGTTAAAATCTTATCGGTTCTCATCCCTACTCAGGAAGCAATCCTTGTCCTTTTAGTTTTCAATCATGAGCATGAAATATGTGCATTGACACCAGGGATAAACATTACATTGACCTCCTTGTTTTAATGATTGGGTTTAAAATTAATTGCTACATGTTACATTTGGCATTGAATAATTTGGCTTGAACTGATCTTATGTTGTTGAACAATTGTTATGGTTCTTTACGATATTATCAACTACCCTACCACTTAAACATCAAAATACTGGGTGGTGGATGCAATAAGCAGATGAACATTGATGACATACCAAACTCCTGAACTATGAATGCAACACGTTCAGGCACTTTGGCATTTGCTTACATAACCAGACCAGTATCTTTTTGGAAAGATTGTAAGCTTCATAGATACTTTACCTCTCCTAGCAGCGTTTTCTCAATACGGCCTTTCACCAGACGGGCAAAGTCAGCGTCATCTTCCACGTCTAAGTGTGCAGTGATAATTGGAGTGCTGTTGTCGGAGGAAGGGATTCGGAGGGAGAACAGAGAAGGGAAGCGAGGAGACAGAAATAAAACACATTAGCACACACATCTGAAGCTTCCACATATTGCTAATCTAGTTAATGTTGGCTTGACGTTAACGGGCCATGTTCGATTTAATTGTGGCCCCAGGGTTCAATCGGATATCCAGGAAACTGAACAGCTGATTGGTTAGACTTGATCATTAGGTCAGCTCAATAAACATCAACTGTTCAGAGAAAGGAGATCAATCAGACTGAATGATAAGACATATTCAGCACGTGAAGGTCTGTGTCTGTGTCTGTGTGGGGGTGTTTGTGGGTGTGTCTGTGTGTACTGCTAAGATCCTCACATATGTAAACATACGCCCTTCATTAAGCCTACTACTCATACAACACGTTACATAAAACAGAAATAGACCATTTGAATAGTGCTTTACAGACTGATTATCCAAGTATCAAGTATCCAAGTCATACTGGTTATCCTGAAATTGTACACAGAACTATATCCAATATCATAGTATTATTGAGTATTTCTACAGTGGAAAAGTAGCATTTTGAAGGTTAGTTGTGTAGGTACAATTGGCACCAGCCTCACATGGACACCAGAATAATGTAGGTACCTTACCTTGTTAGTGGGCGCCGAATAAATGTGGGTGCAATTGTTTATGAATAGTAATACCATCTTCACGAGAGCCACCAAGACACCATTTGTAACATCCTGACAACAGCACCAATTTGTTGGTAATCCCACCCGATTGGACAGGCATCGACCATTCAACACACTGCCAAATTGATTAAGTTTGCCAGCTAGGGGGCTGCCACACAAGTTACCAGTCCTTGGGAGAAAAGACATGTTATATACGTTCCTTGCTGCACTGACAAAGACGGTGCTTTGAGAACACCCACCTAATGTTCTTGGAGGCGTTGATGATCTCCTTGATGCGGGGCACACCCAGGGTGATGTTCATGGAGGCTACTCCAGCGAAGTGGAAGGTCTTGAGGGTCATCTGCGTGCCCGGCTCCCCAATGCTCTGGGCACAGAGGGCCCCAACCGCCGAGCCTGGCTCCATCTGAGCCCTGAGCAGGGGACAAACCACACAGGTCAGCAAGAGGTCATACTGCAGAGACCTTATGACATAAGAGGTATGTGTGTCCTTTCTGGATAAGAAGATGAATACAATCTCAATCGATTACTTGGATATTGCTCTCAGACTGATTTTGCCCATAAAAACAAAGTAGGGTCTATAAATCTCATATAGATAACACTTATGCTTGTAAACATATCTTATCTTATCATAAATGTTAAGACCCTTTTCCTGTCAAAAAGGCCTGCTTTTGTTTTGCATTTACTAAATGAATAAGCTATGCTTCAGAGATTTGAACTAATCCAAATTAATTGGTGTGACATTTTTTCTGGATCATGTATCACAAACATACATGACGTGTGCTTGGTTAAATCAATTAAACATGGCAGACCAGACCAATCAAGCCATTTGCTGCAAGCTGCTGATAACACAACTGGACATAACGTTTTTAAGATGACTGAGCTGATTACACACACACACACACAAACATACATGCGCACACACAAGCAAACCTACACACTAGACCTAGGAGATAGGGACCGAACATTTTTTATATATATATTTTTACTGATACATTTTGGTAGTTTCTACAAAGTGGGCTAAATGTTGTTTCTCAAAGCCACTGTAGTGACAATATTTTGAAAATGTGATTGAACTGCATGAATAGTGCATATAGGTTTTGATTATATTTGATTTTAATAATGGACCAATTTTAAGCTTTTACATTATATGCATTATACGATAAACAATCTGTTCTTATGGAAATATACAAATATATATTTGCTGGAGTGTCAGGAGCAGGCCCGGACTGTTCAAATCTGCCATCAAACACGTACACCAAATTGTACTTACTGTTGCTGGTGGCTAAGTTGACAACTATTTGAGCTATATTTGACCACAAGGTTAATGTTACTCACTTTCATGTCCATGCCATCCAACACAACAAAAATACAAGTTCAATTTACAATAGCAAATTTAGGTAAGAGGTAAACTGGTTCACCTCTTACCTAACCGACAGAACTGAGCACGTCGCCTTGGGCAGTGCAAAATCTTACACCCACAACGTCACCTGCGGCGTCCCTCAAGGCTCTGTGCTGGGCCCCACCCTCTTCTCCCTCTACCTGCTCCCCCTGGGAAATGTCATCAGCAAGCATGGGATTTTCTACCATTGCTATGCTGATGACACACAGCTCTACATTAGGACAACACCCACTTCTGCTGCACCTCTGCCACCATCCACTCTGACCACCTGCTTGGAGGAGATTGAGGCGTGGATGAAGGTAAACTTCCTACAGCTGAACAGTTTGAAAACGGAAGCCATACTAGTCGGCACACCACATCAGCTCCGCTCTTCCACCATCACTAGCATTACCTTCTCTGGCCAAAACATCTCTCTTTCCAAATCAGTTACCAACCTGGGTGTTAAAATGGATGCTGAATTGACATATGACACCCACATCAAACACCTCTGCAAGGTTTCATTCCATCACCTCAGGAACATTGCCAAACTCCGTCCATCACTCACCCTGGCAGATGCAGAGAAGCTTGTCCACGCCTTTGTCTCCTCCAGACTTGACTACTGTAACGCACGTAGAGTTCAAGGTCTCCCTCCTCACCCACGAATGCCTATACGGACATGCACCCCCCTACCTCAGGGAACTCCTCTCCCCCCAGACCTCCTCACGCTCCCTCCGTTCTGCATCCGCAAACACCCTTCAAGCCACCAGAACTAAGCTCTGCACCATGGGTGACCGGGCTTTCTCCTCTGCTGCCCCAAGGCTGTGGAATGCCCCCCCTGACCATCTCAGGGCCCCACAGTCTACTGACGTTTTTAAAAAAGGCCTAAAAACGTATATTTTTTCAAAAGCTTTCTGCTAATTATTGTTCATTGTTGTTGTTTTATATGTATATGTAGCACTTTGAGATTTGTATGATGTAAAGTGCAATACAAATAAAATGTATTATTATTATTATTAGCAATTGAGCCCTTTCTTGACTGGACAACTGTGGCCGCTTCCATTAGTGAAAGTTGACGAGAGAGACGGCTAATGATACATTCTGAGCTGTTTTGCGGTGGGAAATACCTATCTAAACATGTTAACATAAAACCTCCACTTGTTGAGGTAACACGTAAAAAGGAACATTTAGGTGTTTAAATTTAAGTCAAAAACTGTGTTTACAACTCATTACCTTCATGGTAACATTAAGGCCGTCACTAGCCACTACGACGTCTAGAGGACTTCAGCAGAGGGAGATTGGGGGCGGGGTTGTGTGGGTCTTCACGCAGAAGAATATGCATTATTTACCTCATGTACTTGATCTCTACGCAGAAGAATGTGCACTATTTACCTCATGTACTTGGTCTTTACGCAGAAGAATATGCAGTATTTACCTCATGTACTTGGTCTTTACGCAGAAGTATATGCACTATTTACCTCATGTACTTGGTCTCTACGCAGAAGAATATGCACTATTTACCTCATGTTCTTGGTCTCTACGCAGAAGAGTATGTATTATTTACCTCATGTACTTGTCTCTGCATGTCTCCAGGAACTTCTCCAACTGGGTGGGAGTGATCCTGTCTAGCTGGTAGAGGACCTTTGGCTGCAGATTGACAGAAACACACACACACACAATCAATATGCCTGCACAGAGGATGAAGATTAAAGTAGAAGGGCTTAGGCAGAGGAGCTCAGTTACCTCAGTGGTGCCGTTGTCGTTTATGCCGTACTTGTCACGAGTCTTCTTGATTTTGTCGGAGACGCTCTTAATGAATTTCTTTATTTCCTGGTAAGCGTAAAGGTAAAAAAGGTTATTTTAAGCCGTTTAACCTTGAGACTGAGCTCAGCCTCTTTTGATAGACATTTATTAGCGGTTTCCACTTTTCAGAATGCATTCCGGTTAACATCCAGGCACTCAGTTTGCATGACAGTTTCCAACAACATCAACAAGAACGTGTTTAAAACTGTGAGTAAGGCAGACAGAGAGGTGGTAAGTAGAGACTGAGGCGTGCGTCAGCACACAACAAAGTTCCCAAACCTGCAACAAGCCATTGAAAAACAATGAACATTGAAAATGAATCTGAACCACAACATCAACACAGCACTAAAATGGACCTGTCCTTTGCAGGTTAAAAATGTGTTTAAGAATAAGACTTTAAATGTGTTTGACAATCATTAAAAAAAACAGCAACAACAAAACAAAGCATTATATACACTTCTCTAGGCATATAAAAGGTTAAAAAAAAAAAAAAAGACACTGCAGACCATTTTTCCAAAAGTATTTTCTTGTATTTCATTTTTAATGTTCCCCGACTATGGTCAACACTTGTGTCAGTACCAGAGAACAAGACACTCAATCAGAGCTGCAAATACCCATGGAAAAAGACAACAAAAAATCTCATCTCTGCCCAACAAAGCTGATGTTTTCTGAGATAGTCCCTCCACTGTATTCGCACCACTGGCGGAAAGTGCTGTTATTTGTTTGCAGGCAAACAAATCTCACAAGCAGGCAAAATGTTTCCCAAATGGTCCAGACCAATATCACACTAACACACACATGCTGAAAGTACTGTACCTCGAGGTACTTCGGACATCCAGATTCAGTTAAAGCCTTCAAACAGGAGAGATGCAAGTAACTCAGTAATGGCTTTGTTACATCTTCCACACTGGAGGGAGCGAGATCTCTTTACATTCCTATTATTTAATCTATAATCATTTCCCCTTTCTAATTGAAAGCAAGTAAACCAGGATTGTAGTTCAGATGAATATTACAACGATAAAGCAATAATCTGCTGACGCTCTGAATCTGTTCTTGCAGGTGTGTGTGTGTATGTGTGTGTGTGTGTGTGTGTGTGTGTGTGTGTGTGTGTGTGTGTGTAGGTTGCAGACACACATGAGGACTTGCATAAATATTCTCTTTCCGTCTTTTTCTCAAATTTAAACTGAAAGGAAGACCTCACTGCCACACAGTTCAGACACACTGCACTAAGATCAAAATGTCAAGATAAGGGGATGTTAAATTAGACTAACGCGACCTCCATTAGACTGCCGTGACCTCAGAGTAATTTAAGTCAAGACAGGCAGAAAGTGAGTTTGCCTTCAGATGACCCTAGACAAGGAGGAGGACGATAACGAGGCGGACCACCAAAATCCTGTGCTTGAGGAAGAAAGACCTTGTCATGAAGACATACTGTATATAAAATGCAGTAAATGGTAAACATTAATTGAATGCTACAGGCTGTCTCACAGCCATCACAGTGGCAAAGAGTGGTGGGGGGTGTGTGTGTGTGTGTGTGTGTGTGTGTGTGTGTGTGTGTGTGTGTGTGTGTGTGTGTGTGTGTGTGTGTGTGTTGGGGGTGAGAGGGTTGCTGACTCACGTCGAGGAAGGTGTCTCTGCAGCACATGAACTCGGTCTTCTTCATGATGGACTCGGCGGTGAGCACCAGCTCATTTCTGCTCAAGGCCGGCTCGTCTGGACACGTGAACACAGACTGGGGTGGCGAGAGGGGAGGACAAACTTAGCATGCATCAACCTTTTCTGAATGGAAAAATAGTTTGTGAGGAGCTCAAGGCTGGGATTGAAAGAGACACCTAATCCATACATCTCAAATCAATAACATAAGAGAGCCGATTTAGATTGCCTACTCAATGCCATCTTTACGGCAGATGACATTTAGATCCCCCCCGAGACGAGGGAGAGAATGAGTCTTCACAGACTTGCTTGCAATAGATGAAGAGAGTGAAGAGACATCGTGTCCTTGAACACACAGAACAGCCTCTCTCATTAAACAGCAGCACCTGTTTCAATGTCAGTCTGGAATTTCAATGTTGGCTTAAAAAGGACATTTTGATTAAATCTTTAAAGGCGCAATATGCAATTCTAATGCAAATTGACATTTTGTCCAATTCAGCAAATTGCCCCTCTACCTCTCCGTTACGTGTGTGTGCTCGAAAGAACTCTGGTTGAAATGTAATTATTGGAAATTCCTCTGGTAGCCTTATGCATAGCCTAGCCTTCTGCACACATTTTGGCGCAAAGCTGTCTTTTTCTGTTGGTTGTTTAGAACTTAGTCGATATGCTGCTTTGTAGCTTTTCTGACCTAACCCGACCGATTTTGCCATATTTTGTAGTAATCTTACCCGAACCCGCCCAGACTGCAGGTTATGGGTTGGCCCGGCATCACTAATATCCAGGGAGCACACAGGCTGATAAAAGAGTATACCAGTACTACACTGCAGTCGCTTTGGATAGATGTGTCTGCTAAACGAATAATTCTAAATGTAAATTGGTCAGCCTTCAATCCCTGACACGAAAACTGACCCGACAGTAACAACGACAGGGACCACGGGGGTAAAAACGACAACAAAAAAAACAACAGTGGCCTAATTAAAAAGACAGCAACCTTCTGGACACAAAGGGACACATGGAGTGAGCTGAATATTTGAAATACATGGACTGTCAACTCGAATTCGCCAGTGGCCTATTTTGAGCAAAGCGTCTCTTTTGAGACCTGGAGGAAGATCACTGTGTCCTTCCTAATTGATGGTCATCCCACGATAGTAGAAGTTTTAAACAGCTCTGTCTCTCTCCTAACCTGAACGCTCTCCCCTTTTGGTGCAAATTCTACTGTGCACTACAAAGGTCTCTCTTCAAGGTCTCCCTTCATTGTCATTCTGCAGTCCACCTCTATCTTTTTTGCAAGATAATTTGTGTTGGAATAGACAAATCGAATGCAACAACATGACCTCTAGAGAAGCACTTAAGCCTCCAGCAGTGATGGTATTCCCCCTGCCTTGTGTGCTATGGCTTGAAAGGCGGCAGCGTAGATGGTGAATGTGATGGGGGTGTAATGGCGGCATGTGACTCAAAGTACCCTGATGTTGTCAAGGACCCTCTTGAACTCCAGTGGCTCATCCTTTCCTTCCATGGCGGCGGGATCAAGGCCGTCGCCCCCGTAGATGAACTGGATGATGTCACCTGTGGAGCTGCGCACCGTCAGGTCGTACTGGGAGCACAGGTCCTCCAGGGACTTCACCAGACGCCTCTGAAGACCAAGAGAGCGAAAATATAAACATGCATGTTTAACAGGATTGCACATGATCATCTCACAATAATACAGAAGATGCCAATGATGGGTTTCTTCAAAAATATAACTATAGATATTCTTATAAAATATTTCGTAAATAATCAAAAAGGTTCTAAATATACTGCTAATACTTTATCAAAGAAACACAATTATGGCACGACAGTCATAGCCATCAAGATTCAGGTCCAAATAAAAAAGGTGATGTCTCTACTAACTGCCATCCTTATGAGGTATTATTCAGCATTTCATCATATGATGGGCACTGAATTCCAATGCAGCTTCAGAGGAGGATCCACACATGACTGATATTGATTGTTCCACACTGCATGCTCTATGGCATATCACACAAATGGACTCCATGTGGAGCACACCATAATGAAAAGGCTGTGCAAATGAAACCTGCTATTTATTTATGTTCTGTAATAAATGAACAAGGGCGATAAAATGTAGTTTAAGACGTAGTTATCTTATGATGTGACCCCGCTGATCTTCTCTGTCAGTATGAGACCGGTTGTTCAGATGACGTAATCCACTTTTGTAATGACATACAATGGCAAGGCAAAAAGAACGCAGTTCTTAGCCAACACCGCAGCTTTACAAGCCTTTATGATCAACCAAAACTTTTGCTATTTTTGACCTGACAAAATAACTTTTGCCAGCCTCTGTGTTCAACTAAATACCTCAATGGTTGTGACAAGCATTGAAAAAGTCCATTTGCTTGACAGAATACATGACGAGCTTTAATTCGTTGCTCTCATCGCTCGCTAAGTTCACTCAACACATCATGAAAGCTAATCAGTCAGCCAGCTTGACAGAAAGCACTCGCATACCTAAATTGCCCTATCCATTTATGCGCCTCTCTTTATCTCTACGGGTAACCACCTGATTTTAATAGCCTCTTTGAACAGGCAGGTGGAGAGGACGCAAACATTTCCACCTGCTCTTGATATGACACTGAGAATTATCACACGGTGTGGAAACATCAAAAGCCACAGGAGCGCCATCAAAGGCTACGTCTGTTCTGTCCCTGTGACAAACAGCATACCAAGCGGAGGCACCGTGGCCCAGGTTAGGGCTGTTGAAGCCTTTGAAAGCCAGACAAATTACTCTGAACTCTCGGGACATTTCGGTGTCCTTGAATGTCTGTTCCCAGACCTGTGGAGACTGATTAGGAGTCTAGCAGTGGCCCAGCAGTGGGATTAACAGCATCAAAATGGAATCAAAACTTCCACAGCCTAAAGCTCTAATGTTCTGGAGATGGTGTCTGGACACTTAACCATCCTTAATTTATTAGACAATTGCGCTCAACTGAGGAGTGATATGAGCTCAATTTTTCCTTGTTGAGGGGCCATGAAAAGCTAAAAAATAAGGTTGTCTCTCTACCCGAAAGGCATTTTGGTGTGTTTGAATGAATTGGTCCCCATAAGACTGCCCAACATCAGCTCAATGTTCCAAATGTCATTGCCTTAAAGTCCCACTTCCAGTTGGATCTGTGCGTTGTTTCCTGCTTCATGGATTAATTTAGGACCTCACACCTGGGTCCTGGGCTTGTGTGCGCAGATGAAAAGACCTAGCCTAGCCCCCCTGCCAATCCTTTACCTACGGTTACATAACGGAGATGGCAACAGAACAGCTCCATGTACCCCAGCAGGGATAATAGAGGAAAAAAAGTCAGGGAGAAGGAGTGAGTGTGTGTGTGAGTGTGTAAGAGAGAGAGAGTGAGTGAGTGAGTGAGTGAGTGAGAGACACATAGTGAGTGAGTGAGTGAGTGAGTGAGAGAGACATAGTGTGTGAGTGAGTGTGTGTGTGTGCGTGCGTGCGTGCGTGCGTGCGTGCGTGCGTGCGTGCGTGGGGGTGTGTGTGTGTGAGAGAGAAAGAGAGATAGAGAGCGAGATAGAGATAGAGATAGAGAAAGAGTGAGAGTGAGAGTGAGAGTGAGAGTGAGAGTGAGAGTGAGAGTGAGAGTGAGAGTGAGAGTGAGAGTGAGAGTGAGAGTGAGAGTGAGAGTGAGAGTGAGTGTGAGTGTGAGTGTGAGTGTGAGTGTGAGTGTGAGAGTGAGAGTGAGAGTGAGTGTGAGTGTGAGAGTGAGAGTGAGTGTGAGAGTGAGAGTGAGTGTGTGTGTGTACCTGCATGTATCCAGTCTCAGCCGTCTTCACAGCGGTGTCCACCAGGCCCTCTCTGCCGGCCATAGTGTGGAAGAAGAACTCAGTGGGGGTGAGGCCTGAGTAGAAGCTGTCCGCCACAAAGCCCTTGGCTGCAGGGAGCTGAGAAAGAAGAACACATGCTGATCATGCTCTCCGGTCTGCAATCTCAGGCCAAGACAAAACCAATATACAGCCAATACAATCCACCCGCGACCAATTTCATATTTTCCTTCAGCTCAGTTAGTCCTTTGGCCCCTTGGCTATTGTGCGTGTATCTGTTGACGAACAAAAGGGGCCGAAATAGGGGGAAAATTGGTGTATTTCTGGGGATTTTCTAAAAAAAATGAATGGGACTTTTTTTCTATTAGGTGTTTGTATGCGTGTCCGTGTGTGTGTGTGCGTGTGTTTAGGCAACAAAAGGCAGATAATAAACAGGAAATAGATGCTCCCCCTGTCCAGACAGAGTCAATCCTGGAGCCTTGCGGGAGGTTAGATAAGGACAGAGACTTACATTTGCAAATAAATACAATTTGAGTTATCTATGATAGAATATGAAACAAGTGTATCAGCAAACATTTATCCTGGCTCGGAGCTGGAATGCCGTAAATAAAACATGAGATCACTCAGTGCCTTCACAGCAATCATGACGTGTTCTGAAGGGAAGCTTGAGTAGTTCTGAGAGTTCAATTCTATGAAACCTGAAATTAGTCACATCCATTCCACTTGTTTACTGGAAAGTCAGGGATGAGAGATTCATCTAAAAGCCTTTTGGAATCTATTACCTTTGAGTGGTGTCAAGGACGTGTCCTGGGTCAGTATTTCACTGGCCTAATTACTGTACGGCTTAGTAAACTCAGAACTATTTCCAAAGCTTTTTTTAAATCTTTTTTTCTAGACACTGCATCATGGTCATCCATGAATCCATTCGACGAGTCTGGATTCCATATCTAGGCTAACTTTCTTTCTACCTCCACCTGCTAGTCGGGCTCTGGTCTTTTCGGCTGCCTTCAGTTCATTATTTTGCTTCTTTCAGTATCGAATTCGTCTCGGGTCAATGTCAAACTGCTTTGCTCCTTTTTCTCTCAAATGTTCTTCAGCATACACCTTCTCTTTGAATTTAATATCAAAGTTTCGCCTTAGTGCCATAGTCTACTGCTGTATGATCCCTTCTGGAAAAAGTAACCTAGCCAACTAAAACGGTAGGTTACGATACGTGCATTTAGGCTAATAAATATCAAATTGCCAGACGTGCCTTCATGAACAATAACAAATTCGCCTAGTAGTCCTACGTGGGATTTTTTTTTTTATTACAAACAGCCCATGAAATTAGCCAACAACATTAAACATGAGGAAAACATGTATTTATGAAATGCATTCAATAAAATTGTGATGTCTACTTTGAGCTGACGGACTGATGCTGGTAGGCTACAGTAATATAGGCTACTTTATTTTATCCCCAGCCTGTATTCTGGGCGCGGTCTTTATTTGTCCGTACCGACCACGCCCCCGGCTACTATCTGAAGCCCGGCATCTAATTGAATCCCGGTCTTTATTTGAGGATTTACGGTATTTCAAAAGGGGACAATTGTGTAAGGTCTAAATCCGTGTCCAAAACAATTCAATAAATCTATTAATGATCCTCTCGGACAGCGATGGTAGGATTGATAAAAGACAACCGGGACGGGCACGGGGACAGAACAGAACACTGAACAAATGTTTGTGAATAACCCACTAAAAGATGCATTAGTTAGTTTTCACAGTCAGTAAACAACGCAGGGCACTCACCCCAACAATGATGTTGCTCTGAAAGAACACTGCATCGCACATCGTCACATCTACAGGAATGATTTTGAGCGACTAATCTACAAGCTGTGCCAGGCCAGTTACTCCATTAGCAGGTCCAAACAGGACACCCTATGGGGTTATTCAACTCTGTGTGTACTTTCCGACACATCCTGTGCACTATTGACTTAAGTGAAAGTCTTTTGATGGTTAACAAATAGTATAGACATGACAAGAGCATACAGGATTCAAACGGAATCTGCTGCTGGACATTTCTTGTTGTTTGATGTATGACTTGTCCTTTCATTTAACATTTAAGTATTTGAAAAGAAAAATATCCTCTATCAATGGACCTTGAGGTAGCGCCCCTAAAATTCAAAGCAAATATTCAGTCAGCATAATGAATAGTCATGAAAGATCACAGTTTCACCACTTTCCAAATTTCCAATAGAATAAATAAGCATCTGTGCATCACCATGAGGTGGTGATGGTTACGTCCAGGTATAATCAAAGAACCAAACCAAGCGTGACACGTGAATATTGGGGGCAGAGAACGGTTTGGTTGCATAAGCACGTTTCAATCCAGATCGTTAACAGTGTGTGTGTGTGTGTGTGTGTGTGTGTGTGTGTGTGTGTGTGTGTGTGTGTGCGTGTGTGAGTGTTAGTGGTGCATTTACCTTTGAGTGCTTGTCGAAGTGGGGCAGGGAGCGGTTCTCAAAGCCATCAGGCACACGTGAGCCACTGATGGCTTGCTGACCGACACAGGCTATCATCTGAGAGATATTGATGAAAGATCCTAATCAGAAAAAAAAGGCAGTGTATATAAAAGCCTGCAAAACACACACAAACACACACACACACATCTTTTTCATGAACATTACATATATAATTTTCTTTTATAGTCCGTTTATGTGTACATTTGGCTGAGAAAAGAAATGTCATGGTGACAATTCAATAGGCCCTGGCCACATAAGCCGTTCCCAAGGAAACGGACAAACACAGGTTCTTGAGAGGAGTTTTCCCTCCTCTGGTCTGCCATGAGGGTAGCAAGGGTCTGAAGTGTACCAGTCATGTGGCTAACGGAGGGGACTGCCCGTGGATACGTGGGTACGAATAACGTCCTAGGTCATTGTGACAGAAAAACAATGCAGTGTAATCAGGAAATCAGTGTGTGTGTGTGTGTGTGTGTGTGTGTGTGTGTGTACTTTTAATGTAGTGATGAGTGGCTATGGCATTCGGGGCTATGATCCCAATGCTGATCAGTGTGTGTACAGAGTGAGAGGTTAGAGAGAGTGTGTCTGTCTGTGTGTGTGTCTCTGTGTGTGTGTCTCTCTGTGTGTGTGTGTCTCTCTGTGTGTGTGTGTCTCTGTGTGTGTGTGTCTCTGTGTGTGTGTGTCTCTGTGTGTGTGTGTCTCTGTGTGTGTGTGTCTCTGTGTGTGTGTGTCTCTGTGTGTGTGTGTCTCTGTGTGTGTGTGTCTCTGTGTGTGTGTGTCTCTGTGTGTGCGTGTCTCTGTGTGTGCGTGTCTCTGTGTGTGCGTGTCTGTGTGTGTGCGTGTCTGTGTGTGTCTGTGTCTGTGTCTGTGTCTGTGTCTGTGTCTGTGTCTGTGTCTGTGTCTGTGTCTGTGTCTGTGTCTGTGTCTGTGTCTGTGTCTGTGTCTGTGTCTGTGTCTGTGTCTGTGTCTGTGTCTGTGTCTGTGTCTGTGTCTGTGTCTGTGTCTGTGTCTGTGTCTGTGTCTGTCTGAAAGTCCTCTCTATGGCAGAGGTGGTGTAGACAGACACACACACCCTGAAATCCATCTCTGCATTTAACCCATCCAGGGAAGTGACACACACACACACACAGTGAAGTGAGGTTACACACTAACCCGGAGCAGTGAGCTGCCTTTGGCGGTGCCCGGGGAGCAGTGATCGGGGTTAGGTGCCTTGCTCAAGGGCACTTCAGCCTGCAACAGTGTGTCTGTGTGTGTGTCTGTGTGTGTGTGTGTGTCTGTGTGTGTGTGTGTGTGTGTCTGTGTGTGTGTGTGTGTGTGTGTTACCTTTAGAGCCACACAAGGCCATGACGAGGGGACTGTTGCTTTTGTCCAGCTCTCTGAGACAGGCACTACCTGCATGATCTCTGATGACGGACAGCTCTCTCAAAATCAGGGCCTGTCACAAACACACAAAGACAAGCTCTCACACACACACACACACATTTATATCTATGTACAAACATTCAGTTATGAAATAGACATATGCATAACAATAGTGCAAACATGGCATTTGAAACTGGACATGGGTGGTCCCCCAAACCATGCCACCTAGTATGCGTAGCTAGTGTCAAAATGGGTGGCTTGTGTGCACAGGGTTTTTCATAGTTTGTTTTTAGACTCGGCAGAAGACACAGCAGGTAATTGCTGTTGCGGCTACCCACGTAGATAGAGACACTTTCCTTCTGCATTCAAGAGATTTGCCTGATCTGGGTGTCATGTTGTTCAAAGCTCAACATATACCAATACAGTGAAGGCTCAACATGTACCACATATCTTAAAAGAGGCAGACTCCGAACTAATAGCAAACAGAAAAGGTAACAATCAACCGAGACCATAATTGCCATGTTCTCAAAGAGCCTTAAGCCCATGCATGTAATCAGTACCTATGGCATAAGCAGAATGTCATTAGTTTTTTTCCCATCCATGTTTGTGGGCTAAAGAAGCTATTTTCTTCTGTCAATCAGCTCTGTCCACGCTCACTGTTTCTCTTTCAGAGAGGATTGGAGAGGCTGAAGTCCTACAGATCCCTGGGAGTGAGTGTGCATTGTGTGCAGTGTTTGCATTATGTGTGTGTGCATTTTTTGTGTGTGTGTTTATGTGTGTGTGTGTGTGTGTTTATGTGTGTGTGTGTGTGTGTGTGTGTGTGTGTGTGTGTGTGTGTGTGTGTGTGTGTGTGTGTTACCTCCAGCGTCTCGTCTGGTGTGCACCCTGGCTGTGGGGCGAGCTTGCCTGCCTTCAGGGCCTCAATGTACTCGTGACACTTCTTGTAGCCGGCGTCCAGCAGGTCCTGCTTGGCCTTCAGAAGCCCCTGGCCCGGGGTGACATCACCGATGCCAATGGAGAAGCCTCTGTTGGCTGGCCAAAGAAAATGCAAAAAAGTAAAACTGCTATTATCTTTCAACTATATTCAATATAATTTATTCCAATTAAAAGTCCATTTCTTTGACATAAATGAAGTCCGTAATAGTTATTTTTTTGCAACAAATGTTGAACAAAAAAAGCAGGCCATTTTACCACGGCCGAAATTGCAATTGAAAAGATAGTTTTTCTCCGAGCACAAATATTTAAAGGTCAAAGGTCATGGCCTCATGGGTGTGCTTTAAAAGAGGAGGCCAAGAGTAGAGACGAGTGGAAGCGGAGGTGAAGAGGAGGAGGAGGAGGAAGTGCCCTTTTCCACAAAAAAACCCCAATACAAATCCTTCAGTATACCAGAACATATCAAAGAATCAAAATCTTTTTGAATGATGACATATAGAGCACAACTAGGGATCTCAAGTGAGCCCAAGAGAAATCAGGACCAATAGAAGTCTCTCAGTATCCACACACACAGCATCCACAGACCTTAGTATCCACACACACACACACACATCATCCACAGACCCTCCCGGACATTCCCAGCCCTTCAGACTCCCCTCTGTTGACTCACACAGGTAGCAAGGGGCCATGCGGGCAAGGCGGGACATGGCGTCGGCCGCCTCCATCTGGCCCCAGTCGCGCAGCAGGATGTAGAAGATGTTGTTCTTCGAGCCGGAGCCCAGCGTGCCTTTGTCCATGGTGCCGCACAGCAGCTCACTGTTCTGGATCACCACGACTGACGGAGGGAGACGGAGAGAAAAGTGTGTGTGAGTGTGTTTGTGTGAGAGAGATCAGAGAGAGGAGTAATGGAGAAAGATCCAGAGATAAGGAAAGAGTGAGAAATGGGGGGAGAGAAAAAGAGAAAACAGGAGATGTAGTAGCACCCAGGAGGACTGGAGGATGAAAGAGGGCAGAATGCGAGAACAGAGTAGTGGAGGGGGGGGGGGGGGGGGGGGGGGCAACCCAACAGAGGAAACAGTCAGTAACTCCTTCTTCAATTTTCACCACTGCAATACCAGGGGTTCTCTTAGCTTGGAGGTGCCAGGTCACATGAACTCACTCATTTCACTTCCAACTGCACCTCATTTTTTTAAGGCACTCACACAGCCTTGTGTGACACAGAACGTAATGCATCATCAGACCTAATTCTCCACTTCTTGTTTGGCTGCAGTGTGTGCGTTATAAGACCTCATTCTCTACTTCTTGTTAATGTGGTACGCATGACGTCTGTTCAGTGGTTGGCTGCGGTGCGTGCGTTATAAGACCTCATTCTCTACTTCTTGTTAATGTGGTACGCATGACGTCTGCTCAGTGGTTGGCTGCGGTGAGTGCCTTACAGGAGTCATTGGAGCACATGTCCTCTCCTTTGCCGCTGTACTGTTTTCCTTTGGTGCGCAAGTTGGCCTTGACAGGACAGGCTGCGCCGGGCTTCAGGATCAGGCTGAAGATCTGCTTCCCCGTCCACAGAGTCATAGGCTGGAGACACAACATGGCAGGTCAGAGGACATGATGAGACTAGAGAACTAATGGAATATAGTCTGTGATCAATACTGATCAAAAACTGATCAAATACTAGATAAGTACTGATCAATAATAAAACCTAGGCACATCAACACACACATATATATATATATTTCCTGGGTCATTACTTATCTACAAATACTGACTGAATACAACACCATTCAATTCCATATCAATACTGATCTCCAGCACACCACTGATAGATATTAGATCAGATAAACATCAAAGCCAGTTAAATACCATAACTGCACCTATGTACATCACTACATCAATCGCCTACCTGATCAGTGCTGTGCAAATACTAACAAATAAATATAAGATGAAAGCACATCCATACGCTGTCATGGCAACCCATGGTCAATTTATGATGTATTCAAATTTAGCTTAGTACAGAATAACACTGACAAACTGACGTGACTTAACATCTAATTCAATGCTGAATCCTGATTGGCTACCTTCATGATGGAAGGGCGGGGCAGAGATATTTTGATCTTCTGGTCTTTGCCCACGAGGATGGAGGCCACGATCTGGCAGGTTTTCGCCCTGTCAAAGAAGGTGTCCTTCAGCGTCAGCAGGTAAGCTCCTGTGGGGGACAAACAATATGGACAATACGTCAGGAGGGCAGGTCTGGCTTTATGTATTCAATGACTGTCTGTCCATCTGTATGTCTATTTGTGCTTGGGGCAGTGGCTTTAAGCCCTTCTGACCTTTATCAAATTAGATTTGGATTGGAGTTTGGGCTTAAAATAAAGTTCTGCTTCAGGGACTAGTCTGCTTCATTTGAAAAAGGCCTGGAACAGACTTCATACCCAAAATTCTTACGAAAATATGAAACATCAGAATATACTCCATAACAGGGGCGAGTTTAGGCTATTTTTAGTGGGGCCATGGCCCCACCGTGAGATAGCTTGGCCCCACCTGGCTCAGCACATTTTAAAAATATTATATTATGCGAAAATCTTGCTCTGCCATCGCGCAATACTTTGGTTGCACTGGCCAATCTGGCAACCTTGTTTGTCTGGCAACGCTGCTTCAAAAGAGGCTTATGACTCGTCCACTTATCAACTACATCTCTTCTGATTGGTTTGCACATTCTACTGCTCGACAGTTTGATCTGGTAGTTAGATAGTTGCGCCCATAAACATCACATTTCTGGAGCGGCGAGCACCTACAAGAGATAAGAAGGTAGCCTAAGTGTTTCTTTTTCAGTAGACATGTGTGTTGTAAGAAAATATACACCGACACCAGATTATGCAAGCGTTTTCACTTCACTGAGAAACTTATCACCTGAAAATGTTCGCACCGAGTGTGTTGCAAGGCATTAGCAATTGGATTCAATTGAATTGAACTGAACAGACACAACAGTGTGTCGACCCGGCTAATTTGGGCATCATGGCGCTGTGGTTCACTGATAAATGTAATCCTATGTTGGTCCGGTTATAAGCGTGTATGTGTGTGTGTGGTAATGTCAGTATGCAGAAGCTTTTCGTAGTCCAGTAGAAGTAAATAGCTGGCAAATGTGGGAGCCACTGAGTGCATTTAGCCAGGTTGAAACCTAGAAAGGGTCAAGAGTGCGGCCGAGTGCAATTCCCTGACGTTAAACCGGACATTTTGAGATGTTAATGGAACATTGGGAAAATCTGACCGATGGTTCTTCCGAAGTAGGTTGCTTAGATACTAGTCACTTAGTTCTTATTACTGTATGTTTTTGTGTGAAGTGAATGGGATGTGAGTGGACAGATCTTTATTCCGCCTTTGTCAGGTATTAAAAACTTTCAGTTTGTCCTCCTGCCCACTAGAGACCCCCTGTCCTTGTTCTGTTTAGGGCCCTTCTATTCTTAATCCACACAGAAAGAGACCTTATTTGTTTATTTTATTTATTTATTTTTCTATTATTATTTATTTATTTATTTTCAACCAAGTGTGTGGTGTTCGTGTTTTTTGGCTCAATGATTAATCATTTTAGTGACCATTTTATTTCTTTTCTAGCATTTGTTTTTGTTTAATCTCTTTACTCCCATAATAAATGTTGAGTTATCTTCAATATTTGTCTCAGTCTCTCTGTTACCCATCTCAAGCCAGTCTTTTGAAATGAAGAGTTTAAAATTGACTGTTGCAGGGGGAAACACTACTCAAAGCAAATCTAATACTTCAGCTCGAAAATGTATAAATGAACTAGTTCACCTCATATAGCGAGAAATAATGTGCCTCTGTGAGCACTGGGGGCTGGGCCCCCCTAAAGACCAGATCCTAAAATCGCCCCTGCTCCATAATAATAATTAAAAAAGTTGATTGCCAGTCAGACTTTGAGGTCTACTGCAAATTATTTGAAGTGTTTTGCATAACACTGAACTTATATTGGGACGATAGCATAAAGACCCACAGTGCTTGAGGATGGGTTCTTCAGGATAAACGCTTCAGCAGGCAAACACACTGGGAATACAATATGTAAAGGCCAAGCATAGCTCTAGTGCTCCCCCTTGTGGTGGACAAAGTAAATGCATGCTCTGAAGTAATGCCTCTCATTAGCCATGCAATAAAAACAGGATGACAGCAGGGACGTGCAGTCATAGGGCTCAGATACACATACGCGTCTTTTTTCAGGCAGAAAAGCTTCAGTAACGCCTTGGCAAAGTGCGGCGGCTAAAACAGAAGCGGGGTGCTTCCCTGCCTTGCGCTGGAAAGTTGAGAACAGTTCAACTTTTAAGCGCACCTAAAAAACGCTTCAAAGACGCAACGCGTGGTGGAGAAGGGGCGCACGCTTTAACACTTCCAACCCAGAGGGCTTTTTTTGACTCTGTTAGGTAGTCTGCCATGCCTGATATTTGTGTATATTTCACCTAACTAAAAACCATTAGGCAAAAGTGGAATTTATGATTATATTCTAGAACAACTCAGCAATAATAAAATGAGAGTAAAAGAAATGTAGTAAAAAAAGTTTGTTATTAAAATGAAATCTAAAGACACTAAAATTAACTCTAGCTTTAGAGGTGCTCAGACTTTTTACAAAAAACACATTGTAAATATTTTGGAAGTTTTCTTTTTTACTCTGAACCTTGTAAACATATGTGTTTGCTCCACATAGGTGAGTTTAGCATTCAGAAAGTGTGTGTGATTTCTACACTTATTATAAGAATTTTACAAGGTGACACTTTTTTCCACCTAGACCACTATGCATATTGATGAAAGAGGTGTAAACTGCCCTGTGAGTGCCCCTCCCCAGTATGGCTCACCTGTCAGTGGCCCACTTGTCAATGGCCCTGGACTGTCATTGTGGCTATCTCTCCCCCACAACCATCAGCTTTGAAAGTAGATACAAGAAATTGCAAACAAGCTTGGTGCATAAGAAGGTGAATTTAATAAGGTGCATAAAAGTAAAGGCATAGTAGGTACATAAAATCAGGTGCATAAAAGTAGGTACATAAAGGTAGGCATCATTCACCATGTCCTCGCTTGGGTCACTCATGTGCACATTCCATGATATGGTTTGGTACCTGTCTCTTACCATCACATCTGCCACAAAAGGGATGGAGAAGTTGGTGTTTCTCCTCCAGTAGTCAGAAATGTGATCCAGCTTGATCATGCACATGCAGAAACCAGTCCAATGTATCTGTAGAATTCAGCAACTCCAACATCAACCCATTTGTACTTTACACCTCTGGCAATCCTCCTAGCAGCTTGCTTGTTGGTGTTCTGGCAGAGGGTTTCCACAGCATCCTCTGAAAAGAACAACTTGAAGAGGTCTAGAGGAGTGTGGTTGTCTGCTGCATTCAGCTGCACACCAGGCTCCCTTGCAGGAAAAAACCTCAGTGCTGATGGAGTTGCATCATTGTCACCCTCTGACTTCCATGACGACAGATCTGGGTTAGGCTGACAGCGTGATCTCTTCCTTGGCGGTGTAGGTGCAATGTTCTACAAGTTTCTGTAATAAAGTAAAATAAAATTAACTGTTGCTCTTTCATTTTATGTTCGGGCATTGTAACACATATCACTTTAGCGCTCTAACGACTACAGTTTCGATCACAAACACCTCCTAGTTTTGATTCACACCTACCATACGCGTCATAATTACACTAACGACTACCCACAGTAGTAAGACACGTTTTTAGCGATTGCAATTTACATCATCCGCTGCAATATAGTCACCATGTAGTTCTATGTTTTAATAATCTCAGAACAGACAATAATCGTTTATATGTGCAGCCTGTTATCATTTACCCAACTCTGTTAATTAAATATGTTTTCTACAATACAATAGTCTTAGCGACATAAAGTGATTTAATCGCTCTGCAAATAGTAGCATACTAAACATTCCATTCAACTCATAGCATACCGACGTGCATTTTACTCGCTATAACAGTAAGACACGTTTGCATTTTTACATCAATGGCTGCAATATAGTCACCAAGTATGTTTTACTTACGGTATATCAGCACAGACAACCAACTCGAAACGTCAACAACAATCGTTGATATAGCCTAACATCATTAACGCAACTCTGAGAATTATATTCTACCACAATAGTCTTAGAAGCATAAAGTAATGTATTCACTATGCAAACAGTAGCATACTAAAATATTTCGTTCAACTCAGAGGAGCATTTTACTCCCTATAAGTTAATCAACAGCATTCATTACAAGAGCTAGGTGAACAAATAAACAAATAAAACTTACTCAACAGGGATATCCTCAACGGGGTAAAGACGAAGCTCAAAGTGCATGTGTTCATCTTCCATATCGTCATCGCTCTCATCCGAGGATGTGGTTTCCTCCTCGCTGACTAGGTCTTCTTGAATTTGGCGCAAGGCTTCGGCAGCAGAGAAGGAGTTCGCCATCGTGTATCTCTTCAGTCCAAATGTAAACATCCTAACATGCTGCCTTGTTTATACGGAAAAATGGGGCGTTTTCTCACGTTTTACTGCAACGTCATTACCCAATAGCGATCGGAGATTTACCATGATCTTATCATATGAATAGCCCTAATCCGCTAATGGGTGGGCAATCACAGGTTGCTTATACACTCTGAGAGAGAAATATGCAAGGCTTTACCTGTATTCTCCTTACAAAGTGCTCATTCATTTGTTTGTTTCGAACTGGATATATTTGAAAACTAGAAGATTCAAGTTTTCTCAGGGTGTTAGTTTTATGTTTGGAAGACAAAAACTCGCGGAGATTTTACATTCTATTAATAGAAATACCACCAAACGCCCCACGGGCGCAGATCGTTTTGGAAGGGTTAAACGCGCCGTACCATAGGAATCAATGCATTTGCTCGCGTCCCGTTTTTACAAAAACGCGTATGTGTATCTGAGCCCATAGGAGGCAGGGGAGGCAGAAAAAAAAAATATATATATATATATTAAAAAAAATATTTAAAAATATATATATAATAATCATATATATTTATGTATTATAAAATAAATATTCATATTTCTATAGTTATCTGTGTTACGAGTGTCATTTTTGCATGATTCCGATCATTCCGAGCATTTTTATTATCAAAATCGCTGAATTTGAGCATTTCCGGTTCCCAGTGACAGTGATCAGCCAATGAACATTAGGCGTGCCGTCAAGGGAGGCAGATGCATTGGAGTCTATGAGCAGAGTAGGCAGTGCCTCCCATAGGATTGCGCAATCACTCCAAACTGGGTTTTACGCATGCGTGCGCAAGCGTAGAACCTTTTGAGTTGAGCTGAAACGCATTGAAAAATATTGCAAGGGAGGCACGCACTACCACTGCTTCAAGAAGGGAGGCGAGCGAGAGGGCACTTGTTGGGTATATAATCTGACGTTGGACTTCTTCACTTTCTACTTGAGCTTGACAGCGAAAATGGAAGATTGCATTGCTAACCTGAAGCAGTTCTTAAAACTGGACTTTCAGTCCAAACAAGAAATGATTGATAATGGGAGACCAATGCTGGAGCTAAAAGGTTTACTTCAAACGACGGAACAGAAGGTATTGGAGTGTTTCACGTTTCCCAACGGGACTACATATTCATGCGAAACACGGACCGCGCTAAAGGCTGCTGGCGCAGGAAAAATGCCTTGAAGTTGTGAGCAGAATAGGTGCTATTCCTGAGCTAAACTACTGACTGCATTCGCTCAAGAAGAGGAGGGAAATCGCGGGAGAAGACAACGCGGATTTCCACTGAACTATTCGGATAGTCGTGAGTGGATTACGTTTGTTTCACCTCTAATTGACGGTTACGAGCTCCAACAAAAGTGCACCAACTTTAAATTATACTGGTCAGTAGAACATTTCGGTATTGTGTGCTATGTCTGCGGTGTTTAACTGTTTGCTTGTGAATATGTTGTGTTAATAAATATGCAATTGTTTTTGTCTAAACTGCGAATTCAAAACTCTGTCCGAGTCATTTAAATTAGCATCCCAAAACCGTAGTTATATTGTCCCTAGACAAAATGAAATGAGCCACATCATTGGTGGGAGGGCTACATACGCTCGCTTGATACTATTAATATCTTATTTGACAGGGTGTAAAAGTTCAATTAGCACACCGGTTGTACGTTTAGCTGTATGCATTGTAAAAGTTAGGTTAACAAGTCAGTTGAGTATTGAGCCGCATAACTTCTTATAATAAAAAAAAACCGATTGTTTAAAAGTAATAGTATTAGACAATGAAACATAACGTTTTTTCAGTCCTGGTCAGATGACAAATTTTAAACCATATGCATTTTTACATGTATGATGTATACATTTACATTTTTTTTAAACAACTAGAGATCGGAATGACTTAATCACTTCCGGTTTCTGTGCCTCATCAGCTAGGAACCTCACCGCACGTCACTGGATGACAGTGAAGTGGGGTTGAAATAGCACAGGGGTTCTCCAATTGAGATCCTATAATGGGATGCCAGGGTTGGAAAGGGAAACTGCAACAAAGAAATTAGCCTGTTACTTCAACAGGTTTAGATTTAGATTAGATTTTTGCATTTTGAGGACACTCAAGCCATCTTGATACCAACGTACTTTTATTATTAGTATCATTATTCAGCACATGATGTTATTTTGTGATTATGTTGTTTTCAAGTGTCTCTTCTATTTTAAGGACCTACAATCTTGAGAAGCACTGAATAATCTGAATTTTTGTATCATCTACTGAAAATGAAAACCATCTCAAGACCACTGTTTGTCTGGCCGACTATACCACCAGATCAAAGGGGTTGTGTTTGTATCGTATTCATGGAGTTTCACGAATCACTTTCATCACTACTCAGAAGCACTTCATGTTTGAAGTGTGCTGACCGACAAAGCAGGAAAACAAAGAATAGAAATATGGACAGAAGCTTGGATGTAACGTACAGATATTTGATAAAAACATGCAGTGCAATTACATAGTGCATGCCAAGCTATAGGATATGCATATAAATATATCTGTGTTCACTGGGTACATGTTAAGAACATCAGATGATTTAACATCTGCTTTTTATTATTATCAATATTCCCCACATTTTTATATGGTTACGGCTCAGTGTAAAGAAGGATCGTTTGAAGAAAGCAGAAAAAAACGTTGGGCACAATGTGACGTATTACTCAAGAGGGCCCAATAGGTTGAGAGCTCTGGCATGACCAGGGGCCCAACTTGCACACAGTGCTTAACAAATACGCTATAATGTCCCATTTACAAGATCAATTGCTTCAATTGCAGAGGATCAAAAGCCATGGCTGACGCAGTTATTCAAACAAAGGTTCTAGCAAGAATATAACAGCGGGATTAAACTTCCTGAGATAATTGCGGCACCTCTGTTGTTTGGAAAGGGCATTGTGTTTTCTACCTACGCTAAAAATCAAGAATTATTTCATGTGACTATATCTAACCGAGTGAAAGACGCAGGAGCCCACTGCAATTTCTTGCGCTGGTGTTCTAGCCGCCCGACAGGAGGAGGGAGGTCTGTGTGATTGGACCTTCACAACTCACCAGCCGGGAACAAAGCTCACCTGTTAAAAAGTCCTGAATGGCGGCAATCAGTGGCTCCCCGTTTCTCGGCGTGACTAGGTTGGCTTTTGTCTGCGGAAGAGAGTGAGCACAAATGTGGTGAATATGTGGTTCCTAATTGGCCTCTTGAACTTTTGCATACCCCTATGAAAATAGCCTGGCAGATTAGAAAAGGAATGAATTATTAGTCCACTGCAGAAATGAAGCAATCTGGAGTTCATAATAGTCATGATATAATTTCGAACACAATATACTTAATCGCTAAGCACACATCAATACCAAAGTCATATTTGCAAATTCGTTTTTTTTGTCAAAAGGACTGCATGCCTTTAGAGAAAATAGTTTTTTGTTCTTGTTGTCAATATGCCTTTTAAGCCCTGCAAGGTTTTGACCTAGATAAGAGGACAAAAGACACCCCCAGAAACCTTTAATCTTTCACATACACGCCCCTTGTGCCTCAATGTTTTTTAGTTAGAGGAAATATACAAAAACATCAAGGAATGTCAGACTACCTAAAAAAAGTCTTACAAGCCTGTGTCCCCTAAGGGTTAATCGCTGACAAAGTTGGATGGCAAAAGCTGGCACAGACACATATTCTACCCAAACGCTCATTCACAGGAGACGCAATTAGACAAGGAAACAGATAAAGGCACAACACCAGAGTTAGAACCCACCCCCATGAGAACTAGGGCCTCAGCCTTGGCCTCCTCCGTCTGGGGAAGGTGGAGGTTCATCTCGTCGCCGTCAAAGTCGGCGTTGTAGGGCGTGCAGACGCATTCGTTAAAGCGGAACGTCCGGTGGGGCTTCACTACCGCCTGGCAACAAGTTCACAGAGAGAGAGAGAGAAAGTGACAGAACATAAATAAGCCAGCTAGATATCAAATTGAATTTTGTTATGTGTTCCCACTGGACTAATGGGAGGGAATGAGGGGGACAGAGAGAAGTCTGCTCACACATAAAGAACAGACAACCAAGGCTAGAGATTAAGAGATCTTTTGTACAGGTTCAAGGGGAACAGCTTCAAGGGAACCGTTCAAACGAACAGTTCAGCAAAGAAGAGGGATGCAGGGCGACAGGACAGGCTGGTGAGGAGGGTGGGAGCTGTTGTTGGCACCGATCTGGACTGCCTAACAACAGTGGCGGAGAGAAGGACCCTGAGTAGGTTGCTGACTATCTTGGACAATGTCCACCAACCAATACACAGAACTCTCAACAGACAGAGGAGCATATTCAGTGGCAGACTCCTGTCACTCTCATGCTCATCAGACAGGCTGAGGAGGTCCTTTGTCCCCAGGGCCATCCAGCTTTACAACACCACGCAGAAGGAGAGGGGGGAGATATGGACTTCTCTGCACGAGTCTTCCTCAGTCTGCCCTCCCCTTCTCTTCTCATCTCATCACATAATATACCATCCCACTGTCCATCCCTTTACTGGCTATACTAGCCCCTTGGACAGACTTAACTACTTATCCCCTTTGCACTATACACACAAGAACACTATCTCTTTGCACTATCCACACTTGCAGCACAAGAACACTTTCCTCGTGGACATCAACACTGTCACAATCAATGCATACTGTACCATAGGGTCAGATCAATTCTTGTATCTGTAAACACCCCACTCCTAGTGAATATGTTCTCCCTATGTGTATGTTATTTATATATGTATGTCTGTTAGTTGCATAAGTGTATAAGCTACTGGATGACCTAAATTTCCCTAGAGATTAATAGTATCCATCTATCTATCTATATATCCATCCATCCATCCATCCATCCAGACGGACAGCAGTGGCATACTGCTCTGATGTGTTCCTAAACAGACAGCAGTGCCATACTATGCTGATGTGGTTCATAGACAGGTTCACTCACGATGTGGGCCATGATACTGAGCTTGTGCAGTGAGGGCTGACGGTTGAAGAGTACAATGTCGCCGTCGATCATGTGCCTCTCGACCACGTCGCCAAACTTCAGCTCCTGGGCCATCTTCTCGCGGTTGCCATACCTCAAGAACCTGTGGCAGAGAGAGAGCATAGTGAGTGGAGAGCCCTTGGTAGCCTTTGGTAGTTTTGGAGGTTTCAAAAAGAATACTGCATTAGAGTTGAACCGATCCTAAAAAGAGATCAAAATGACTCTCCACTATTGAAGCCCACCCCTTCACTACGCGTGATCCCCAGAGGCTGCATCCATACTGTTGTGTCAGATTTATAGTTTAAAAGTAGGAAAAATATACAGTCCAGCCGGCAGAGTGTGAGGCAAAACGTTTTTTCAGTCAGTGCAATACCAACATGTCCGAAGACAATACTCCTGATACAAAGATTTGCAATGGCTTATATACAGTAGATGTACCCTAAATCTTAAAATCTCCGCCCCTGTGTCTACAATGCAACTTCTACTTTCTGCTGAGTAGCCAAAGTTTTGCAGGTGCAACAGTTGAACTCTCTCTGACTCGGTCTGGAGTAGGTTTTTTCAGTACTTCAAGAGACTTCTATGGGGCGACACTAGGACTGTCCCTACAGGACTCTCCCAGCCTAATATGTTTGTGTTTAGGACTCCTGCAATCTTATGTCAGTGTAGTATCTCATGCTGTGATTTTACTTTTTATCAGTTTACTATCATGAACATTCTATTGATTACTATAATATTAATATCTTACACATACTGATGCAAGCCTGTGTGGGTTTGATGGTGTCTGCCTGTTTGAGTAGGTCTGTGGGCCTCTGCCTTTGTGTGCAGCTCTGTGTGTGTGTGACTGTGTGTGTGTCTGTGTGTGTGTGTGTGTGTGTGTGTGTGTGTGTGTGTGTGTGTGTGTGTGTGTGTGTGTGTGTCTGTCTGACTGTGTGTGTGTGTGTGTGTGTGTGTGTGTCTGTCTGTCTGTCTGTCTGAGTGAGTGAGTGAGTGAGTGAGTGAGTGAGTGAGTGAGTGAGTGAGTGAGTGAGTGAGTGAGTGAGTGAGTGAGTGAGTGAGTGAGTGAGTGAGTGAGTGAGTGAGAATGTGAGTGTGTGTGTGTGTGAGTGTGTGGTCAGCCTGGTTCCTCGGCAACATCAGCCTATTAAAACTGTGTGTGTGTGTGTGTGTGTGTGTGTGTGTGTGTGTGTGTGTGTGTGTGTGTGTGTGTGTGTGTGTGTGTGTTGTGGGTGTGAGTGAGTGAGTGAGTGGGTGAGTGGGTGAGTGGGTGAGTGGGTGAGTGACTGAGTGAGTGACTGAATGGGTGAGTGACTGAGTGAGTGTGTGAGTGAGTGAGTGAGAGAATGTCTGAGTGAGTAAGTGAGTGTGGGCGTGAGTGTATGTGTATGTGTGTTCCTGTGTGTCTGTAGCTCTGTTAGTTAATAATATACACACAGACTAGTAAGATTTAATTTACAGATTTTCCACCACAATACCCACGTGGCATATTCTCCATGTTTTTACTTGTCTAGGGCCATGATGCGAAACCTTTAAATAATTTCCACTCAATTTGATTTTTTTACTTTAAGAAATGCCATTAAGACATGGTCTTAAGGCGCTTTCCAGAGCCCCCCCCCCCCCCCCCCCCCGACAGCCATGAGAACAGGGCCCTGACAACCATGAGAGCGGGGCCCTGACAGCCATGAGAGCGGGGCCCTGACAGCCATGAGAGCGGGCCCTAACAGCCATGAGAGCGGGGCCCTAACAGCCATGAGAGCGGGGCCCTAACAGCCATGAGAGCGGGGCCCTAACAGCAAGAGAGCGGGGCCCTGACAGCCATGAGAGTGGGGCCTCAACAGCCATGAGAGCGTAGGCCCTGACAACCATGAGAGCGGGGCCCTGACAGCCATGAGAGCGTAGGCCTTGACAACCATGAGAGTGGGGCCCTGACAGCCATGAGAGGGGGGCCCTGACAGCCATGAGAGGGGGGCCCTGACAACCATGAGAGCGGGGCCCTGACAACCATGAGAGCGGGCCCTGACAACCATGAGAGCGGGCCCTAACAGCCATTAGAGCGGGCCCTGACAGCCATGAGAGCGGGGCCCTGACAGCCATGAGAGTGGGGCCCTGACAGCCATGAGAGTGGGACCTTAACAGCCATGAGAGCGTAGGCCCTGACAACCATGAGAGCGGGGCCCTGACAGCCATGAGAGCGGGGCCCTGACAACCATGAGAGCGGGCCCTAACAGTCATGAGAGTGGGACCTTAACAGCCATGAGAGCGTAGGCCCTGACAACCATGAGAGCGGGGCCCTGACAGCCATGAGAGCGTAGGCCTTGACAGCCATGAAAGCAGGGCCCTGACAACCATGAGAGTGGGGCCCTGACAGCCATGAGAGCGGGGCCCTGACAGCCATGAGAGCGGGGCCCTGACAACCATGAGAGCGGGCCCTGACAACCATGAGAGCGGGGCCCTGACAACCATGAGAGCGGGCCCTAACAGCCATGAGAGCTACCCTAACAGCCATGAGAGCGGGCCCTGACAGCCATGAGAGCGGGGCCCTGACAGCCATGAGAGTGGGGCCCTGACAGCCATGAGAGTGGGGCCTTAACAGCCATGAGAGCGTAGGCCCTGACAACCATGAGAGCGGGGCCCTGACAGCCATGAGAGCGTAGGCCTTGACAGCCATGAAAGCGGGGCCCTGACAACCATGAGAGTGGGGCCCTGACAGCCATGAGAGCGGGGCCCTGACAGCCATGAGAGCGGGGCCCTGACAACCATGAGAGCGGGCCCTGACAACCATGAGAGCGGGGCCCTGACAACCATGAGAGCGGGCCCTAACAGCTATGAGAGCGGGGCCCTAACAGCAAGAAAGCGGGGCCCTTACAGCCATGAGAGTGGGGCCTCAACAGCCATGAGAGCGGGGCCCTGACAACCATGAAAGCGGGGCCCTGACAGCCATGAGAGCGGGGCCCTGACAGCCATGAGAGCGGGGCCATGACAGCCATGAGAGCGTAGGCCTTGACAGCCATGAGAGCGGGGCCCTGACAACCATGAGAGCGGGGCCCTGACAACCATGAGAGCGGGCCCTGACAACCATGAGAGCGGGGCCCTGACAACCATGAGAGTGGGGCCTTGACAGCCATGAGAGCGGGGCCCTGACAACCATGAGAGCGGGGCCCTGACAACCATGAGAGCGGGGCCCTAACAGCCATGAGAGCGGGGCCCTGACAGCCATGAGAGCGGGCCCTAACAGCAAGAAAGCGGGGCCCTAACAGCCATGAGAGCGGGGCCCTAACAGCAAGAAAGCGGGGCCCTGACAGCCATGAGAGCGGGGCCCTAACAGCAAGAAAGCGGGGCCCTGACAGCCATGAGAGCGGGGTCCTGTTCCTCACCTCTTCATCTGATTGTGTCTCTGCTGGATGAAGTTGGCCCCAGGGTGCACCTCCGGCCCGCTCTTCACCAGCTTCCTCAACATTTCAATGTTGGCTTTGTTCACCTAGGATACAGCGTTAAGCAAAACAATTATTTAAATGAATTGAAATGGCGGGTGAGGTGACCGGAGCGGCCAGCCCTGCTGGACGTGTGTTTCTCTCAACATCACTAGTGCCTTCACAAGACAGGCTCAAGTACATGACAGGGTAACACAACCATAGTGGTGGACTGACAGAAGCATTTGTGCTGCGAGCGACTGGTAGGCTGTGCATAGCTTACAGGCCCGAACAACACAGAAAGGTAATGCTTTATGTAAGGTAATGTATTTGAGTCTTCCTAACAAACACACACCCAAACACAATATATATTATTGTGTCGTTGGGTGTTTCAGAACAAAGTTATAAATTGTGTGACGTGTGATGTGATGTGCTGTGACAGACCACCAGCTCACCTTCTCTGGGTAGGTCAAAATCTTGGCAACGTGGATGGGGACTGCCACCTCATCAATGCGCAGGTTGGGGTCGGGGGAGATGACCGTTCTGCCAGAGAAATCCACTCGCTTCCCCGACAGGTTTCCACGGAAACGCCCTAATGCGCAGACACACACACAAGCACAAATGGTCTTTAATGTTTAAAAAAAACACATCATACGTGCTAAGTGCTATCGATATCTGCATCAATTGGCTCTTGAATCCCTATCGCTAGCAGTAATAGACCCATAAACAGCACAGATTGTTTCAATAGTCATGAAGATCTTGTAACTCCACTCTAAAAGTGACACTGTGATGATCCATAGTAGATCACATCATATGATTTGCCTGTATAAAATTTGCATGTTTTCATATTGAAAAGAAAATTTCAATAATTCTCATCTTAAATTACTTTTGCATCAACAATTGGGTTCTATCGCGTTATTTAGCTGTTTCTGATTGGACGAGAGACGTTCCATGAGTTGGATTATACGTCAACATACCAACAGTTTGGGACTTTTCACAGCTAATTATAAATCACTCCGCGATGAAATATTCACGTTGATGATAACCGTTAATTCAAAATTCTTAAAATTCCAAACCAAGACGTTGACAATGGAACAATTTTTTGTTGCGGAGAAACAATGGCGAAATAAACCACTTTTAATCAATAACTTTTTGTTGAAATGTTAATTTGTTGACGGTAGAATTGTTTTATAAAAGCAATATAGCGAAAAGTGAAAATAAGAGACAAGAGAAAATTAAGTTGTTGCCTACGCCACTCGGCCTGCGTGCTCGGTGGTTACGGCCGAACACCACCCGTGAGATTATCCCTTACCTACCCCACTCCCACTCGTGCTATATTGCTTAATTGAGTCTAAGTTTCTGAATGGGTTATTTGTTAATTTTCACTTTGCACCGTCACTGACCTTGTTTCCCCTTGAGTCTTTGCACGAAGCCCCTGGTCCACTTCTTGGGTGCCATGTTGAGAGGGATGCCTGACAGCTCACTGTTGATGTACAGGGCGCACTGCAGCTGCAGGAAGTCCCAGTCCTCCATGATCATCTGCGTCTTCGCCCCAGACATGCGATGCTGCACAAAACAACATGCATAACTTTTATATATCCTCTACTTAAATGCATCGCATCCCTCGATTATTGTACACCCATTAGTCTCTTACATTTGCATACCATTCATTCTGTACAGATGCCTTCATCTAAAGCAACGCACAAGTCAAGTCTATTATAACCGAAGTAACAGCAAGCCATGGAGAAGTTATTGACCATAAGTCTGACAATCCTCAGCTACAATTCCACCCAACACAAGTGCCTAAGACTAAGAGCATTATACACTACTGTTCAAAAGTTTGGAATCACCCAGAAAACGACACATTTGGAAAACCCAATCAAAGTGCAAAAATGAATTGATAATCAATTAAAAAAGTTAGAAACATGTAGCATTATATATAGTAAAGTTATCAGTGTAGACTAGAGCACGGACAAACAGATGTATAAGGAGAGGAAAGTGTTTTTCTCCTCACTCTAACTAGGCCTTACTCCTCCGAACAATAAAAAAAGGAAAACATAATGAAAAGGTAAAACTAAAGACTATGGCCATTCAGGAACACTTTTCGTCTTGCTCTTGCTCACCCAGTGGGCAAAACCTCCCACTGAACAGACTGAATCTGAATCTGGACCAGACCCTTGGGTCAGAGGGAAAGCTGCTACCTTCTTGATGACGTCGTTGAGGAAGATGATCTCCGTGAGCTTCATGGTGAGGTCGTCCTCGTTGGTGCCTGACTTGAGGTCGCTGACCACTGAGGGGCGGATGCAGAGCGGTGGCACTAGCAGGCGGGTCAGGATGAGGTCGGCCGGCTTCCCCGACTCCGGGTTCATCAGCAGCAGCGGCACATCCTCCGCTGGAATCCTCCGGAACATATTCAGCACCACCAGCGGGTTTAGGTTCTCCTGCAGACCGTCGTACATATTGGCATGGCAACATCTCAAATGTACATATTGTCATGGCAACAATCTCAAATGTACATATTGGCATGGCAACATCTCAAATGTACATATTGGCATTGGCAACATCTCAAATGTACATATTGGCATTGGCAACATCTCAGCTGTACATATCGTCATGGCAACAATCTCAAATGTACATATTGGCATGGCAACATCTCAAATGTACATATTGGCATTGGCAACATCTCAAATGTACATATTGGCATTGGCAACATCTCAGCTGTACATATTGGCATTGGCAACATCTAAAATGTAAGATGGACAAAGAGGGCAAGGCTACATGAATCTAATGATGTTATTTATATGCACAGTTTCCCTGTGAAGGCTCCCACATAAAGATCATGAACCTGATGTCAATCCATTGATTGCCAATCGAAAAAATGTCTGAGAACACTTCTGTCTGAAGGCTTCATGGGCTGTCAACAATAGGAAAGTCTTCATCTATATATATATTTTTGTTTAAGCTCATTTTTACTGTTTAGAGAAAAGGTTAACAAACTGACAGGTCGTTGTCATCATCAGCCATTTGTGTTTGTACTTTTCAATCTAGCCTTTGGACAAATAAGAACCCCCACCAAGGTTGAAGGCAGCAGAACATCAGTTTGTTCACTATACCAATGAATCACAGATATAACCACTGTACCACTATGCCTTTATCCTTGAAAGTTCTTTAATGCTCAACAGAGACCAAGGCAGCAAACTACACGACTCACTTGAGCCCGTGTCAGGAGAGCCTCCACTTCTTTGTTGTGCTCGATGGCAATGTCAAAGGACTGCAGAAAGTCTGTCACTATGGGGTCCACCACTTTCTTAGTAGTCTTGTATTTCTCATGGAGAATTTTCAACAAACCACACTTCTTCACTGGACCTAGGGGAAATAAAAGAAGGGATATTGAAAACACGATAACAGAATAGAAGAAAAGGCAACAGTAGCAATGATGATTCTATGACTATGACTAGAATATTTGAACACTAAAGCAATATATGTTAACGCTTAAGCTTGAAATGCAGGACTGAGCTCCAAGAACCAGAACATCTTCCTTTATCTAAAGACACAAATGTTACATGATATTATACGTGTATATATTTACAGATTCCACCAAAGGCATTGAATAAATGAGCAAATGTCACTGTGATGTCAAATCAACAAATGAGGTGATTAGTTCTTCATACTAGATCTATCAACAGAACATCTCCATTGTTATTAACTGTTCTGCATTAGCGGTTCTTGTAGCTACAGATGTACCATTGAATGCATTGCAGTTCAGACAGACAGTCCTCTTCCTGCACTTGTCAGAGATCTTCTTCTTCAGGCCACGCTTCTGAAGGTAGACCAGGCCGGGCCTTCTGAGGAGGTCCATGAACTGAAGCTTGTCCTCTTTGGACAGCATGATGTGGTTACACGTTTTACAGATCATCTGTGAACAATAAGCCCAGTTTGGGTCTTCAGTTGGGTAATGGTTTCTGTGGTTGTGTAGTGGAATTAGATGACTTAATTTCACAAAGTCTACCCCAACTTTCTGATTCAGTATGCAACATAAAGGCTAACTAGTACATATTGTTAAACAGATGACTGTACACAATTGATCACAAGTCAAGCGATCATACCATTCTGAATGCTTGAATAATGCTAATCAATAAATTCCAGAATATCTTATCATTGTCTTTGCCAAATTGTCAGGTAAGCTTATATCAATCAAATATCAAATAATCAATGCTGATAAAAAAAAAAAAAAAAGCAACACAACTCTGACCTGTAAGATTCCTATGATGGCTTTGAAGTAGCCAACATGAAAGCAGGGTAGCTCCAAGTCTAGGTATCCGTAGTGACCCAGACAGTCTGCCAAGTTCTTTCCACACGTATCACATGGCCGGTCCTTCTCACTCGTGCCCTGGAATAGATGGAGACGTGTCATATGCTGTAATCCACTGATTGCTTTTTGGTGACTAAAGTTTTCAGTTATCTGACAGCATATGTTCTGACAACTAACTAATGGTTCTACTGTGATATACCAATGCAGTATTAAGAATATTTGCACATGCAAATACAAATTCACCACACCATCGTTTAATAATGTGGCAATTGGGGTACATTCATTACCATGCGATGATCCAGGACACCGTATGCCAGTGGTGTGTGACTGCTGTCCTGACTGTACAGATTCTTGCTGACCACCTGGATATGAGCCTGCTGACGCATCTGCTCGGCAGATTTCATCCCAAAACAGATGTGGCTTCTGTACACGGTGGGAAAGAAACATCGTTAACGTCACACATAAGGAACCAACCCAGCAACTCAGTTCATACATGCAACGCAGCACGTTCAATAAAGTAGCGATACTATCCTGAGCTAGATGTAATTTTTTTAATGAGCGCTTATCTGTGGTTATTATAAGTGGCTTAATGTTTTACAGGACAATGCAACAGAGTGTCATATTGAACAGTTTTAATCATGTATTTTGGACAGCATTCAATTTTGCCAATGTGAAAAATGCTTTGACTTGTATGGCTCAAACGGAGAAATAATAGGGGGATTAATCCGCAAATTGTGTCCGGGAATACGGCGTCGTATTTAATGCTGATAGCTTTTGTTTTTTGGATGACCAGCAGCTTTCAGCCAGACCCAGTAAACCAACTAGCAAACAAGCTGTCTAATTCCCTAGCTAAGCTAACTTGGCTAACATTACTTACATTTTCTTGGCCACATCCGTCTCTCTAAATTGTTCCTTCACCATGCTGTCTGCTACTTCACGCCCAACAAAGCAATACAAATATATCTGCTAAATACTGTCTGAATATGCAGCACGTTCACTCCGCATAACTAAACTTTAACACGTTGACACTGCTTATACATGCAATCAGTATGCAACCATCTACAGCCTCCCTGTGCATGCCGAAAACACACACTTGTGCCCTCTGACCCTACAGATAAAACGAGATTACTCAAGACAACACTTGCACATATTGGAGACCTAAATCTTGAGGTTTACTGCCATCTGTCGTTTGGAGGATAGAACGCGTCAGTTGACAGCGTACTGCTCAATTTGGCCACTGGAGGACGCTGTCTACCTTCTAGTAGCATAGCAAGTAAAGCTAAGCATCTTGCTAATTAATACAATGACCCTGTAATCACCTCCATTACAGATTTTCTCAATTGTATTCAGGCATTTAGCGAATCATGAGTCAACGTCATCTAATGCTCACATCTTCTTGGCACAGCAAGAGCCTTCTCTGGCGAATGGGTTAACTATTTCTCATTGCTTTCACACAAATTTCTTTGAATTTTTATCACACTTTTCAAAACAGTTAACACACTTCTCAGAGAAAGACACAAAACCTAATTGAATAACCATGTTAACACATTGCAGACACTTAGTAGCAGCCTACTGCCACTGGTCTCTATATTCTAAATATCATCAGCACCTGTGTTAACTCAAGCGGTTCTCAACCTCTAAAAAAGGGTTGATACCAAGCATATCGAGGAGGCCACCACCAACAACCTCAGGATGAGGACAAGGAAGAGGTTGTGGTAGAGGTAGAGGGGCCCCCTGTCAGGGGACGTGGCATTCGTGTAAGATGCTCTAATGAAATTAGGGCAAGAGTCATTGATCCATATCATGACCTCTCCATGAGAGAGGCTGGCCAAAGCGTTCTTTCAAACCTGAGCCGTCAAACTGTGGCATCAATTGTTTGTACGTTCAGCAATGACAATGACACTTTGCTGGCCTTTACAGTCAATATAATGTATTGTGTTTCACTGTATTACGTAGCACTCTTGGCAAAAAACATTTCTATACTTTTGTAAAGTATGTTGTCCCAATGCAATGTACAGTATACTGTAGTTTCACTAAAGTTATTTACAACATATACAGTCAAATTCAGATTACTTTACGTATATTTACAGTATTTACAGCCTATTGCACTATTTTTACAGAATCAACACACTGGCCCACACTGGTGGCAGGGGGAGATCACTGCAGAACAGATTTGACCTTTTCACTGTATATTGAAACCTGTCATTTTGATGTACAGAATATATGTAATATATGTAATGTGGAAAAAGGACTGCAATAAATATTTTTGTGTCAGAATCTTTGCCATTTTGTACACAGTAGAACAAATGTTATGTAATCAATGGTGTTGACAGGTCCTTGTTTAGAATATATGGTACGTATAGTGTTTAGCAATACAAAAACAGAACTACAATATTTTACTGAATATACATTTTCAGATTTCAAATACTTTCTTACAGTATATTATATAGTAAGGCCGAATCTCGATTCTTCTCCTTGCCCCTTTTGCTTAATCTTGTCTTAACCTTGCGTGACTGTATGAGCTATGAAACTAGCGATTTAAAAAAAAGTCTAATGAAGAACATGGTTGCAAATATATATGTATACAACTGTGTAGAGCACGAAACAAGACTGTCGTCATTTTTAAATTAATTATAAGCCAAAAATACTTACATGTAGTGTATGTAGCATGATAGCTGGCAAGCTACCATATAAGCCAATGGAGTGGTGGTATACGCGCTAATTGTATCCTAAAACTACCGTTTGAAAGCTTCAGTTAAGACCGACAATTCTATGCATCACTCGTGTAGTATATTTCAGATCAAACCGAGTCATTATAAACATATAAAAAGTTGTGTAGATAGCTTTATTCATGTAAAATATTCCTCGCTTCAAGCAGCCATTTTTTTTGGAAAATTCCCGAACTGGTTTCGCTGTGTGCTCTGGGATAGCCCTTGGAGGAGCAAGGTAGCTCTCCGATCAGCTTAAAAACGAGGGCCATACACTACTTAATCTTACCCCTTAATCTTGATCAAGTTGGGTATTGAGACACCACTAGCTCTCACATGAACGCGCAATTTCAAGGGTAAGGGGTAAGATAAGGGGTAAGGGGAAGTATTGAGATTGGGCCTAAGAGTGCTCAGTACAAACCCCAAATTGTAGTACGTTGTCAGTGGTAAAATAGTCAATAGCCTACTGTGAGGGTGTTGCACAAAAGTTGAAGTGATGGTTTCATAGGTTGATATTGAAAGCTGTATTTTGAGTTTTGCTATCCATTGTTAAATAAATGAGAAAACCATTAAATAAATGGGAAAAATCAATTGAGCACAAATTGTAGGTTTTCAAGGAAATGTTTGGTTTTGATGGGTGTGTGATAAGTTTTTGAGAAGGTAGTGTCATTCTGCAAACATCATATAGTGTTTTGGTCATTTCAGCTTCTGTTAAAGGCACCCAGTGCAACTTTATGTAAACATTCAATGTGTTCACCCAGTGCAACTTTCGAGGCTTAAAAATAAACATTCAATTTCTAGTCTTTTTTACACGTAGTAAGTTTCAATAACTCCATACCATTACATATCGTCATTCAAGGAGCAAAGATGAGACGTCGTTGTGTGTTGAGAACTGATAGAAAATTGTAAACAACAACAATCGCCGGTGGGGAGAGGCCATTTTTCCATTGACAGGAATCCTGCTGTATTTATTGTAGGTTACAAAAAATAAAGAAAATGGCGGCGATTGTTGTTGTTATCGTTTTTCTATCAGTTCTCACCACACGACGACGTCTCATCTTTGCTCCTTGAATGTCGATATGTAATGGTATGGAGTTATTGAAACTTACTACGTGTAAAAAAGACTAGAAATTGAATGTTTATTTTTAAGCCTCGAAAGTTGCACTGGGTGCCTTTAAGGGCTGTGTGGGCTGTTTTGAAAAAGAAAACAGTGAATGGAAAAATTCGCCAAAGCAATCGAGAAAAACTGTAAAGCACCACTCCAGACGTCAGAGAGGGCTGCCCTACATGCAAGTATCAACACCGACAAGTATCGACACCGTCCGGAGATGAGATAATGTGCACCATTAATGTACTTGTAAATTAATGATTTATGGTTTATTTTGCATTCATCTGTTAAGGTGGACAAACCATACACGATAAAAAAAACCCCATATAGACATGTATTTGTGTTTCTGTCAATGAAGGCTTCTGTCATTAACATGTTATTACAAATTATGGTCTGACTATGGAGTAGCTCAACAGAGAAGTAGCTTAGGCTAACAACTTTTACCGGACCCAAAATACAGTAGCCTAGTAAATCAGAAGGAAAAACTCGAGTCGCGTAGCCTAGTTCTCATGACAATCAACTCAGCAGGGAGTCGTGGTAGTATACATCTTTCTCAAGCAGCATAATACAAGAAAGACCCTGTGCTTATTTGGTTTTGACAAACATTTCCACTCTCACTACCATGACACTGCAACTTAATGAAACGGCCAGCTGACGGCACTGTCTCCTAATATTACCACTGTTGTGGCTAAGGTGCCCAAGCTCACGAGGTTCCCGCAATGTCAACCATCTCTATTGCTGCCACCACATCACCACTGCTTTTCGTGAGGGGAATTTATGCCGATGCAATTTGACAAACGACTGGAATGGATGGAGTGGAAGAAGGGAAAGAAAATAAAAAGGGGTAGGAGGACAGGGGAGAAAAAGAAGAAAGGATCTGTGGTGAAATAATTATCCATGGTGTTTCTGTAGCAACACTCTGAGGGAGAGGCTGTCAATAAAATATTGAACCACATGTCGCATTTCTATTGGGCTTCTGTGAAAGAAAGGGAGGTGTGTGTGTGTGTAAGAAAGAGAGAAATGGGGGCGAGTGGTCCTGAAGTGCTGTGGCTAGAATACTGTGTTGTGTTGACCACTACATTCTGGCACACAAACACATACATGCACACAAACCCCAACACATGGTTATGCTCATGTACACAAAACACACAGACACACAAAGACACACAGACACACTGCCAGACCACCCTTGTACCTGTGGACACAGCATACACAACACACACTCACAGAAAACACACACATATGTCTCGTGCACAGAGTCATGCACATACACGTGTGTGTGTGTGTGTGTATGTGTGTGTGCAGCATGCAAGTCGCCTGAGGACTGGGAGGCCCATCATTGCCCGCAGTCATTTAACTTGTCAAAACAGCAGGGCTGCCTGTCTCCTTGCATTTGGATCCGCTCTGCATTATACTGGAAACGAGGGAGCGGGGATCAAATAAAACGACGAGATGAAGATGCAAGTCCTGCGGGAGGCATTTGGGCTGATGGATTATGATTTTTTTTCCCCCCTCTCTATCCAGACTGGCAGCCTCGCAATAAGAGCTGCGTGTATGTGTGCGTGTGTCTGTGTCTTTATGTGAGTGTGTTATTGTGTGTCTCTGTCAATATGCAAGCTGTGTGTGTTTGTGAGTGTGGGTGTGTGTTTGTGTGTCTGCGTGTCTGTGACTGTGCGTATGTGCCAATATGTGTGTGTGTGTGTGTGTGTGTGTGTGTGTCTGTGCATGTGTCAATGTGTGTGTGTGTGTGTGTGTGTGTGTGTGTGTGTGTCTGTGTGTGTGTGTGTGTGCTTGTGTTTGTTTGCCATTCATATTTTCACAGCACCCTACTGCAATGCAGATGGTTTGGCTGACTTTACCAGCATTCCCCTTAATGAGGCTGCATCTCCTCGGCATCTCAAGACACCAACTCTGCGTCACTGAACCCGAGGTAAAGATGAGGCCAATCTGTCTCCTCCCGTGTCCCCCGTGTTAGGGGCCTGGGGCCCTTGGGCTCTTGGCTTCCAGTCACCTGACATCTTTCCACCTGCCACTGTGCAGCTGCTGGATGGAGACTGGCGTCTATCGTGCTCAGGGACACTCGAGCCTGGCCACTTTCGCCTCTTTCTGGGGCCATTTCAGCACGCAGCTCAAGGGGGAGATTGCTGGTCCATTAACAGCAGAAAATGGTTTCCTGTTCTGTGCCAGTCATTTTGAGGTAAGCCATTTTTCCTTAGGGTCCACTCTTTTTCCACATCCCTTTTGTGGTTTACACACACAGAGACACTTCCCTCACAGTTCAACAAATTTCATTTCCGTTTACTTACAGTCGCAATGGACTGTGAAAAATTGTGGTGTAGTAAACACAAACCATGGGTCATTAAAAACAATGACATCCTAATTCCTAGGAGAGGAACCAGTGCGGTGAACTCACAGGAGAGAGAAAAAAAGGGAAGAAAATACTGGCTTTCTTCCTCTGCCTGTCTTCACCATAATGCCAAATAAATCATTGATACTCTGGTGAAGAGTAATGGCTGCATCCCAGCTCCTCGGCCGTGTCCGCGCTTCATTATTGCCGGTGTATTTGAGCCGGAGCGGTGAGCTTGTGCACACGCCAGGGTCCTCGGCAGACTCTGCCGGCAGAAATTTGCATAGACACACCACTGCCACCACCATCGTCCCCGCCACCCTCCCTCCCCGCATCCAAGGAAAGGCTGTGAAAATGGAGCAATTAAAATGCATGGCTTCGCCTCCCCCTCCGGATGCCTGGGCGCCCGCCGTAGCGTTAGAAGCATCTGCAGCCCGACTGAAGCCGCTGCGCCTTATTGAAATGGAGAAGGGGATGCCTTGTTCATCTAAAAACCTTTTGTCTGTTGCCCCTCTCTCTATCTCCCTCTCTCTCATTCCTTTTTTCTGTCTCTCTCTCCCTCCCTCTCCATCCCTCTCACTTTCTTTTCTCTTTTACTCTCCCTATATTCCTCTCTTGCTATCACTCCCTCCCTCTCTTTCTGTACCTCCCTCCCTCTCCCTCTCTCTCTCTCTCTCTCTCTCTATCTCTCTCTCTCTCTCTTTGCTTTTCTGAGAGGAGAAACGTTGCACCATGGAACCCACCTGCTGGTCCACTCGGCTCAGCACTGTAAATCCTGACCTGTTGTTCTTTTTGAAACGGGTTTGTGTTTTAATGAGCTATTGGTTTCTTGGCTCGATTCACAGCAGGAGGAGTTGGTGAATCCACTTTTGATGTGTGTGTGTGTGTGTGTGTGTGTGTGTGTGTGTGTGTGTGTGTGTGTGTGTGTATGTAGGTGTATGGTGTGTGTGTGTGTGTGTTTTCCGCAAGAGAAAATGGAAAACCTCCGCTTTACTGATGTGCAAAAACATCTAACCCAGACAACCACATTTAAAAAACCTAAAAACAAGGCAGGCATCTGTAAGCAAAGGCTTGAGCATAACTTCACTTTATGTTTCTTTCTATTGTGGGTTCATTTTAAAAAACTATTTGAAAGTGGTACTCCTGGGAAACATCAAAATCATCCAGGGTTGATGAGTCGCAACACCTTTTTCGGGGCCAGGTGATGTAGTCTTTGGTTGCCTTTCAACCTCTCTCCCTCTTTCTCTCTCTCTCTCTCTTTCTCTCACTCTCTCTTTCTTTCACTCTATCTCTCTTGTTGTTGTGGGAGGTGGCTGACACACAAAAATGAGCTTCCAAATCATGAACCCGGTAACAGATGGCGTTCGAAAATGAGCCCCAACACAACAGCATGGACGTCTTCTCCCAGGAGCCCCTGTCCTCTCTCCCTCTTTCTCTCTTTCTATCTACATCACTCTCTCTTTCTCTGCATCAACCTCTCACTGTCTCTACCCTCTCTCACTCTCTCTATCTCTCTATCACTCTATCTCTTTCTTTTTCTATGTTGATGCATGTCATTTACATTCTGTGGTACATAGCTCACAATGCTCATCTGATCTAATTAGCCCCTCTGGAGTGCTGTTGAGGCCAAGTGTCTGTATTTGACTGGAAGGCCAGCAGACAGCCGTGGACACAGATCTGGGTGGTTCAGGGCATGAATGCAAGAGAAGAGAAGAGAAGAGAAGAGAAAGGAAGAGGAGGGGAGAGGAGAGAGGAGATGAGAAGAGAAGAGAAGAAAAGAGAAGAGGAGAGAGGAAAGGAAAGGAGAGGAGAAGGGAAGAGAAGGAAAGAGAGGAGAAGAGAAGAAAAGAAAAGAGGAGAAGAGAGGAAAAGAGAAGAAAAGAGAGGAGAAGAGAAGAGAGGGGTAGGCAGCTCTCAGTCACCAGGGTACCTCAGCAGGCAGACAGGCAGTGTGCAGCCAGCGCAGAGGCCAGATGGCAGATCCAGCCCCCCCACTACACATCACACACACACACACACACACACGCACGCACGCACGCACACACACACACACACACACACACACACACACACACACACACACACACACACACACACACACACACACACACACACACACACACACACACACACACACACACACACACACACACACACACACACACATACACACACATACAAAAACACACTCACTCCAGGGGCAGGGAAAAGCATCCCTGTGATTTCTGGCTGGAGGAATTCATTAGACCCATCTGAATTATTTAGTCATTTACACACTTATTTACATGCCATCCTTGCCTGCTTCTGTGTGTGCGGTGCCACCCAGGCACTGAGGCATGAGATGTGGAGGTGGGGATGGAGGGAAAGGCTTCTGTAGAGTACATATTGTCTCTCAGGTGTGCTTGTGTTTTGAAGCACATGTGTATGTGTACCAGTATGCATGCATGTGTGTGTGTGTATGTGTATGTGTGTGTGTGTGTATACTGTACGTGTGCGTGATTATGCAAGTGTGTGTGTTTGTTTGTTTGTTTGTGTGTGTGTGTGTAGGTGTGTGTGTGTGTGTGTGTGTATGTGTGTGTGTGTGTGTGTGTGTGTGTGTGTGTGTGTGTGTGTGTGTGTGTGTGTGTGATGTTTTCCCCTAACCAACTCAGTCTCCCTTTTTGCCAAACATGTCTGCTCTCTCTGAGCGTGGCCCCCCTGGGAGAGTACTGCGTCACGTCAGACAAGGGAGCTACTGAGAGCCAGTCACGGGGCTCTGCCCTGCTGGTGCCACTGCTGCACTTCAGGGGGTGTCAGATAAACGTGTGTGTGTGTGTGTCTGTGTGTGTGTGTGTTGTGTGTGTGTGTGTGTGTGTGTGTGTGTGTGTGTGTGTGTGTGTGTGTGTGTGTGTGTGTGTGTGTGTGTGTGTGTGTGTGTGTGTGTGTGTGTGTGTGTGTGTGAGAAAGGACTGTGAGGTGTGTTTGGGGGGTGTTGAAAGGGAGGAGGGGGAATATTTTCGCCTTTGATTTCAAACACCAAATGAATGGGGATGCTCTCTGCTTCTTGAGGTTAATGGGTAATTAATTTCATGATGATATTACGCGCTGCAATTTGGTCGGGGTGAGCTGGCCCCTCGCCATGCACACTTTCTCCCTTTAGCTTGTCGGCTGGAAATTTTCTTGGACAGAAACAAGCTGAAAACAAACTGTGGAGGCCGAGAAAAATCCCACCAATATTTTGTCACAGGTGAACAAAAAATCCACTGAAAAACCACCAGCAAGATACAACACAACTGTTGACCTCACAGAGACAACCTCAACATCCATCCGTATCAGGATGCGACGTGTCAACTCCAACACCTCTCGTTTAGTTCACAGTAACCCCATCCGTAACATCCGCAAACAGGATATAACATGGCGCCTCCGACTCCTTTCCTCATTTCCGAGGGCTAGCTAGCGCCCTTCAATTTGAAAGGCTAGTCTAAGACAAGCGGCTGATTGAAGATGGATCAGCTTGCATGCAGTAGGAGGCTGCTGGATTGCGCACCTCCCTTGGCGGAGTTCTTTTCTGTGACACGGTCAATACCACCCAAAGCTATTGACCTGACATATTGACGTTGCTGGGGCCCTGGCTGCTGTGAAGCATCTGGCCGGAGAGAATCGAGCCGCGTACAGAAACTGAGGTGAGGGAATAAATGAACAAGAGGAGTGGAAATAGATAATGCACCAGCGGCTAAAAAAACATACTCTGTAAAGCAAATCTGTTATCCATGGAGGTTGTTAAGTGGTGTGTGTGTGGGGTGTGTGTGTGTGTTGGGGGGGGGGGGGGGGGGGGTTGATGCGTGTGTGCATGCCAGTGTCTGTGTATGTATGTGTGTGTGTGTGTGTGTGTGTGTGTGTGTATACATGTGCATTTGTGTGTGTGTGTGTGTGTGTGTATAGCTTATCTGTGTCTACAAATCACAATGTGAACATCAACTTGTAATGCCATTAATTAAAATGAGTGGAGCATAACATGATAACTGATGCTCGACACTGGTTCCTCAGCAACTAAATTGAGCTGTATTTTCAGACGCTGCTTTTAAGCTTCAGTCCCTTGAAGCACAGCTGGTGTCCTCCCTCGCTAAATCCATCATCTCAGCGGAATTCGACATTTCGGTGTTCATCCCCAGCCTCTGTTTCCCCGCCCTTCACCAGAGCTACTCTGTGGCAGGTTGAGGGAGATCTGGGACTCCAGATAGCAGACGGACAAGGGCCGAGCGAGGGCCAGAGAAACAGCTGTGATCTGAGATATGTTAAACAGGTTCTCTGTGACTCCACATGCACAAGTACACTTCCCTCCCGCACCACAAGACTCCCCCTGGGAAAGGAATGGGCAGATAGTGTCAGGACAATTATTTTTGGACAGAGAGAAGGAACAGGCCAGTACTGGTGCCTCTGGTGTTCAGGTGAATTGAATAGTGGGAGTCTTTTTGGAAGGAGGTGTGTTGCAGTAAATATAGGCTACTGGCGAATGACCAGAGTTCCTTTGCCACAGCCTGACTCTCTATCTACAGGGGAGCGGAATACTATCCCCACCCTTAAACAAGAAATTCTATTTGTTTAAAAATTACCTGAATACTTCACACTCTCTGTGGAAAAATCATCAGGGTCTGTGTACTTTTGCGTTCATTCATTATTCTGTCTTTTAATAATTGAAATGGAAAACAAAAAACAAGTGGTAGGCCTATATGACTTTTCAAAACTCTGTAGTCATTAAGGAAATTAAAGTAGCTGTTTTTGTTTTATTGGGGTTCTTAAAAATAGATCATGTCCCTTTTGCGTCCGTTCCTTTCTTTTTTCTCCTTAATGTGCTACTCCGGCTTGCTAGGTACCAGTATAATAGAAGACACTTTGGAACATAATTAAGAGACCAGTTAATGTTTTTCTGTTTCATCGAAGAAAAAAAAATCCTGTGCCACAATACTATCAGGCTGCGTAAGCTGTTCAACATGGAAGAGGCAGAAATCAATATGTCCTGAGGCTCTCACTGACAGCATTGCGACACGAATGGCGACTGAGAATGAAACTTCACTTTGTGTCCAAATCGACATTCATGGTAAAATCATGGCCATCACTTCTTTCCCCAATGTTTTATGGCGGAGGAGGCCATGTGACATCTCTGTGACCTTTCTGACATCAGCTTCTCTGGTGTCAGACAGACGGCGATACAGAGATTTCAAAGAGCATCCATAAATTCCTGTGACGGATGTGCTGCTGAAACTGCGACAAGCAGTAAAATCACCTGTGGAAAAGGATTGTGTGAAAATGAACGATATAATCACAACACTATGGACACAACTACAAATCAAAAAGGTCTCAGCACTGATGTTCATGTATGTGGTTGGGCCTTCTTTTCGATCAGTGGGATCCAGAAAAACAGGTCAAAAGAAGGTCAGCTGATCACATAGCCTGTCCATAAAGAAAACAAGTCCACCAGAGCTCACAGTACAAATCAATGTGGGAGTTATTTTGAGGGGAATCATTTCTCCTAGCTATACCACTACACCAGATTGTAGGGTTCCGCCACCTGTCAAATCCCACTTAAACCCCTGCTAGTTCCCCTGTTTGGAAGATTGCCACTACACCACTGGAGAGGATGACATATGAGTGCCAAGAAAGTTGGATTAATTTTCCAAGTAAACAAAATTAAGGACAATGTTAGACTATAGCACAGAAGGTAGTGGTTAGCAGTGTAGCTTTTCAGCTGGCAGTTTCAGGCATGAAATGTTTAGATGTACTAAACTCTATACAAATAATTATGTGGCTATTGGACTACCTAGTAAGCGTAGACATTTGATGCCTGACCCTTCTACCTCAAAGGCTACCGAGCGCAATTTCCATTCAAATTGTTTAGGGACACAGCCATGAGTAGGCCTACTAAAAAACAGGCTTATAGTTTTATTTGCCATATTTATAATAATGTTAAACATAATGCAAAGAAAATACAGTTTCTCAGCGTTAAAACCAATAAGGAAGGCCAAGCATTTTCTCATTTTTATTTTCCCATTTCATAAAAGATAAAGGAAAGATCACAGAAGTACACGGACCCATCAAGTACTAGTAGATCATTAAATCTGCATTTAAACATCACCTTACAAGACATGCTATGCATTCTGTGTATTTTCCCTTGTTGTCTAATACAAAAATCTGGCCTTTGCAAGACTCAAATAACCGGCACATCAGATAATACAATATACAGCCACTGAAACACTTTTAATAATACATTAACCCATATGTTTTGACCTTGAGGTGTTTTCTATATCCAGCCATCTTGAGACGTCTTAGGAGAGGTGGTTGCATTAACAGCGGCCCCTGCAGCCCTGAAGGCTGGTGCATTACAGTCATTTGTTTGGTAGGTAAGCGATGAGAGATGACAGCGTAAGGAATTAGGATTGCACCAGAGTTGTCTCTCTTCCCCCGCTAACCCTGCAGGGGAGATGTGATTAAATAGATATTCAACCTCCCGCATATCTTATATGTGTGTGTGTGTCTACTTGTCATTTTGCTTGTTTGGTAGGTATTGTTGTGTGTGTGTGTTTGTTTATTTACTTGAGTAACAGCATACACATACAGTAGGTGTTATTCATATATATATTGAGAGTGTATGTACTGTATGTGTGTTTGTGTGTGTGTGTGATTTGTCTCTCTGTCTGATTGATGGGTTTTTAATCATAACCAGAGCATGCTACTGTCAAATACTGTTAATCTGTCTACTGATTTGAATTTTACTGTCAGAAACAACACACTCAAGAATATTAATAAATGAAAGACCATCATGACATCTCACAAGACAACCTCTAACCGAACAACCAAACAAAGGCATCTGAGTGGGTTTAATTCCCCCCACAGTGTAGCTCAAATCACTTAGCATCTTCTGGCACAGTCTTTACAATAAAGCACTCGTGACATATGGCGTTCCTGCCACTTCCACGGAAATATTGAGTCTGGCATTCTTTTCCAAACCTCCTCCAATCTCACCATAGGGTTTCTGGGTTTCTTTTGGGGATACACTGCAGTGAGCAGTGGGGGAGTTCTTCACAACTCCAGCACGTCTTGAGCTCAGTGCTCAGGATGTCAGGCTGAATGATTAACTGTCAGGGGAGTACTTGGTTGTTTTGTGTTTTTTAGCGAGAAAAAGAGGAAGGTGGAAGGTGTTGTCTTTTGGCTGAGGCTGTAAAAACAAACAAATAAATACGGCAAAAAAAGGGCGCGCTGCACAGATTCAGGTTTGTTAAAAGAATGAGTGAAAAAAAGAGAAACATTGTTTGTTTGGAAATTAAATCTCTGTCTAATTGTCACACGTTTTAGCTGATGCAGTATATTCTCTTACAATTCCCCTTCCAGGAAACTGGACCCACATTAATTGACCATGCATTTTTAAAACGTTCTAAATTCCGTCAGTGGTTGTCAAAATGTCTGTGTGTGTCATGGAAAAGCCCTTCCCAAGTCTTTCCATTATCATGTGAGATGTTCTGTGAGACGTGCCCTGTTTTTATGAACAGCCTAAGTGGTCATGGCGCTCTACCACGCGTGACAGGATGTGTTGATTGGCTGACAGCTCGCTGACACGGCGATACTGATTGTGTCATTTACAGGCCCATTGAGAGCGAAATGTTTCTGCAGGTGAAGGCAGAAAAAGGAGCTGGCTTAGAAAGAAGCTTTTACCTTCTTTCTTTCTCTCTTTTTATTCTCTTTCTTTCTTTTTTGGCCCAATTACCTTGAAAATGTCTCTGTCCGCCGATGATTGAGTTCAAAGAACTCAAGGGCGTGTTGGTATTTTAAGTGCTTGACTGAAGTACTTCTAATGGCCTCAGAAGAGTTCACCTACTGCTGAAGCGATACATAAAGGACAGCCTCCTCTGTGAAATAAATAACATGGAGTCTATGGAGAGCATATTTGGGATGAGTGATACAAGTGATTCTAGAGCTGATACTCAGGTCTCAAGCCCCATATGGATCACTTGACCATGGGAGATGTGCTGGAGAATGATTCAGGTGTCCTTTGCCTTGAAAGGCCCTTGTGACAAGGCCAATGCCATTTGATCACAATGCAGCTGTAGAAGGGAATGAAGAAGCGGTTAACAAGGCATTCAACTGTGACAACATGTTGCACTGAGAAATATCACTTTTCTGACATTTTCATGGTAAACAGCATGAGCTGCATTTTTATTTGGATAGATGCAAATTCAGTTTTGAAATCAGCTGACATTATTGTAGAATTAGTACTAAATAATTTGCTATCTATTAGTTGTAAATAAACACTATCTGTTCACTAGTATTACTAATGAATACAATACTATCTATTACATATATAGAACATGAATTGTTTGTTGCTGCCTGATTTAGTATAAGTATATGTGATAAATCAGGGCTGGCTGACGTTTGGAAACACACATAAAGACCTCCTCCTCCTCGTCTCCGCTCATGCAATGAATAACATTTGTATGCACACGACACTGCCGACCCCACTGCAAATGGACAGCTTCTCCCTAGAGGACGTAGCCACGGCGACCGGTGATCTGCTCTGATGCCAGTGTGGCTTGGCGTGGTAGCTGTCAGCTGTCTGGCTCTGGTGCCGGAGAGTGTGTGATGACAAACACGGCTGGTGTGTCGCAAGATGACCCGAGATAGTACCAGTGAGAAAGTGTCATCTGCTGCGTGATATCATGGAACACAACTCTCTTTCCCACCATAATCCCAGTCCTGTATAGATGGTGAACAGTGACAGTGGCCACGCATGAGATCTGGTTGTACCGACTCTAACGCCATGTGTGATCTACAGTGGCACAGAAAGAGTCAATTGACTGCTGTATTGAGCCATGCTGAACAATCCAGCTAGAAATGTTCGTTTTCGTGCTGTGGTAAAGGTTATGAGTTGACCTTCAGGAGGACCAACTGCTTACAAATTAGCCTTTAAATAAGTGTACAATATGTGTTACATGTTCCCCAATTTCCTTTATGCCAAGGAATTGGTTCATTTTAATATAACTATGTATGGTCATGGTGTGAGGTTATGGGAGTGTTATTACTTGTGTAATAATCATATTATATTGTTCACAGATAGTGCTGGTTATTTTAGTCGGGCATTATTGGGCATGCGTTGAGCCAGGCTGACCCCAATCTGATTGCGATGTGAAATACGTTTTTATACAATAAGGCCCATTACATGCAAATAAGGGAAAATGATGGGAAATTCAAGAGCATTCTTTGCCATGGTGCTAAATTTAACTTCCTGAGAAAATGACTTGTTCTGGTTCTTTGGACATAGCTGTTGGAGTGACCTGAAACAGGAGTTTTCCTTGTGACTTCAGAACACAACTAAAATGAAAAAGACACAAATGGGAATGTTTGTGTCAATGTTGGCAGATAGTTTGGTTCCTCTAACAGCTCACCACCACTTCTACTGGGTTTCCCGGAACGTTTATGTATTATGTCCTTTTCTGTGGTTACATTTAGGCCTCGAGAGATTTTATGTGGAAGTCAGAGAGTTCGCCCTTGATTGACCTTGTCATCTTCTTCCTCCTTAATGAGTGTTCCCATGTCAGTGGTGGCATAGCTTGTGTTCAGAAACACCTCAATGGGTGGATATCCAAGTCAGATCAAGTGATTTCTTGTCAAATTAGCATTTAGCACCTATCAGCTGTTGTTGTTTCATGGGATCCGAGCCTTCCCACAAGTAATCGAGTCAAAGAATGCATGTGATGGGTAATAAGCATCTTCTGAATTAAAATAGTGTTCATTTCTAAGGAAGGACAGCCATTTAAAAAAAGAAAGTGACCTCACTGTTTTAACATAATATTTTGCATTGACAGTACTAAACCATGTTTAGTACCATAAACATGTAATCAAAATTAGCAAGTGCCTTATTGACATACTCAGAGGTATGGCTTAGAATAAACACAGACACATGTCCATAAATAATTAGCATTCATGTAAATTGTGTATTCAAATATTTAATTTAATTAATTAGCATCAATTAAGATACAATTACTAATTTCTGAATATATGGACTGAAATATCTGTTTGCTTATAGACTACTCCTATAGGATCGTACTCTTGAGGATCATTCTGTAAACATGCACACACACTGGAGGCAATTCAAGACACATATTTCTGTTTACAAATATGGAGAGATTTCCTGTTTGCATTGAACTCACATAAGCATGACAATGGTTTTCAGACTGTCATAAATAATTCATGTGTCTCAGGACTGAACCCATTAAAGAGCTACACACACACACTCACGCACACACACACACACACACACACACACACACACACACACACACACACACACACACACACACACACACACACACACACACACACACACACACACAAACACACACACACACACACACACACACACACACACACACACACACACACACACACATACACACACACACACACACACACACACACACACACACACACACACACACACACAATCACACACACACACACACAAACACACACACACACATACACACACACACACACACACACACACACACACACACACACACGTACACACACAGAGAGCTCTCTCACATGCTCTCTCTCTGTCACACACACGTACACACACACACACGTACACACGTACACACGTACACACACACACCCCCACACACACACACACACACACACACACACACACACACACACACACACACAGACACACAACCACACACTGCCAGAGCCACAAACTTTCCCCTCCATGCAAGGACTTGAAAAGGACAACAAGCTCACTTAATGGATTTTGCAATTCCTACACCTCATCCCCCACCCCCACCCCCCTACACCGCCACCACCACTCCCTCTGCCTGTGGGGTTTGCTTATTTCAGGGAGCATCTGCCATTTGCATTTTGATGGCAAACAACTCAGATATTTGTCAAGTACATCAGGAGCTGGAGCCTGAATAAATAAAAGCAAGAATCTCACGACGCCGCTCACCCTTCACCTCATCACGCAAGACCAATTAAAACTCATTAGAATTCCTCACGCAGTTGCTGAGCTCTGCTATATGGTCAAAGAACAAAGAACCACGATAGCTGCCTGATCTCATGCAGTTCAGGTAAATGACCTCTTGACTGGGAATAATTACATCAGAGACAACAATGTGAAGGTTAAGGTAAGTCAGATTCTATGTGTAAGCAATGGCAAACAGATCAGCATGTATCATCTCACTGCACTGACTGGACATGCAGTGAGGGAAAAGCTATCTTTAAACATTTTTACAATTTCACCCTATTTATGTCAAAGACTCTGGGATCAATTCCACAGCTTGAGCCAATAGCTGTAGCCACCCGTTTGGTTGTCCACACACACTTAAGGCTGACATGACATTCATCTAAGGGCCGACAAATTCTGTGATAAAGAAAAAGCTGTAGGTGTCACTGCTGACATGGCCTATGCCTTTAGTCTACTCTGTAGGGGCCTCCACAATCACAACACCTCAATAACCACCACACACACACACACACACACACACACACACACACACACACACACAGTCACACACACACACACACACACACACACACACACACCCACACACACACACACACACACACACACACACACACACACACACACACACACACACACACACACACACACACACACACACACACACCACACCAGAGAGAGAGAGGGGGGGATGCACATGCACACACACACACACCCCACACACACAAATGCCACACACGCCACACACGCCACACACATTTCTCCCTTATCGGAGACGTGGTAAGTCAGTTGTTCAGAATGCAGGGAGCATTGTCTGCTTGGATGTTCCATGGGCTGGCAGCTAAAGGTGACATCTGGTGACTAATGTGGTTGGATGGGAGTGCTGCTCCCACAGTCCTATGGGCAGCAGCTGCTCAGCTAACGCATAAATGAGACGAGAGAGAGAGAGAGGGGAGGGAGGGAGAGAGAGAGAGAGAGAGAGAGAGGGAGAGAAGGGGATGGGCAGGGGGTGGGGGAGTGAGAGAGGATGGGGGAGAGAGAGAGAGAAGGGGATGGGTGGGGGGTGGGGGTGGGAGTGTGGAAGGAGGGAGGGAGGGACAGAGGTAGAGTGAGAGAGAGAGGATGGGGAGAGAGGGGAAAAGGGATAGAAGGAAAGAAAGAGGGAGGTAGAAAAGAGGTAGAGTAGAATGGGAGAGTAGTATGGAGAGAAAGAAAGAAGAAGGGACAAAGAGAGGGAGGGAGGGAGAAAGGGAAAGAGAGTGAGTGAAAAATGTGAAAAATGTACAGAGGACAAGGAGGGAGGGACATTAAAGGAGTGAGAGAGAGGTGTACGAACAGAACGAGGGACAGGGAGAAAAGAAGGGAAAGGTGCAAAAGGAGAGGGGGGGTTGGCAAGAGAGTGGGAGGGGCATGACACACATGGGGGTAGGGCAGTGGAAGTGCAAGTGTGTTTGTGAGCATATTAGGCTGTGTGTCTAGGTGTGTGTTGGTGTGTGTGTGTGTTTGTGAGTGTAGTAGACTATGACAGTGTTGTGTGTATGTGTGTGTGTGTGTGTGTGTGTGTATGTGTGTGTGTGTGTGTGTGTGTGTGTGTGTGTGTGTGTGTGTGTGTGTGTGTGTGTGTGTGTGTGTGTGTGTGTGTGCAGAGAGAGAGAGAGCTGTCTGGCCAAGGAGGAGGCAGGCAGCTGGAGGGGAGGGGGCGGCAGGCCGGCTGGTCAGGAGAAAATCAATGACTTTCTGTCTGATTCGGGAGGAGGTAAAACATGGCCCCGGCAACCCTGATTTCCAAGCAGCCACCGCTAACAGCCAACAAAGAGACCACACAGACCTCAGAACAGCCAATTACACTGGCTTACATCCATGAGAGGTGGGGAAAGACAGGGTTGTGTGCTCTACCCTGGCCTGATCCCAAAGCCCTATGGTGTTCATAAGTTTACTTTAGTTGTTTATTGGGTACTGTATAACAACCTGACAACCTGAGATAACCATTAAGACATGTTAGAACTCCTTCTCTCTCAGTCTCTCTCTCTGTCCCTTTACTGTTGCTCCGGCATTGTGCGAGTACGTGTGTGTGTTTGTGAAAGAGAGGGAGGGAGGAAGAGAAATCACTGATTTGTGTGTGTGTGTGTTTGTACATGTGTGTGTGTTTGTGTGTATGTGTGTGTGTGTGTGTGTGTGTGTGTGTGTGTGTGTGTGTGTGTCTGTGCACGTGTTTGTATTTGTGTGTGTGTGTGTGTGTGTGTGTGTGTGTGTGTGTGTGTGTGTGTGTGTGTGTGTGTGTGTGTGTGTGTGTGTGTGTGTGTGTGTGTGTGTGCGTGTGTGCACAGGAATGTTAATGAAACACATTCCTCAAGGCCTCTCATGGAGACTGGAGGACGAAGAGGAGGAGGAGGAGAGCCCTTCACTTTCTTCTCTCCACAAGACCCTTTGGCACAAGATGGCCGACGTTCTTTGGGAAGTCTGCACTTCCAGTATCTTTGTGCACTGGTGACATGGTGAAAGTCATGAGTAATATGCAGCATCTTCAAAAGACCAATGCTATATGTTACTCTCTTTATCACAATACTGATTTACTGTTTACACCAAGCATTTTTGGAACAACCTTTCTTGACAGTTCACCTAAGCTTTGGGTTGTGCAATCATTTATTTATTAATTTATTCATATCACAAACAGCTAGAGCAGTTTGGCCCCCGAGGTTTGGGTCAAGACAGGATGCTGAACTTGCAGGAACCAAAAAATCAGCGTTCTCCGCTGCCCCAGGAAGGACCTTTCCGGAGATTTCCAGATGCTTCAGATCAAAAGGCATTCAGGGGACGGGAGGGTGGGGGGTTGCTGGGCTGAGACAGGCCTCTTGCTTCCCTCCGTCTCCCCTCTGCGCCCCCTCTGCAGTGGCAGCGGCCCTTTGGAAAGACAGATCCAAGCTGACAGGAGCGAACCCCAGTCACTTTACTGTACAGCGCCACACTGCAACAATGGCCCTGCACTTCCTCCTCCTCCGGTTAGTCCTGTACTGTGCCTGACATTAGAGGGGGAGCATAAAATGGAGCCATCTAACAGCATCAATTCAAACTCTGGACAGAAGCAGAACTACTCAGCAGATTCGCCCTTTGGCTACAAGGACGTTTTTTTTAAGGAAATAGTGCATCTTTACCAGCCATTTTTTAGAGATTAAATGCTGGTGTTCTGTGGACTAGTATATGCAACTTAACCCGCAGTTTGTTTTCCCTCTGCAATGCAATTTATGGTAAACAAGTATACAATGTATACAGAACATAAACCATGAGGATGAGAACATCGCATACCAACTGTCTACTGTAGTCTTTGCATGCATGTTCTTTCCCTGAATGGAAGCCGTTAATGATTCACAAACATGTTTACTTGTCGATCATTATAATGGTGATTGGAAAGATAATACCTGTAAACCTAGTGCTAATGAGGTTAAGTACTATATCACACCTCTGAAATTGTTAAGGCGTCAGATAAAAATGTCAGCTTTAAATAGGGTACTTGCTATATTTCTTCAATACAATCCCCTGATATGCCCTAAGATGAGCCCTTCATAATTGATTATCATGAGAATTGTAGTCCTTTGCAGCTAAAACTACCGTACTCATAACGGTGGATATCATGACAGATTTGTATTAAATCAGGAAAAAAATATATATCACTAAATATATTAAAATGGAGAAATGTGCACGCACCCCATGCTGACATGCTGCCTGACTGTAGCGGAGACGTGGCAAAAAAAACATGTTCTAAGGCTCACAGCCCCTCTAAAAAGTACAGACGATCTCTCCAGTCCCAGACAGTTGCCTCCCAGCTCAAAGAGGCCATGCAGAGTGCTTCCTCGGACAGCTCGACCCTGGCTTTACCTCCTCCTGCTCTGGTTCTCCCAAGGCCCCAGCGTTCTACTCTCTCCTCTCCATCCATCCATTATTTAAGGCCAGCCGCGGGGTGATCCTGGCCCAGTGTGGCTGCACACCAGCTCCCCTTCCGCGGTTAACATGCTCCAGCCAGTAGCACGGTGCAATGGGGCCTAGTAGCCTATGGGGATTGATGTGCTGACATGAATAGTGGGCTTGTTCGGCACCTTTGTGTGTTTTTCTAAATGCCTGTGTTTGGTGATAGTGTTACATGCTGTGCACGCAATCTGTCTGGGTCATTAAGGGGTGGAGGGGCGCCGTGTAATGTTTTTGTGGCCATGATTTTACCCTCCTCTCGAAACCTTTATCTGATGTTCTGACACGTCAGGGAAAGCTGGGCTGCTTGGCTAGAGACACGGGCCACCAAGATAACCGCAGGCCTCTCATCTTAATGTTCCTTTCTTTTCCTAACTGTGCCACTGTCTTAGATAAAACATTCAAATTCATGATGACGGGAACTCTGTAACCATTATTAGTTATGACTCACTTAGGAGATGTTCTGTCGAGAGCGCCGAGACATTTGCTAAAAAAAAGCTCTCTCTTCCCAATTAGAAACGAATTCATTAAGTCTGCGAAAAAGAAAAGCTAAATTATCTTTCATACTCATTAGATATTATTAGTCATGCAGTTCAAGTCTTGCCCGCGAGCAAATGTCTGATTGGTACAGTTTGCTGGGATTTGTGGAGTCAGTCGCCTGTAAAATAACAAAGACAACTTCACTGAATTTAATGTGATAAGGACTGTTCTCGAAAAACAACACAAGAGATTTAAGGGTCAAAGATTTGCTCAGTAAAAGAACCCAAGACAGGCTATTTGCATTAATTAGTTATATTTCCAAGATTTTTGTCCCAGAAGCAGATGTGTATGATAAAAATATGTTCATGGTTTGGTATGTGTGCAGTCAGGCAGTTGCTCAGATCATTACAGCCTAGTGTAGCTCGCTGTGTAGCAACAGGCAAGGAATTGAAAAAAATAAAACACAGGATTATACTCAGAAGTACACCCATTGGTTCTGATGTCCATGAAAACCCATCTGATTGAAATGTTAATTTCTGTCGTCTAATTAAAAGAGCGATAGCCCTTTTCCCCACCTTCATATGCACGTGGCTCTATGACCCTGAGGCAAGGCATTGCAGATAGCTTGACAGTTGACACTTGACCCACTGTGTGCTCGGCAAACCTCTGTCATTTGCATGGACAGAATTTGATCAGTTCATTTTCTCACCAAAAGCCATTGAGCAAGACTGCCAGGTTCATCCTGTCTCAGTTACCTACCACGTTTCTGCAGTCTATTATAACCCCTAACTCATCCCCTCAAGGAATACAAAAATGATGGATTTTATGACACCATTCTACATTTACGCGTTGACAGTGTTTATAAGTTATCAGACACACACGTCTGAAGTGTGGTTGAATGAGGAAAAACATCATTAGCATTTGCCTATTCTGCATTAATTCTGCTGATCTCAGAGGAAGGAGGCCTCCATTACTGTCAAAGTGAACTAATCTATGCAAATTAGGCCCTCCAATTAATGCATAATGCTGTTGATTAACACATGCTTGACATTTCTGCAGTCATTCACAACGACAGGCTAATGTGGCAGGGCTATCGACTTTTCGCTTCAAGTGTGATTATTTTGCAGTTCTATTCTATTTTATGGACTATGCGTATTGTACGTTTTGTTGATACATTGGAGTGGCGGGCAAACACAGACACACCTATTGGGCCATTGATCATTATTTAATTGTTCACAGAATATGTGTTGCTCCGGTTTGGTGCTACACTTCATTGGTGTTTTCCTTGTGAAAATAAACATTTACGTAGGTTGTGTGCAACAGCCCTCCCCTCAACAAGTGTGAAGTCCCTTCAATCACAGTCATACAGGCGTAATTGACTGTTTCAGTAATGGGTCGTGTGAACTTTTTTCTGTGTTGAAAACAAGCACTATCCTTGTGATGAACCATAAACATCAGTGTAATATTTCAATGGATAACGTTGTGAATTTATCATATGTAACACACATTTCACTCACATTCAGGGGAATCAAATTAGTATATTTTCTTTTTTTTGCGCCTGTAGCCCTGTTGATTTTCATTCATGGGAATATGAATATAAGTTTGAATACATAAGTTCATATTGTAATAAATAGCAAGGTTAAAACGTTAAAATTCATTGACCAGCAATGAAGTATGATGTAGCCAATTCAGATAGGTGAATATTGGTTAATGTTCATGGTTTACTGAAAATTACATTTAAAATGTAAATTATTTGTTGTGTAATAATATTTGTTAAAATGCTTATAATGTATCTGTAAAAACAGGAAGAAAGAGATTTTTTTTATTTATGTTGCTTTTGATGATGATCCAATCACATTGGAGGTCAAAGGACAAGGGAAGGAGTGGAGTAAGCTAACGTGAGGAGAAAGTTAGAGAGTTGATAGAGAGCGAAGAGCGAGGAGGACAACAAAGAAGCGTGTTGTTTGCGGTACAGTGAAGCACAAACTGTTTAGTTAATGTATACACCACATATAGTGAATGTATTCGACCAGGACTCTTCTAGTAAATGTAATGGTATTAGAATTAGTCAGTTTGAGTGGATAACTCAACACAACAAGAAAGGAGTTAGCTGCTGAGTGACTAGTACTTTTGCATGCACTTAGCTAATAAGCTAGCGACCAGCCAACTCGATTAGTAAAGCTGGTGCAACTGCAAAATCAACAACGAACACAAATACCCAGATAATGTTGCCTAGTGATGGACTTTGCCGACATCGTCATCTGCATCAGTCTTCTCTTCAGCCTCCTCAATCCTCTTTTCATCCACGTGGATCTTCTCTCCTCCACCTTCTGCTGCCCTGCAGCCTGCATGCCTGTGACTACATTAACATTGAGTAAAGGTACCTTACCATTGCATTACATGGTAAAGTGTAAGAATTTATACCTAAACAGTGATTTCAAGGTGAAAGAGTATTTCAGTTAAAAGTAAATGATTGCATACACATTCTGTTAAAGCAGCAATATGGAGTTCTGTTCCAAAACTAGTAAGCTAACTACCTAAAAGGCATGCAAAAACGTCTCGGTTACTTACGTAACCTCGGTTCCTTAAGCACGGAACAAGATATAATAAACGGGACTTGACCTAGTGTCATGGACTTGTTCGAAGAACTTATTCATTCACGCCGCTAGGCAGGGAGAAGTGCGCCGGGCTCTGGCCCCGCCCCCACCGGAGCCTATAAAAACCACAGCGCGCTTCTCCATTTTCCTTGGATCAAAATCTGAGCGTTGAAACACTCACCCAAAAGAAGAAAAAACACTGTATCACGCAACTATTATTATATCTTGTTCCGTGCTTAAGGAACCGAGGTTACGTAAGTAACCGAGACGTTCCTTATCGCAGAAACTGCGATATAATAAACGGGACAGTTTCCATTAGCGCGTGTAAATACAGTGATTGCCATATCACCCCAACTTTATTATGCTTTGCCCTCATGGAGGTTCATACAGCAGCTGGTGGTGAACGTTCATAGGGCCTTACCCGTGCTTGTGAACGCTAGGTTCTCAATGTGCACATATGCCAAGGGGATCACCGATCTCCCTGATCATAGGATTACCCATTAATTAGTTCATTGCGTTAGTCAAGCCGAGGCTGATGAACACATATCTTACTAAACCTTCTCACGTTTAGTATCTTGTTCATGGCACTCCTTCAATAGGGCCGATGAACACAAAACACTCTCCTCAGGTTCTGGAGATTCGGAGATCGTCAGCCTACAGAGTTATTTTTAATAGCCTACACCACTAGGGCTCAAATACACATAAGCGTTTTTTTTTTTTTTTTTTAAACGGGACGCGAGCAAATGCATTGATTCCTATGGCACGGCGCGTTTACCGTGTGCGCCCCTTCTCCACCACGCGTTGCATCTTTGAAGCGTTTTTTAGGTGCGCTTAAAAGTTGAACTATTCTCAACTTTCCAGCGCAAGGCAGGGAAGCTTCTGTTTTGGCCGCCGCACTTTGCCAAGGCGTTACTGAAGCGTCTTTGCCTGAAAAAAGACACGTATGTGTATTTCAGCCCCTAAACTGTTAACGTTTAGGGCTTTGTTCACTGCATTCTACCACGTAGAAGCTGACAAACACATAAAACTCTCCGCAGGCTCTGGAGATTCGGAGATCGTAAGCCTAGAGTAATTTTTAATACACCCCTAAACGGTCACCGTTTAGGTATTTGTTCACTGCATTCTACCACGTAGAAGCTGACGAACACATACAACTCGTAACTCTCCTCCGGGTCTGGGGATTCGGAGATCGCCATCCTGTAGAGTACTTTCTAACACCAAACTAAACTGTCAATGTTTAGGGCTCTGTTCACTGCCTTTTACAACGTAAGAGCTGATGAACACCTGTACTATTTAGTTATTCCTCGGCTCTGGCGATTCAGAGATCGCTTGGCTGCAGAACGCATTGTAACTAAAAAATTGGTCTCAGCCACATCTAACATATAGAATCTAATGAAAGTGTGGCGAGAACTCCAGCTTGCTGCCTCATATATCTCTTCCACTGAGACGCCTTTTAACAAGGCTCAGGAAGAAGACAACCGACGCGTTGAGTGTGCACGAAGTGCGCACGCCGCCTTGCCGGGGGTCCAGAGACAAACCTTTGCAAGACTTGTATATCCAACGATAGAGGCTCGGTTTAGACAGAGGTCTGCCTTTTTCCCATGCCCCGAAGCACAAAAACAGCTGATCTGATCGTCGGAACGTCTTGGTGCGCTCCAACAACGGAGAGCGCGCACCGGACACAGCGTATTGAAACGCTCCTCCTCTGCCGAAGCAAAGGAACACTGCCAACTCAATCACCTGATTACGAAACGGTGCTGCTACCACCTTAGGTGTGTATGCAGCATTAGGTAGGCTATCATCCCTGCCTTGTCCCCAGCGATCGAGAACTGAAGGCACGATGGACTGACGGACAGGGCGTGCATGTCACCAACGCGCTTTGCTGACACAAGTGCCAGCAACAGCGCCGTATTCAACGACACACATTTTATGTCCGCTGTCTATAGGGGCACAATGGAGGCCCTGTCAGAGCACGTAACACCATCAGTAAATCCCATGACGGCACCGGGTGCCTGCCCGGCACTCTGATACGTCTCACACCAGCCACGCTGGTGGATGATAGCCCGGGGGTTTATTATAAATACCTGCGTGGCAGGCGGAGATGGCTGCTATAAACCTTGGGAGTGGAAGCAGCCTTCCCCTCCTCAAATAACTGCTGGCGAAATTCCAGAATGACGCCCAGCGCGCAGTTGATAGGATCATGTTGACTCGCAACACACCACCTCTCGAAACTGCGTCATTTTAACGTATATAGAGACCGGGTCGAAGCGGTCCGTGCGCTCTGTATCGTTGCCACCACTGAGTCAGATGAACCTGGGGCTAGGAACGGCTAGGAGCCTATGCCTTTCAGGTGACAACAATGAGCTGCCACAGCTCTGGGGGAAAAACGCATATAGACGTAAGCTCGGCCATTGCTTAGCGCGTCTATGGTTAATCGGGGGCTGTCGCCCCCAGCTAGAACCACAGTGGGCACCCGGTGTTCTCCCTGTTGGCAAACAGGTCCACCTCTGCTTTGTAAAAGCGTTGCCATATCAGTTCTACCACCTGAGGGTGCAGGCACCCGTCTGCCGCCCAGGGGTTGCCTCTTGATAACAGGTCTGCTCCGTAGCCTGGCATGTGTATTCTACTGCTCTGATCAGGGGGAAATACGCCGCTGTCCACGGAGTAGGCGGTTCGCCCATTGAAACAGTAGTTGAGAACGAACCCTCTTTGGCAGTTTATATATGCCATAGCGGAGGTGTTGTCCGTTCTTATACGCGCATGGTGACCCTCTATCATGCATCTGGCGTTCACCACCAGCTTACCGTACCTGTCCTCAGTGGAGCTGAGTTTCAGGGAGAGGTACCATATTTGACATGGCCTCATGCGTAATAGCCCTCAAGGCAGCGCTACCGCGGCTGATGCCATCATCCACAGTAGCCTTTGACGGCAGAGGGACGTTACCACCTGTGTTCGTTTGAACCGGCGTGTGCATGATTGGATGGCTTTTATTCCCACTTGGGACAGACTGACCTTCATTGAGGTAGAGTCTAGTACAATGCCTAGGAATGGAGCGCAATGTCGAGGTACAGAGCGCTTTCGCCTCTGTTTTTTTCTAACGAGCCGAGTCGATGCAAGTGTGCTACCACTAGATTGCAGTCTTGCACCATCGCTTACTTTGAGTGGGCACATGTTAACCAGCCATAGAGACAAGTGAGAATGCGTATTCCTCCCTCTCTCTACGTAGCGATGGCTGCCTCTGCGCATTTCGTGAATACGCAGCCAAGACAGGCCGAACGGGGGAACACGAAATTGGCATGCAGTTCCCCCGAATGCAACCCTCCGAATATCTGATGTCTCTGGCGAGTCGGTATATGAAAATATGCCTTCTTTAGATCTTAGCGACACAAATCAATCGTTTGGTTGTATGAACTGAACGAGCGAGTGTGGGGTCAGTATCCTGAACTTCAATTTATTAAGTGCTCTGTTCATTTTACGTCGATCTAGTACTGGACGACAACTTTTATCCGTCTTGGGGATGATGAAGTGTCTGTGCATAGCTCAGAGGCAACCAGCGCCCTTGCCTCTGTATAACAAGTCGGGTCGATGCAAGTGTGCTACACTAGATGGCAGGCTTGCACCACCGCTGACTGAGTGGCGCATATGCAAACCTCTGAACTGACCAGGTCACACCGCCGAACCTCGGAGGGGGCGGGTGAACTGCTGTACGTAACCCACTGCTATTGTATTAAACACCCACAGTGACGCTGTTAATGTGAGCCAACTGTCCGCGCAGCTTGCCAAGCTGGGCTTCAAGTAGAATTGGTCGGGACCTAGGCCCGCTCATTATTCAATAGTTCTAGACCTGCCACCGCTCTGCCTAGGGAGAGCTCTGGGGTGGCTAGATCTGGGGTGTCCCCCGCATAGTGTACGAATACAATTGGGTGAACGAACACCGTGGAGGAAGTTACACAAGCATGCCTTATGTCTGGCCCAAAGGGGCAGTGGTTATGACAGTCATGTGGGAATGTGGTGCTTGGTGGAATACTTTTACGGTGCTTGCATCTTGCTCTGCCTGTGAGCAACGTGTAGTTTTCCTTGGTGGCCATGGATCCACCTCACCCCGCTTCGTGGTCAACGACCGAATTTCAGGTGGCGGGGTGTTTGTTGTGGCCCTTGCCACGACCAGCAGTGCGCTGTCGTCCCGTGTGGGTAGCGCCCTGCGTGGGGCGAGCTGGCTGCTGCGCTTGCTGCTGCGTAGCGGGCAAGAACTGATTTAGATTCCCGCCTTCACCTTTGCCGAGGTGTGGGTGAGCGGAACTCACTTCTCATGCCCTGCACTCGCTGTCCCGATGACTGCGGGGGCTCGGAGCTGCTTGAGCGAGGCATCCAAACCTGCAATGCCTCCTCGTTCTTTTGCTCCTCCTCAATTTGGCTTGCCACGCTCGCTCCCATGACTCTCCCTAGAGTCTGGGAGTTGCAGCGCATGAGACGCAGTGAGAGACCCGTTGCGGGACGGATCCCCTGACTGCTACCCAGCGATGCTGCCAGCTCTGTCAGGAGCTTCGCCTGCTAGCGCTGTAGCAGCGCAGCCGTGCTCGTTGAACACGTTGCCTGCCCAGCCGCTAATAGGCTATCTCCACCAGAGCCAGCCTATGCCTGACCACCAGCGTGGCCGGGCGAGGGAGACCGAGGTATGCCTAGTGGATGTAACCGGGGAAGCCCGCGGCACCGGTCCAGCTCCATACTCGCCTCCTCTCCTGAGACATTGGAGTAGTCGAGCAGACTTTCCGACTTAAGTCCCACTCTTTATGTGCTCCGGAGAGATCGGGGAAAACCGGAGGGTAGCGCCACTATCTCAGGGTCTTGGGTGCCCAAGAGGGCAGTCGCGGCCGGCTGTCACCCCAGGGTGGCTACCGGACGCTGAACTGCCTGGGGCCGGAGGGACGCCCAGCCCTACCGGGGAACGCTCCCCGGTCGTCGCTTGACTCGCCCCCTCCTACGTCGGTGCGTTCTCATAACGCGAGACGCCTCTGGGCCCTGGCTATAGACATAGCCACACAAATGTCACACCGAGGCGTGACCGCTCATGCTGCCTCCAGCAGCGGTCGCCCTTCTCCCAAGCCTGACCACCGTCAGGGTATGCTTGGCGCGACATATCTGAAACACAAGAAAGATTAAAAGAGCACACTATCACCGTAAACCAGAGGTTAGCAACCCAAGCTAGCAGGCTAGCCCCATGCTAGTAGGCTAGCAACCAAGCTAGTAGGCTATCAAACCACGCTAGCAGGCTGGTCAGAGACCGGCCAGCCTTACAAGTTAGACAGTGAAACTCGACTTTCTGTACGACGAGTCGAACTTGTAGCACTCTTGAGGTAGTGAAGGTTAGAGAACCTTTAACTCACCAGCTCATATCGAGTTAAGTTTAAAATAGAAACAAGTAATACGACCGTCTGGAATGGAGCGTCGAATAGTCCTTGGAACGTCCTAATCTTACGCGAAGATTTTGAAAAGGAAAATGGAGAAGCGCGCCGTGGTTTTTATAGGCTCCGGTGGGGGCGGGGCCAGAGCCCGGCGCACTTCTCCCTGCCTAGCGGCGTGAATGAATAAGTTCTTCGAACAAGTCCATGACACTAGGTCAAGTCCCGTTTATTATATCGCAGTTTCTGCGATAAGGAACCTTGCAAACACCACCAACAGTCCAGCTGACACTGATAGAAGCTTGCCAACACTAACTGGTGTCTTTTGGCAGTAAAACCGGCAATGTCAGGTGTGTGAAAGCTTATCTTCCATTTGTGCAAGGTGTTCCAGCTCATTATACAGAACTACATAGGGCATATCTTGGATGGCTACTGGGGAAGACGTTTATCTGTCCTTCACATGACCATATGCTATCAAAATGAATTTGAAGCTGATCCCAAAATGAGTTGCCTATAACACCATACCTCAAAAAGTGTCAAATTGTTGCATAGTGTTACTTTAATACTGTCAAGTTTATTAGGGAACCCCCAAGCTTATAATTGATATTTTGAAGCACTCAGGTTAGCCACCTCTAATTATAGCTAAACACGCTAGAGAGGTGCTACATTTGTTTATCTATTTGTTGTGTACTCACTGTGTACAGAACAGAAGAATCAGTTAACCTCATTTTAAAATTGAAATTGAATTTAAAGCCATTATTGTCATTGTATAGCTCTGCATATAAAAAAATGCAATAAAAGTAAATAAGAGATTTAAAATGAAAAAAAAATAAGAATTATCCAAATGTACACAAAGTGTAATGGTATGGAGTATACGTACTCCCTAAGATACATGCACAGATATTGCACAGTCCTTGCATATCCTCCGGGTATAAATATAAGTAACATTATTGTCTTACACACAAGAATAAGGTGACTGAAATGGAATAAAGTGACAGTAGAATAAAGTGATTGATAGTACTAACATTGCACATTTGATATTCCTCATTTTAGTGCATGTGTCAATCATCGGTGAGTCATAAAATAAATGGCTGCCACGTATCCAGTTTCCAATCTACAGTCTACACACGTGTTTCAGCTTCCATTTCATCCAATGTAAATGTTTTTTATGCTGAAGAAATAAACACACCGTTTTGTAAATACCTGGGATCTCACAGCACACCTAAACTGTGCATATCTGACCCGAATTTGCAAACGTGTGTGTTTGCACCAAGACCTTTCACACCATATTTTATTTCCCATTTGTCACCTTCAGTCAGAAGGAGGCTTCAGTGATAGTGGAAACATCTATTCCACTGACCCGTATATCCAGCTGCCCTCTCGTTGTCAGCGCTGTTACACGTCTGAGAGAGGGAAGCCCTCCATTATTCTGATTCCCCATGAACATGGTCCTTCCTGACTCTAGGGTTTTAAAAGATTCAAAGGACCCTTACAATACAGAGAGTGTGAATGTGCACTGACACACATGTTTCTGGGGATTGAACCATTCATTTTGCCACTGGTAGTGTCATAGTTAAGCAGTGCAAAACCAGAGCAACACTGGTGAGATAGGGGTTTGGTGTGCATCAAATGTGACTTACGCGACACTTCCGACACACTTCCTGTAAAGTACATTTTGACGCAGAGGAAGTGCTTGTGAATGCGGGGTGCACGTGAAGTGGAAGGTCAGAGAGGTCAGCGGTGCCACGTCCCTTGAGCTTTGGAAAATGTAATTGCAAATGTCACACTTCAAGGACTTCATTTGGGTGGTCTGCAGCTGTATAAAGGAGCCGTGCCGCTAAAATACCATTTACAGACAGGGAGCCACCTCGAACTGTGAGACCCTGCTCCGTGCTCTCAGACAAACACCTAAAGGTGAATTAAGGAAAAATGTCATGCTGTGAATTGAGGCACTTTGTTAATTGTTATACAGGATTGGGTAAACATGTGGCAGATATGCACAAAATTAATATTTTGGATGTATGAAGCATAGAATATTAGTAACACATCAAACACACCTTTATTTTCTTCTGCACGTATGCTTTGAAGGTAGCAGGGTGTGCATGCTAAAGCTTAGTAGCAGTGAGCACCTCTCTCTGGTGATGTTGGACTACACCCTCTTTCCCAGATGCCCTGGAGTTAAAAACTCATAATAACGAAGATCCATGGACTGGGCTAGACTCCATGTCTGAGGGCCTAAGAAAATATAATGAAAGGTAGTGGGATCACACTAAATTCAGTCTAATATCATAATGTCGTGCTAATTGCTAACATCAGAGCTACTGAAACTGCGAGTGTGTGGCGCCAGAAATGTCAAGGTCTTGGCAGTAGTTCCAGGGAAGTACTGATAAAGAAATACAAGCCTTCATTTTGCTGCTAGTGATTCTGGACAAAGGCACCTGAGAAATTATTAAATCTAATGTTAATTATGATTATCTGACATGATCTAAATGCGATTAGGCAAATATACATTATTTACAGATATTAATAAGTGTCTGTTTCTCAAGGAAAGGCTTAATAGATATTATGGCCTTCTACAGCATAACTGTTAGTTACTGTGATCTGCAACTATGAAGTTACAAGTAAAAATATCACACAACATTTGTCCACAAATCGCTCCCCCATTGAAGGCTGGATCAACATGTCCACTTATCATAGCATATCTTAATTGACAAGTGTTGTTTTTTGATCCTGTGACCATAGAGATGTTTCTGTTGTGTGTGTGTGTGTGTGTGTGTGTGTGTGTGTGTGTGTGTGTGTGTGTGTGTGTGTGTGTGTGTGTGTGTGTGTGTGTGTGTGTGTTGGCGTGAGTGTGTGTGTATGTGTGTTGGCGTGAGTGTGTGTGTGTGTGTGTGTGTGTGTGTGTGTGTGTGTGTGTGTGTGTGTGTATGATAAAGAGGAGCATGCTGAGCCTCAGGTGCTGAGCTGAGTTACTGACCACACACATGATGTGCCCACAGGGAAGTCGTGCCACCCCACCCCCACCCTTGTGAGCAGAACATCCAACCCTGGCAGAATTAATCACCTCTCTCTCTCTCTCTCCTTTTTCCTTTCTCCCCTCTTGATCTCTTTCTCCCTGTGCGTTTTCTTCTCTAACAATCACTCCCCAATGCTCTTTTCTCTTCCTGGTACCCATCTTTTTCTCAAACCTATTTCCCTCTCCCCTCCCTCTCTCATTCTCTCTCTCTTACGCTCTCTCTCTCTCTCTCTCTCTCTTACACACACACACTCTCTCTCCCCCATCTCTCTCTCTCTCCCCCTCTCTCTTTTTCTTGCAAGCCCCATTTCACAGATAAGTCTCCATTTGCATGAGGTGCCGTGTGTAGAGAGAGGGGTTGGGGGTGGTGTGGTGTGGTGATGCGGAGCGAGCCGTATGGAAATGCCTTGGCAGAGGCCAAGCCACGTGTCGCCGGTGCCGTGCGACAGATCCATGTAAACACAGAGGGACCGGGCAGTACTGAGGGCCAACACTGACACACACACACACGCACACACACACACACACACACACACACACACACCCTTGCGTGTACATTTCTCAGTGTCAACACAAGAGCGGAGGGGTGCCCGCGTATCCGCACACTATGCAAACTGTTCCCGATGTAATATGAATTGAAGACATGTTAATATGAATTATTTGTATGCAGAAGCGTAATGAGCGAGGCTGCCGTGGCACTCCTCAACGCTGATTGCCCGTGCCAACATCAGGCTGTGAGCGAGGAGAATGGAGGTGAGCAGTCTAGGAAGAGACGGCGATGCCATTGATACGTGATGCCATTTGGCTTGAGTTATGGCGGATGGTTATGCCAGAAGCCTGGGTACTTTTGCACCAAAATAAAAAGGAAGGGCGAGTGAGATTGTGTTGCTTGTGTGAGGTAAAGTATGCCTGTGTTGTGTGTGTGTGTGTGTGTGTGTGTGTGTGTGTGTGTGTGTGTGTGTGCGTTTGTGAATGTGTGTGGGTGTGCGTGCATGCGGGCGGGTGGTTGTGTGTGTGTATGTGAGAGCAAAAGAGAGGGAACGTGAGAAAACGAAAACATTAGCGATGGAGAGAGGAAATGAAAAAGTATGTGAGACAGAGAGCGAGAGAGAGAGAGAATAAAAGACATACACACACACACACACACACACACACAGAAAGAGAGGGAGAGAAAAAATAAAAGACATACACATACAGAGAGAGAGAGAGAGAGAAAGAAAGCGAGAGAGAGAGAAAATAAAAGACATACAGATAGAGAGAGAGAGAAAGAAAGCGGGAGAGAGAGAAAATAAAAGACATACACGGAGGGGGGAGGGGGTGGGGGATCGTGGTGTGTGACCTGCTGCCAGGAATTTGGCGAGGACAGCTCAGTTTCCTGAGGCCACTCCGGCGCAGCTGGACAGCATTTCCCTGAGAAATCAGAGTGGTGGAGGTGTTTCCGCCAACACCACTGCTTTGCTCGGCCTATTCAAACACAGCACGGAATTCACTTAATCCTACTGACTCGCCAGTGTTTCAGGTTACCTTATATAACAAACTCTCTCAGTGACTAAAACACACTACAATGCATGTATGTTAGTCAGTCATACCCCGGCACATGTCAAGTTAACCCAATAAGACAACAAAGACCAACAGGCCTTTTCTGAGTTACTGGAAAAGTAGCTTAACTCACCAATTTTAGCAAGTGATTTTTGTTTTTAAGACATTTTTAACTGAGGCTGTGTTGATATGGTTTTGCAGGATTGTGGTAAACGAATGATGAATTGAGAAATTTGATCTTACAATTTTTTAAACTGCTTACACACAGATGTCACATGATTTCAGAAACCTGTCACTCAAACAGCAAACCTGACACGTACTATAAAACCTGACTTACATATTATAAAACATTGTGTATGATGTGTTTCCTAACTGGACACTTTGAAATACAATTTTGATGATGCACTCTACTGTAAAAAGTCCTTGTAACTGTAACAACCTTTTGCACCCTAAATAGTCTGACATTAATGTACTGACTAAATATATTTCAGTTTGCTGTAATGAACTTTATTTTTAGCAAACTATTTTGTTTTTTGTATATTCTAGCACGGGGAATGCAAGTGGTGCACTGGGTCCAGTGTTTTGGAAAAACTGAAAGAAATGCTGACATTGGTGAAAGTGTTTGTGTATGTATATTCACTCTATTGTAACTGCGTTTGTCAGTTTGTTCTATTAAGTGCCTGCAAAAGGCTTCAGCCTAGCACAAACAGGAGTGTTTAAGATTCATCACACTAGTGTGTAGTAAGTGATTTGGAAAAGTCTAACCATATGAATGGTTGTGTTTGCCATTTGACACAAATGTTGGTTTATGTGTTATTGATTATTAAAAAAGAGTTTATTGAGTTTGAATGCAGTGTTTCATTTTGCAGGAGATGTGGGGAGTTTTGTATTTTGTCTCTGTGGTTTAACAAAATTGTTTGTAGAGTTTTGGAAAGATTAGATCTGGTTTCAGAAAACGTGTGTAGGCAGTTTTTAAAAAAAACTGTAAATGTAAAACATAATTATAAAATGCTCTGATATCTTGTTTATTTGAAGCTCTTCATTTCAGTTATCTCTAGTGGTAGTTGGTCAGTTAAGACTCATTACTACAATTTGAAGACTCCAGAGCTGAACATATAACTGAATTCATGATTGCAAGAAGCAAATGAACATGGGTGTATGTCTTCTGCACTGATATCAGCCGTCTACAACACTGCACGATAACTCTAATGAACCCTCCTTAGTGAATAAATATGACACGTTCGTGTTCAACTCTGACGTGCAGGACTCGCTCAACAAATATGAAGACAAAAAAACAAAATGCCACTGCCTCACAAAACACCCACCAGAATCAACCACCAGCACTGCGGTAGATTAATCCGGCCACTTGTGCTCTCCCTCTCTCTCTCTCTTTCTTTCTCTCGCTCTCTCTCTCTCGTCTGGCCGACTCTGCACATTTCTGGGGTTATGAAGGAAGGCTTCCTCCTTATCTATTACAGGCAGGTGTGGAAGAGGGAAGCAAAGGGAAGGAGAGGAGCGAGGGGGGCTGCAGGAATGACCACTGGAGCCGTGGCTGATAAGGACCGCATCGGGCTCTAGGAGGGCCACAGACGGATGTACACACGGAAACGTGTTAAACCTCTGTCCCCCTCACCTCTCTCTGTGTGTGTGTGTGTGTGTGTGTGTGTGTGTGTGTGTGTTTGTCTTTGGGGATGAAGGAATGGAGATGTCATTTGGAGATAAGATGGGCCGTCCAAGTCTGGCCTCAGACTGACGCTTTATCTGTGTGGTGGGATTGTGCATAGTTTGCTGGAATGGACTCCCTATTGGACTTCAATGGCGTAGGGGTTTTGCTCTGCTACATGCCAGTGAAGCTGAAAGAAGGCAGCCCCTCCCCGTCAGATGCCTATCGCTGGCCGCCCAGGGTTTTTGTGTACATGCATGCATTATGCCACTTGGACAGTCACTCGGACCATCACCAGCGTCCACCATCTCCCACAGCTGCTACTGTGCCTCAAGTCGTGTATCAGACAGTGCACTGGGCACCTGAGCAGGCAGGCCACCCTCTATTTGAGAACAGGACTCGAAGAGCGTCCTTGATAAACGACTCACCAAAAATCACAAACTTTCTGAATACTTTTGTCCATTCACATAGACTACCATTTCTGTTCTTCCATTCTGTCATTCAGTGCGCCAGTGCGCCAGTGTTTCACTCAATAATTCACTAGCAGGAGGGTGTTGTAACATAACAGTACATAGGGCAATATGGCAGAGCCTTTTTGTGACTAGTAGTTGCCAATTGAACTATGGTTGTGTTTTAATATTATCATTCTTCTATTTTGGCACATGTACACAGGCTTGGATAACCTCCCGTAGGATTATTCATTTATGGTTTAGACATACTGTATTTATGGGTAGTTAATAGTACTGAATCTGTGCAATAGAAATGAATGCACATTGCGAGTGCCCGAAATCATATCGCTGACAAGATCAAGAGTTATCTTGGAACTCCGAGATGTGTGATTTATACAGCGAAATAAGCTGGCGAAGACTATGTAATCAGTTACTTGTAATCCCTTTAGACATGCTTGTCAGAGAGATACTGTGATGACTGACTGTGCTGGATAGAACAGTAAAAAAGCAAACATCTTAACATCTTACCTGCAGTACATATCCTTTCCTTCATTCCTTGAATAACGTGGCATAGCTGTCTTGGAATGGGTTAACTATTATAATATTGTAATGTTATTACGCTTGTGGGTCATCCTGGTGAATGGTTAACTGTAATAATATTGTAATGTTATTATGCTGGTGGGTCATCCTGGTGACATTGCTCTGCTGGAGTGACTGTCCTGGGGTCCAGTTCAGTGTGAGTGCATCAGAGAGGACGGCAGAGCAAGGAGCCCAGGAAGGAGTGATTTATTAAAGTGTGAGGCAGTCTCGTGTGTGGGATGAGACCCAAGTGCTATCTTTACCTCCACTTCTCTCCCTCTGTTTCTCTCACTCCACCCCTCCTCCTCTATTTCTTTTTTCAATCTCTCCACCTCTCTCTATCTTCACCTCTTTCCCCACCCTCTCGCTCTCTATCTCTCTATGCTCTCTCTTTCTCCCTCCCTCACTCTTTCACTTTTGCTTCCTTCCTCTCCACCTCTCCAATCTTTCTCTCCCTCCCTCTCTCTCTCTCCTTCACTCTCTCTCTCTCTCTCTCTCTCTCCCTCACTCCTCTATTTCTGGAGCACTGCGGATGTGGCAGCAGCCGAGCTCCAGTGAGAAGCCAGTGGGATTTCTCCTGAATGAGACAGGCATGTGCCAAGACAGCCTGGAGCCGGAACGCCAGGCAGGGCAGGGCTGGACGCTCAGATGAGAGGAGGGTTAGAGACAGTGGAATTTGGGTTGGAGTGAAGTGGGCGGGGTAGCTCAAGGTGTCTGCAAGAGGCAACTCAGACACTGTGTGTGTGTGTGTGTGTGTGTGTGTCATGTCATTTTAGCTACTGGTCTTCTGCTAAGGCCCTGTTCTGCCTTTGTCATGTGTGTGCTAGTGTGTGTGTGTGTGTGTGTGTGTGCAAGTGTATGAGTGATCATATGTGTGTGTGTGTGTGTTTGCCCTACTGGCTGTAAGTGTGTGTGCATGTTTGTGTTTGTGTGTGTGTGTGTGTTTGCCCTAATGGCTGTAAGTGTGTGTGTGTGTGTGTGTGTGTGTGTCTGTCTGTTTTCCTGTCTGCTCCAGGAAAGTACGGGGCTTGTGAGACAAATTGCCAGGTGGCATTAGCACAGCAGTGAGGGATGAGAGTGCAAGCAGGCAGGCAAACAGGCAGCCCATTACAACCGCCACTTAGCAACAGACACATCTATTACATCAGGAGAACAGCGCTCCAGGTGAGTGTCACACAGCGCCCCTGCTACTGCGCCTGCTACTGCGCCCCCCCTCAAGCGTTGCCGAGGTGTGCACAAAGAAGCACACTACTGACAACACAAGTCATTCAAAGTTTCACATCTGACACAGAATAGATAAGTAAATAAATAATTAAAAAAACATAACAGACTTTTGGTCCACCAGGACTGTTCTCTGCGGGTTGCCGGGTATTGTTGCTAAGTGACTCCTGGCAAAAAAAAAAATGGGAGAGAAGAGCATAAATAAATAACTCCCTTTGGAAGCAAACCCCCGGACCTTGGAGGCGACGCGAGGTTCGTTATTAATCGAATTAGCATGTTGTTAGTGCAGAGACTAATTTCGCCTCTCTTCATTGTTAGGCATTACATCACCTCACCACCATCCGTGCCTGCCAGGGAAGAGTCGCCGAGCGCCGGGGCGCTGATTGATGATGCGGTTTATGCAGAAGGCTACCTGATCCAGTGCAGCTCCAATCCCTTTAGGATTCTTTGTCTTTGCTGCTGCAGAACAGCTATTCCTTTCCTACTGTTTTTTTTCCACCCACCCCCACTGCCATCCTACAGGTCTGTCCCCGGGGTCGAAGGAGATACAGTGATGACTGACATATCAGCCCGGAGACAATGGGTGCAAAGGCATAATTCCCACACTTTCGAATCGCACTAATTACTAACTGGTTCAAATCCTTCTGTTGTCATGGCAATTGCCTTTTGGGGGTTTGATGCTATTAATGCACAAATTACTGTTTGCCAGTGTGTGTGACACAGACGTGTGATTCTGACTGCCTGCACTGAGCGTTTCAACAATGCATTTTCAGGGAAAATTAGCTTTTTCATTTAGGCAGTCGTATCTAAATGCAAATCAACAACTGTTGAGACATACGTGGATAAGACACAATGTTGGAGAAGGTAATGCAAAAAAATAGGTACAGTATAGATATTACAGTAAGTCCATTTATAGATGTCAACGTATTGTACACTAGTGGAAGAACAATGGGAATCCCAGGGGTGACCACTGTGTAGCATGTGGAGAAAGCCAGTTTGGTGCTGATGAGCTGATCCCTGTAGTGCTCTAAAAATAGAACCGTTGTTTGCATTACTCTTACCTTGAGATGCAGTCAGTGACAGTGGCAATGTGTGCACTTACAGCAAGCTTTAAACCTTTAATGCTCTCACCAGTGTTAGTACATGCTGAGTATTTGAAGGCATCGGGTTGGATTGGGTTCAGACAGCTAGGATGTAGATTACTGTAAGCCCTACAGTCATTATGTTTCCAACGGTTCATTTGAAACTTAGCGCAATTCATAATATATTATAGATAATAATATGATAGTGTTTACCGAAAGAGTAGCAAACTATCGGTGTACTTTCTTATTTTTCTTTCTCTCCAGAGTCTCAACCACAGTACTGCCCGATAGCCATCCTTAGGTGTGTGTGTGTGTGAGAGAAAGAGAAAAAAGAGGAAGAAAAACTGAGAGGTCGAGTGCACGCGCTCCCATATCACAGAAGGGCCATGCAGAGGTCTTTAAGATGAGACCACTCTGGCCTAGAGAATGTAGTGAATGGCCTTGCGGGTTCAAGGAGAGGTCAGGGGAATATGAGGGACAGCATATGTCAAACAACACATAAAGGAGCGGGAGAAGTGGGCTCATAAAAACCGCCTCTCATGGCTCCTGTCTGCCACCCCAGCACTGGAAATGACCCTCTGCTGGAGTGCTTGATCATCGTTATGGAACAACTGAGCAACACCTTCAACACAATGAAGGCCCTGATGCCCTGGCTCACCCAATACCTTTCAGCTCATTACCCCCTCGGTGTGGGTGTGTGAGTGTGTGTTTAAGTGACAGGAAAAAAAATTACACACGTTTTGAAAGCTCTACACACAATTCACAAAATTGCATACAAAAAGTACAAAACACAATAAATCTTTTACAAAATAAAACACTCAACAATTCCTTCTAAAATACTCCAATCCTTGTTAACGGTATGCCTTTTGAAGTTGTTATGGGGCAGTACAAAAAGCAATCTAACAAAACTGGTTGCTATAGACTGACTATCTAAACACATAAATAGAGGACTCTTACAAATTTCAGTACTTTTTTCAGTTTTCCACTACACACTAGACCAAAGTGTCTCTCAAAGAGTGAACACCAATGTAAATATATAACTGTAACAAAGGCTCCGAGTGTATTACCACTATTTGAAAGTGTTCAGTAAGGAGAGACATACATAATATTTAGAAATATGTAAGAAGTATTAAGAAAATTACCCTTTGTACTAACAAAGAGTGACTATCCCCAGCCTCCTATTTGGGTCGTCATAGCAACACAACAGCATCACATCCAGTTTGGAACTGGTACGTATGCCTTGCATTTTGACAGACAGTGCCTTAAAGTGTAGTTTAAGGTTGATAATTAGCTTATAGTTCTGCAGATCTCGCATGGGGTTTTGCTCTTTGAGGTACAGGTATCAGAAAGTGTGTGACAGTTGTGTTTAAGCAGTTTAAAAAAAAAACCTAATGTGTGTCCCTGTGTGTGCGCATTTGTATATCGACCAGTGTCTGTGTGTCTGTTGTCTTGTGTGTGTGTGTGCACATGTATCAAGTTCATGCACTTGACCAGGACCGGTTCATGTATGTACAGTGTGTGTGGGTGTGTGTGCGTGTGCTCGTATGTCCACATACTGTACATACACACACAGTGCCCTCAGGTTGTCCTTTCCTTCACAGTGGGACCGACTTCTAAAACCGTGACCCCTTTCTCCCGCCATGGGCTCGTCTGCACCCTCTCATAACCCAGCAATGGTAATTGTTCCTGACGTTAATTTACAGACTTGCTCAGCCTCTCCATTAAAGTTTGCCCTATCCCTTAGTCTCTCCAACAGCCGCGATGGCTTTATTATTCCACTCTGGCGTCATGGCGGCCATTAGGCTGGTGAGCAGCCTTCACGCCACCATAAAGACAAAGCCCATCGAGATAAGTCACCGGCGCCCGACAGACGATTTCATTTTCCAAACCAGTAAATCTTCGTCAATAGCCTTATTATCACCGTAATATGTGTAACACCGCCAACACCCTCACACCCCCTCCCTCTTCTCTCCTTCACCCGCCAACCCATGATTACACACCAAAGGGTAACATGTCTGGCCAGTCGTCTGAACGAGAAGCAGAGGCCTGAGTGCTAACAGGCCTGGTAGCCCCAGAGAAGGGATCACGCGTTGAAAAGGGAATCAATCAGGTTCATTTGTTCAGGGATAGTCTGGAGTGTGTTTGCACATGTCTCTTATAAAGTGCCCAACACATATTTGATTTCACTGGTAGGGAAATGGGGCTTTTAAAGGGTGTGACATGGTGGATGTTCGTCGAACTGCTCTTAGAACAACTGATTTAGTGCTTTGAGAGTGGAAGGCAGGGACATTCGGTTTCTTTCTCTAACTCACCTTCCTCCTTTCAGGAAGATCATTTCTGGCTGATTAGGAGCTAATATTTTTACTGGAGTTCGTACACAGACCTGGCTCTGTAAATGGTAAATGTACATAGTAGCCTGAACTCGGCCATAAACAATTCAAGCCGATCAAAATATTGCTTGAGGTGCAAGTAGGGGAGGGGTGTAATTGAATTGGCTGTTGGGAAACAACCTCTTTCCAGGATTGTGGACTGAATATTTAAGTATGACTTAAGTGTTATGGTGTCTATGTTGCAGTTCTACATTTTGACATCATAATTCCAGTTAAAATATGATATCACAATACATACTCATGTATGGCATTTTACTTTTTTTGTTTGCAGTCAGCTCACATTTCAAGCTACTGAAGAAAATATCTTTTGCTCAACCAAGTAAGATCACAAAACCCTGATACATTTCATCTCAAGATAGCTCTACTTCTCCCCCCCCCCCCCCCCCCCCCCCTCTTTCTCTCTCTCTCTACATAAATAAAACAAGAGGAATCACTTTCCCAGATGTATTACTGGCATGGATGACTGTGGGCACTTCAATGATAACCATGATTGAATTGACCCCAGTGTCTTGGCCAGTTATGTGTTTGTTTGGATGGAGAGGATCTTGTCATCAAACTGAAGGCAGAAGGTGTGCTCACAGTCAGCCAATGGGATGGCTCAGAATACCCACTGCAGCCACTGCTTTCTCATCCTCCCCTTCTACATATTTAGCTTTGTAGATACATAAAGATACATTCCTTGATTCTGGCAAAAGGTCGTTGATATTTTAGCTAATCAGCCAGTTAAATTAGACTCCTCCCACCCATGCTACTGAAGCAATGTGTTGATTGGCTGGAATTATTTATGGTTTGGTCCAGGCCACCTACTGTATTTGTGTCCCATTTACAGAGTCTATTTATATCATAACTCTAAATCAGCATCGTCCGTGCAAGGTTCAGATCATGTCAAACAGTAGATAGCGTGTTGAGCCATTTTCAACCCTTATGGGGTTAATGCTGCATTTTTATAAATATGTTAATTTTGTCAATATTAACACTAGCATTGATGTTTTTTTATCACAGCAACCATAAAGTCTAGTTTACAGCTCTTAAAGTCTAAGAACCAAAGCAGACAAGGCCATCTGCTACCATATAAAGATGTCTGGAGTTCCATGGAGGTGTACTGCTTAGGAAAGCAAGTATGTCTTCAAATGTAATTAGTCTACCCCTTACTTACTAATGTTCATAATTTCTATACCTCATAGAGAAGCTTAGAACTCATCAGAAATCTAGAAGCAGGTAAAACTGTAAAGAATGTGATAACAATGATGTGTTAATCCACCATCACAGAATTGTTATGTTTTTCACAACAACTAAGCTAAAATCTATAAAGAATGTGATAATCATGTAATAGACTTTGATATACTTTAAATAAAGGTATATAGGAAGATCCATTATAATGCACAAAGGGATAGCTATCAGATATTTAGACTACTTTGACAAGACAGTATGACGTTCAGAACAATATTGCCCCAAGGCAGCCCACCATTTTATGGTGTTGGTATCATGCTCATGGATGTGACAGCAATATATCTTTACAGATCCCTAAGATAAGGACTAAATATTTGAATACAATTTGAATGCATTGTAAAAAATAAAAGGTCATTGAGATTTTCCATGACATGGGTCTTTGAATGTGAATTATTTAAAGAGGGAAGGAACAATGATGAGGGTGAGATTCATTAACACAGTTTACTTAATTTCAGATAGTGCTTTTTTTATCTTTATGGTGTGTGCAGTTTTGCATGGGTCATGTGTCCGTTATCATCAGATAAATGTTAAGTTAACCACTTGTTGGTTAATTTATCTAACACAGGTGGCAAGTCTTTATGACCTTGTACCACTATTAGCACCCTATAAACAAATGAGATGGAATAGGCCAAAACCATTGTGGCGTTCTAGTACTGGCAGTATGTGTACATCACAGCTAGCAGATTACCTTTAAACCACCAGGACAAACATGTTGGGAACGGCAGTTGTCAATAAAAATGGCTATGAGAGAAAATATTTATCCTTCCCCTTTACAGAGATTCTGAGCTAATGTGACACACCGTGGAGTGGACGGCAATAAGTGAACGATTAATTGTGTCGCTGGTGGCAACTGACTCCCTTGTTAAATGCACCTGCTGTGAACACAGAGGCTCGATAGCAATTTCCACAAATAAACCAAACAGCACAGAGAGACACATACACACATTGAGAGAGAGAGAGAGAGAGAGAGAGAGAGATAGAGAGAGAGAGATGGAGAAAGAGAGAGAGAGGGGGCTAGAACTCCTGTTTCTGTGTTTGCAGCATGATATGTGTTTAACAAGGGAAAGCAAGGTTACAGCTTGACAGGGTTCTATTTCAGTTCAAACACACACATGAGATTAATACAAAAAAAAGCCTTCTTGCTCAGAAATGACAGCGGAGAGGAAATCGCCTGGAGATAGACTTTGATGGACGCAGCAGTCAATCTGTGCAGTTCTTGGGAGTGAGCATAACCCCTGGTCTTTTGTAGCCTGGTACAGACAGATTCCTTCTGAACCAGTGGGGAGAAAAAAATCTAAGATCTTAATGGAAGTACTAAATCTTCTGGAAATTGCCACAGCTGCAGGTTCTTTTCTGCACAAAATGGGAAATTCTTGCTGGCCCATTTGAAATTAGTGAGATATTATATTTACCGATTAATTGTAAAGTAAATTAACCTAAAATGGTGTTTACCCCCATATGTTTAAAAAAAAAAAGCTTCAATGAAAAGGGGTGTACATCACAGCCGCAATTTCTATTTTTGGGGAAATATTCTGCTCCACTTCTTCATGAACTTATTAATGTATTCTTCTGAATGTTCGCTTAATAATTCACCCACTCCACTAATTCTACCCATCCGTTTTCACTTGCTGTTGCACAAAGTGGCAGTGACAAGCATAGCACAGAGCTGCTCCAGTCTCCAGGTGGGTATACTCTCTTTCCCCCCTTCCCGACCGGGCAGCCTTCAAATGGCAGAAAATCCATACCCGGTGCAGAGGGAGCGGCTTCATTAGATAATATGAAATCTATCTTTATTTCCAAACTCTGTCCATTGGTGGTAGCGGATCAATGGGGAGGCATCTGTTGAACTGCTTACAATAACAATAAATTGATGGGCCGCAAACGGAGCAGCGAGGGTAATGCACTAACAGCACGACACAACAGGCTCCTCTTGAGGAATATTGACATGCATTACGGCACATTCATTCATTACACTGGCAGCTAATTGGGTTTAAACCAGACGAGGTTGAAGCGCATCAGTAAACATACTGTAGCTGTGTTGTTGTTGGTTATTTCGCAAGCGTATTGCTTGCCCCCTTGCGATGTGATGCAGAGTCCAGCGGCCCACAGGATTGACAGAATGTGCCGGAGGAAGTGTACGTGTCGTTTGCATTTTATCGGCGGGGCGACTGTTTCCTGCCTTTGTGTGTCGCGTTGGGATAGACAATCTAATCAGATTTGTTAGTTTGACATCCTTTTTCGTTTTATGTAAGCTCTGTTTTTGAGGATAGGAACATACTGTGACCACAATAAAATGTGGACGGACCTGAAATATAAACTACTGCAAGTTAATATAGGCTACGAGTAGGATACGAGTGTACAGATAGTTCTCACAAAGGAGTACTTAAGTGTTTGTTAATCTTCATCCCAAACTGAAGATGTCCTCTTTTCTGCATGTCACTATACTGACATGTCTGATTAGAGAATCAAGGTCTGACATTTACCACCTTGCTGTGATCAGTTACACATCGGCTTGACAGTGACTTGTCAGGCATTTGCTTGGTGTCTAAGGCTGTGATTTCATGCCTGACAAGAAGCTTGTCCGTTGGGAAGTGGAAGGACTGCTGCTGCCCCTCCATGGGGCCTCCATGCTGTTGCACTGCTTTCAAACTTCCCAAGACCTGCCCTCATAGCAGTCCCACTACACACACTGTTAAATCAACACTGCAACAATTTTCCATTACAATTACAATACAGTTTCAGTAACATATTCAGACTCATTTCATGGTATATGGGCATGTGAAGGGCAGATAAACACACCTGTCATTTCCACTTGCCAGTGAAGGATATATGCACCGTGAAGCTCTGTGTACTGGGATGGAACACCCTGTACATGTAAGCAAAGTGTTCACACCACAACATTGCCAACTATAATGGATGCAAAAGACACCAGTTAGCATGTTAGCAAGCTTTTGTCAGTGCCAACTGGACTGTTGGTGGTGTTGGTAATGTGTGCCTTTAAGTTTTAGGGAGTTAGCTTGCTAGTCTTACTTTCTTACTGCTACTTTATCCACTGACCGGTAATTTGATGATAATGATAATGTGTCATAGCGGAATAGTTGAGACGAGTTTGAGTCAGTTTGGTCAAGTGTGGCTTGACCTTAATCTGATTATCAGAAGGCATAGGCCTATGTTTTGGGCATTTAATCCACTGGTTCTAATTCTGCAGTGTGTATTATTTACTTTTATCCACCATCTAATCAAGTTACCACTTAAGGAGTTAATCACCAACATTATATTAAAGCCTCGTTTAAGAAACAATCATATTTAATGGGATGTAGACAGGTTTTTTCCACCACTGCTGTGTACAATAATAGATGTGAACACAGCAATAGCATAATGACTCAAAATGCAAGGCTGTTATCCCTATTTATGCGATAAAGGGCCTCGAGTGGATAAGATAGACACTTGCTGAAGATTATAATGGACAGATACGTACAGTAAGGCACTCAACTCTCTCTCTCCCTCTCTATGTGGGCTAAAAGGACTAGAGGTTAGACAAAGGTAAACATGGGGATGATGACTGTAACTGGACCATGTAACATCTCTAAAGAATGTGGTGCTAGATGAGGGCGAAGCGGATAGGTGAATGAAATATGCATTTGGTTACTAGAGCAAACACATATCAGGTCCCTGTGTTGTGGAGGACAGGCCTGTAGTTTGCCAGCTTCGCTCCGGAGAGAGACACTTTGGACCACTCTCTCTTTCGTGTCCATATCTCAGGCTTTCTCCCTCTCTCTCTCTTTCTATCTTTCTTTCTTTCTATCCTCTGGTTATACCTTGTAATATGTTCTCTTTTTCGCATGCACATAATCACACTCCACTCATTCTCGATCACACTCTCATTCCCTCCCTCCCTCTATCTCTCTCTCTCTCTCTTTTTCCCACTCTCTCTTTCTCACACACACACATTCGCAAATCTCATTTCTCGTTGAAGACATGTAGAAATGCCAGGTGTATTTTTTCTCTTTATTTCAATCAGACGCCTCCACATCTCACTGAGGATATCATGACAAAGGCGGCTTATTTTGACCTCCGCCACTCTCTTGACATTTAGCAGTGTGATGGGTTCACACTCTTCCAGACACACAGAGCACTGCTGCCGTCCAAATGCCAGGTTAAAGTGTGTGTAGGGAACGAGTGAATATTACTGACAGGGTTTTTGTTGGCAGTGAAACGGCTCAGTATCCTTCTAAGAAACACCACTGGGCAATTTGTTGTTCAATTTAATTAAGTCCTGTAATGTCTTCCTTTTAATTAAACTCTACCTTGCGTTTTACAGCTGAAAATTGTTTTGCCAGGCACCCCTTAGCTGAGGACTGTGCCAACCACCAAAATCATACTTTACTATTAAGGTAATAGACTTCCTCTCAGCACGGCGGTTATGGAAGAATAATGGAGCTGGAAATAGCTAGTTAACCTCGTGTCAGGTAATACAGAGAGAGAGAGAGAGAGGAGAGAGAGAGAGAGAGAGAGAGAGAGAGAGAGAGAGAGAGAGAGAGAGAGAGAGCGCAAAGAGTTGTTCCCAGATAAATTGCTGCATGTTGGCTTTGAGTCTCACAAAAAAGAGAATCCAGGGAGGGGAATTGGTAAATGATTGTATTAAGTGAATCACCCGCTGTGAACCGTGGTTGCGAGAGTTAGACAAGCCGCATTTGAAGTGGAGCGCTCATTTGCGGATGAATCACAACAATGCAAATCATACATGAAAACAGTCAGCAGATCACTGAGAGAGAGAGAAAGAGAGATAGACAGACAGAGAGTGAGAGAGAGAGAAAGATAACAACATTTAACTCCAAGGTGCCCTTTTGGTAACACTTTCTATGAAGCCCAGCGTTATAAGGCCCTATAAGGACATTATAAGGGCCTTAATAATGACTTATAGCGATTGCTACAATGACTTATAGCTACTTTATAACTACGTATAATGTCTTCATGATGACTCATAATCACCTTTATGATACATTAAATCAGTTCATTATGAATGGTTATAATTAAAGACGGAATAATGCATTATAAATATGTGACTGTCGGGTAACACTTGCTATGAAGCCTGCCTTTATAAGGTCCTATAAGGACATTAATGATGACGTTTAAAAGTAGCTATAAGTCATTGTAGCACTCTTTATAACTATGTTTAGCATCTCCACAATGACTCATATCCACTGCTCTGAAACATTATGTCAGTTAATTATAAATGGTTATAATCTAAGATAAAATGATGCATTATAAATATGTGATCATAGGTTTGTGTGGGTAATCATGAATCCTATGAAGCCTGCATATATGAAGCACTATAAGAACAATCATAAATCCTTTAAAAACTAGTTAAGTCATTGTGGCACTCATTATAACTATGTATATAGGTCTACACGGCACATCATAACCACCTTTGTGATATATTATGCATATTCATTAATGGTTATTAGTATGGTGACTAGGCTGCTATACAGAAATGTAATATTATAAACTTTTAGAAGATCCTATAAGTGGACTTTGTCAGCTTTAAGTAAAGTGACAAAAAGGGTGGTGTTGTTATGAACTGATATGAGATTATATAAGTGTACTTTGTCAGCTTTAAGTAAAGTGACAAAAGAGTAATATAAGTAGTAAGATAAGGCATTATGAACTTGTTAATAGTGCTGACAGTAAATACAACAGGATACAGATGAAAACCCTTTTATTTAAATCAGCACTGGCTGAACATAGCCCAGAACATAGCATTGTAAGGGTGTTAAAAAGGGTGTTAAAAATTTTAAAAAACAGCAAGCCTTCTGTAGACAACTTATTGATGTGACATACGGAATGACATTTTAATGGACGGCCATCAGGAGCAAGTCCCCATCAGTTTTCATCTTGCTTATTTTTTCTTGGATTTCTGGTGTCACAAGGGAACGGCACCTAGCAATATAATAATCTTATATCCCTTTTGCATAATATATCACAAAGGTGGTTATGATGTGCCGTGAAGACCTATATACATAGTTATAATGAGTGCCACAATGACTTATCTAGTTTTTAAAGGTATTATGAATGTTCTTATAGTGCTTCATATATGCAGGCTTCATAGGATTCATGATTACCCACACAAACCTATGATCATCACATATTTATAATGCATCATTTTATTTTAGATTATAACCATTTATAATTAACTGACATAACGTTTCAGAGCAGTGGATATGAGTCATTGTGGAGATGCTAAACATAGTTATAAAGAGTGCTACAATGACTTATAGCTACTTTTAAACGTCATCATTAATGTCCTTATAGGACCTTATAAAGGCAGGCTTCATAGCAAGTGTTACCCGACAGTCACATATTTATAATGCATTATTCCATCTTTAATTATAACCATTCATAATAAACTGATATAATGTATCATAAAGGTGATTATGAGTCATCATGAAGACATTATACGTAGTTATAAAGTAGCTATAAGTCATTGTAGCAATCGCTATAAGTCATTATTAAGGCCCTTATAATGTCCTTATAGGGCCTTATAACGCTGGGCTTCATAGAAAGTGTTACCGCCCTTTTTTCACCATGCCACACACCAATATAAAGATTAAAATAGTTTACTAAAAGTGTTGGCCATTTGCCTGTTTTCTTTGGGTTTTTGTAGTTAAGTCTATGGGGCACTCTTTTTTTCTTGTTGAGTGAAGAGAAAAACATCCTCCACTTCATCTGTCTCCTCCTTCTTTTTGTCCCTTTTTTCTCTGGCCAAAGGGAAGAGTTGGCTATAAGAGCTCTTCCTTCTCTGTGAGTGCACACTGATTGCCCCAGCACTCTCTCCACAGCCGAGCGGCATGGGGCGGAGACCTGGTGCTTCACTCCTGTGTGTCATGAAAACAGCCGAGAGAAACCTGGCAAAGGGGGCCGATCGTCCACAGGCTCCCACCACAGACCGCCATCAAAAACATTACTGTGACAACCGGCAACTGCATGGAACGCTCTCTCTCCGCTTTATCTCCTAGTCTGCCTTATATTTCAACTCCTACACAAGTATGTCATCTCTGACTCCTTCATTTTAATGCCCCCTTTCCTTTTCTAAACTCTCCTTCACCCTGTGTCTCCTTCCCCCCCATGTCTTACCCACTTCTCCTCTTTGGGCTGTTCTCCTTGCTTCTATCTCTCTCTCTTCCTTCCTCCCCGGCTATCTCATTCTCTTTCTCTATCTTTCTCACTCTCACTCCCTCACTGTATCCTGGTGTTCTAAAGAGAATCAATGGTGCTTTAATTGATTTCCCTCATGCCTTGTTATCAAACGCTGCACCACTGCCTGTTTCTGTCAGTTGATCCCTCTGCTCTGTCCTCCATCCCTGCTCCAGTCTTTTGTACCGCCACTCTCTCTTTTCTGGAGGTGGCTTCAGTTTATTTTCTCTTATCCCTGGATAATAGCACATTTTCTGCTGTGAGCTCGTGGCTCTGAGCTGTTGTGTACTCAGCACTTACCACCTTAATAAACAGCCACACACCCTCACACACACACACACTCACTCACAGTCATCTGTGGGTTGACTCAAGCCATCGTGTTTCGTGGGTCTTGTGTTTTTATCCATCTCTTTAGGCTTAGGATAAACCACAGATTCATGTTGAAGTTGAGATTACGCAGGAGAACTATATCTCTTCATTACAGTAATGCTTCTGCTTGACTTGTTCTTTTGAAATAACGACTTTAAATTAAAATGCAAAGGAAAAACAATTAATGAAATAGCTATATGAAAATGCATTGGCATGCGAGTGGGATGCAAATAACTGAGCATGTGAATGTAATTCTGCTCTTGGACTTTTGTGTCACTTACAGTCAGCAGCTTTTTGCTTTACCGGTTGGTTTGTTTCTGTGATCTTATAGTCTTGAGTTCTCAAGTGCCCACCTCTTCTATGGGTGTCATAATGAATCCTGACGATTTGCCATCAATACAAAAATACTCTTTTTAATAAGACATTTCAATAGAAAAGCTAACCTCCTCTCTGCGATACAAACACGACAGCCAGAGCTTGACAAGGGATGCTGTAGATGGCTTTAGTGAAATAGTGGCATAGCCTCACCCCTGGGGAAGCCATTTGGTTTCCTCTATTTATAAAGTTATAGTTACAGTTGAAGTATTTAGCTGCCACTTTTGTCCCAAAGGTGACTTAACGAGACCACTACCTATAGCATGGAATTTGCAATCTCTTATCTGAGTGTTTTCTTTCTGTCTCTACTATGCGCTCCTGGATGGGAGCCAGTAAAGAAGTTTCACAGGATGTGGGCTGGTCTCTAGAGCGTGCGTCTGTTGCACTCACAGGCCAGGTGGGATCTGTAAATGATAACACAGACATCTTTCCTCCACCTCAGACTTCACCTAGCCTAGCTGAAGCATGAGGTTGTTGAAAGGGGAGGAAATGTGCTTGAGTCTGTTTTTACAAAGTAGTTGTTGAGTCGGTTGAGTCGAGATTTGTTATGCTTATATAACAGAATATACAAATGCAAAGAGTTTGTTCAGTGTACATGCAACACAAACTTACCTGAAATTGCATTTTGAGGCTTGTATGTTCAGGTAGTCAGATGACATATTATGAAATCATTAGTTTGGTATGTCAACAGTCACCCACATAGTCCTGATGAGAAATTGACCTGTTTGATAAATTCATACAGAAATCGAATTTAAAAATGGCAAAAAAACATCAACTCCCAAACAACTCTCCCCCTTCCCGCACAGAAACACACACACACCCAAAGGATCTGTGCCTTGTGACATCAATCTAATTCCCCTACCGAAAGGACTCATTTCTTTGCACCTGTTTGTATAATATTATACATGAACTCAGTCAAGCTGAAGTTGCTCCATCTAGACGCCATCCATCTTTGTGGCAGCCATCTGGCTTCAGTGTGTTTGTGTGTGTGTGTGGGGAGGAGCAGGAGGTGTGGAACCGTGGGCACTCTTATAGACTGCAGCACCAGCCAGGTCCTCTTACAGAACACCCCCACACAGAATAGAAGTCTCATTAAACATTGGTATGTCGATCATTTTCTTGGTATATTATTGAGGCATCAATGTATAAAAATAATCCAACATTTAAATTGGACGCGTAATACGTGTGCTTTCCAATTCATTAGTTGGCCTTCCGTTTAGTGTAGTCTGGAATAATAGCTTTTGGTGACCACAAGGGGGCCCAATAAATTTTGCGATATTGCGTTCTGACAAATTAACACGAATTGAAGGATTTCCCACATTAGTCTTGACAAGTCAGGATCAGTAACATTATTATATTTCGTTAACGGTTAAGATGAGACCAGTTTCGTGCTTCTTTCATAAAGTGTTTATATCATTTTCATTACACTTAGCAAAAGCATCAGCTATTGTTCTATCCAGTGTGTGGGAATGTGTTTAAATAAACAATCTTATTTTCTTTCAATGTACCTACTTCTAAGATTTGCTGAAATAATTAGTCTTTTAATTTGTTATGATGGCACAATCTGATCTGATAACTTCACTGCTCGTTCACAAAAAGAGAGGCTAATACGCCACCATCTAGTGGCGCGTCCTTTTACGAAACTGAAATTCGGTAATCTTTCGCAGCTAAGATAATTAAGGATGTATTGTAGCAAAGACGACTATTAATTTCTTTCTGAAAAAATACTGATATAGATCGATAATCATCGACAACATTTTCAGATTATTGATGTATGGAAAAGGCATTGATACCATGCATAGGACCATCACCCCCCCCCCCCCCCCCAACACACACACACACACACAATTGAGGAAATGCGTTGACAAGCTGTGTGCAAACATTGTACATTGTACACGTCAGAATCCACCACAGGAGCCTCTGAGAAGAGAATTCCTTGAGTTTTTCATTACATTTGGTCAGGGAGAGAAGGGGAACAAATACCCAGCTTGAAAAATCCACACTACAATCCAGCAAATTGCTGTGATTACTGTATTCTAAAGGCTAAAGACATATTAAGCCGAGGGTGACACTTAACACACAGGGGCTTTCACACTATACATTATCACCACATAAAACCCCTTTTCACCTCACAGCTTTTGTAAAGTAACAATTTCATGACTGCTGTGACAGGCACGCCAATCACAGAATTTTGCCAGAGTCTGAACATTAACTTCTGATATTTAAACCAGCAGTCACACCACATAGTGTCAAAAGCCTTGGGAAGCGAGAAACACAAACAAGACCAATGACTGTGACTTTAAAACACAGCAGAGGAAAATATATATTTTCTAGAAAAGAAACACATACACGTTCACGTACACGTACACACACACACACACACACACACACACACACACACACACACACACACACACACACACACACACACACACACACTGCATGCAAGTTTTTAGGAGCTGAGGGAAAATAACTGGTGTAGGATGTTATCTAAAGCACAGAGTTCTGGGCCAGTGTCCAGGGGAGAATTACTGCAGCAGATAATGCTTGTCATAATGTCTCCAGAAGAACCTACATCCACATCCTTACGCTGAAAAAAAAAAATGCTTTTTTTCTATTTCGGGATGGAGGATGTGAAGTACTATATAGAGTGGTGACAGTGGAACATATTCATTAAAACAAGAGGAGGCAAGGAGACAGGTCCAAGTAACAAATTATTGTGGTTATAGAACTAAATCATCTTATGGAGAAATATCCATTTGCATTCTGTATTATCTCAGTAAAGTGTTGTAATTCAGTATGACTTGTCATAAAATCTGGAGTTATTAGCGGGGTTGTCATTAGGATTTTATAAATCATTTTAAGATATATGTTCAAATAGCAGAAATGTCATTCCATTACACTAATCGTGATTACGGATACAAAAGAAAAAAAAATGTTTTTTTCCCACCCAGTGTTTCATAATTCAGTGTCCGTCTCACACCACCCTACTGCAAAATGGCCTATATCTAGTGTATTTGCATATATTTCAAGACAGCAGGTCTGCCTGGCTGGCCAGATAAGTAGGGACAGGCAGAAATCAATGCTGCCTGTCACCTTTTAGCACGACAAATGGTGTCTATTGTTCTGTTCTGCCCCCCACCCCCCCAACTTAGACAAGCAGAGAGTAGACACCCAGACGGGCGAAAGGGGACAGCCAGGCCAGCGCAATGCTAATCGGTGCACAAAACTGGCCAGATGACACCACCGACTAAAAATAAGAGCTCCCCCCCTCTCAAACACCAATTTCAAACGCGCAGATTTGTTAGTGTAGCAACCAACCGGTAGGCGATTCAAAAATAATGTCTTTATGCAGAATAAGTTATAAAGGTTTTCCATTTGTAAGAATTAAAGACCCGCGAGGTCTTGTTAACCAGCCATGTCAAGTCAGGCAGACTCTCCGGTGAGAGAGATGTGGACGGGCGTTGATGGACAGAGAGCGGAGTGGACTTGTGCTTCGGCTGCACTCGGAACAGTCAGAGTTCCTTGACGTCACCTTGGAGGCCAGCCTGTATGCTGCCGATGCCGCCGCTGCTCTCTCAAACATGTCTTTGTTATTCAGAGCTTTCCACAGGAGAGCGGCGACCTGCAAAATATGGAGTACTTCACAATTCCTGAAGATGCACGGAGCACCGCGATCCATGTCAAATGCACTAAACAAATAATTGAAAACATTTAATTATTTAATTACACGTAAATTATAGGAGATTAGCTTCGCAGCGAGCACAGCAACATTGACGGTGGCGAACCATCGACAAGAAAGGCAACATGATAGCAATAAATATCAATTAGCGTTCTAATATTCAAATACAAGGCTTATTAAAACATCTCCCCAAACAAATCATATGCATTCGAGTCGTTTAAATATTTGTTTGATTTTGGGTCTTCCCGTCTGACTCTTCCCTCTCCACAAGCCCTGGTAATTATCCATTAATAAAGATTATCCTGCGCTCGTAATTAATGCAAGCTACATTAATTACGTCTGAACATAATATGGCTACACACCATGTGCGATAATGGCACAACTGTTGTTGAAGATCACCATACACCAGTCCATTCCGGGTTTGGTCCAATGGCTTTCCAAGGAGCACTCCGGAACGCATTTTCTTACCAACCACCAAGCATGGCCCTTTGGTAATAGAATAGCCAATGTAATTTGACACTTCAACTTACTGTGCTCTCTTCTAGTTGACTCAGTTACTCACCCACTGACGTTAAGTCCATTCTTAGAGCTTGTGACGAGGGAAAAAAGGAAGATATTTAAAAACAAGAGCTAAACAACACGGAGGATTTTTCCGCTCTCACCGCTCGGGGAGAAATCTGTAAGTAAGTTCCATATTTGTTTCCGTGTTGCCGTTCACACCTCTCGCCTGGGATGGTTTGGGGTTTAGATGGATGGAATTGATTCTCAACAATAGTGTTATCACTTCAAGAAGCGTTTATAAAGCTCGACTGTGTTATCAAGGAAGGGGTTATTGTGATGTGTCCGCGGTCGCTTGAGACTGGTTGTCGGAAATCTCACTCGGGGTGTACGTTTCGCCAGTAACAGACACGGCATTGGTGTTTAGCGCGATTGACCCTTATTGTGCAGATTTTTAGGTTGTTCAGATATACGGTTGAGGTGATCAATCAAGAAGTTGAAGGATTAAGGTGGCCTGTAAATAATGTAGATAGATAACTTAGATAACGTTGGTTTAGAAAGGACACATGGTTTGTTTTGGAAGTGCAACAATTTAACCATGCCGTCTTTATTCCATTCATAAATTTAAGCGCAACGGGTCGCCAAATACATTTCCCCTGAATAAACGTGTACGTATTTTAAAACCACGGGATGTTGTGATTTTTACACTTTTCACCATGCTGTATTTGCGTTTATATAAAACATCGGTTTGTCTATGCTATTCATTTAAGCGGGCAACTTTCATATGTAGCTTCACGCTGGCGAATAGACCTGGCGTGGAGCGTGTTGGCTGTAGCGTGTATAGTGTATTGGGTTATATGAACTGACGGGTTTGTCTCCCAGATTTTTTCCTTGTGTCTGAATTTGAATCCAGTTGGGACCGAGGGCCTCTTGCAAAGACTCGGTTCCCTTTCATAGCTGTACATCTGTCCAGGAAGCCAAAGAACAGCCAAGTGGGAAAAAAAATCTGCCAGACTGAACATTCTGCGCCGCTGCTAGGCTTTTTAACCATTGTCAAAGAGAGCGAGAGAGGAAGGGAGGTGGGGTGTCTTCTGTGAAGCCATGCTCAGCTTCTGTTTAGGGAGGCGCGAGATGTTTACATTTTAGAAACTGTTGATAAAGTTAGCCATAATTCTAGTGCTATCCTAAGCTCTCTCTGTCTTTTAAAAGTGTTGCGGTGCTTAGTGATGTAGGGTGAAGTGTAGGCTGTTCTGTCCTTTGGCTAGAGTGTCCAGCTAGTGTGTTCACCCCTTGTTATTGTAATGATGTAACCGAGTACTAATGCACTGCAACATCATCAAAGTTGCACAGAGTATGAGACAGCAATCTGTCCTCCCTCTGTGAAAACATAGGTGCTGCTGGTCAGACCTCTCTCCCCCTCTCATACACACACTGACATCTGTAAGCATGGGCTTGTGTGTGTGTGTGTGTGTGTGTGCGTGTGTCTGTTCAACACAACACATCTTAGCAGTGACTTACTACTTTCTCATTTGGTTTCAAGTGTGCTAAATGTTTCTTAGGGCAAAGAGGTTCTGGTGTGTTAATGTGTGTGTGTGTGCATAAGAGTATTTGTGTGGGTGGTGGTGAGTGTGTGTGTGTGTGTGTGTGTGTGTGTGTGTGTGGGGGGGGGGGGGGGGGGGTTGAGTTAACCCTCCTCCCTCGCTCCCTCCCCTTTCCTCCACTGTGGGGGCCCCCAGGTTGCGACTCTGAATTAGCATTGGGTAGGGGCAGCAGCACTGTGCTGACCCTTCTCCTATTCAGCTTGGGGATGTTGAAACACCAGCCGTCAAACAAAAGACACATTGAAACGGAGATCTGCGATTCCAGCACGTGCGACAGGGGACTCAAGTAGACCCATTTATTAACTGGGCTTTTTTTTCCTACCCCCAAATCCCGCCAGAGAAGCACACGTTGTTATGGAAGGCAAGAGAAGTCTTTATAAACCAGTGTCATTCCATAAATGGGCTTTGTGGAAATGTTTACCCCCTTTTCTCTGACGATGGAGGGAGCCTGATGTTGCGTGTCCTCGTGAGATATCACAAGACACTGTTTGAGTGTTTTCTGTTTTTTTTCTTCCTTTTCCCCTGTTTTGTTGCATAAAACAAACATAACTATTAACAGCTACGCATTTTGTGAAATTTGATTTTACTCCTCAGCGGCTATCAACAATGCGTACACTGATAAAGTGCTTGAAAGTTGGCTAGTTGGCTTTGCAGGGGTTATGTGACCAACGTGTATTTAAGTACTATTTAAGTGTCCTAACCGCCGAGTGCTGAGTAGACTTGGCCGAAAATACCAGTCTGTTCCTCCTCACCTCTTCCTGTTGTGTTTTTCTGTCTCTGATGGAGTGATTCACTCGTGCCATCACTTCAGCGCTCCTCATTCATGTCTTGCTTTTTTGGGGCTGGGATGATGAATGTTTAGGTCATCTACAGACTGTGGTGTGTGTATGTGTGTTTCAACCACGCTCGTCACACTGCTGTACACCTCTCTCTTCTCTCTCTCTCTCTCTTTCTCTCGCTCTCTATTCCTTAGCCTCTCTTGTTGAGGTGAGCGTATGGGAGCTGAAAATTGCTCTGCCACATGGGAAATGATTCAAGCTCAAGATCAGAGAACACACACACATACACACACACAAACACATAGAAGGTGAGAGAGAGAGGCAGAGAGAGAGACTTTGAGACTGGAGGAGTTAATACCCTTTTCCCGCCTAGATGGGTGTAGATAGTGCCACACACTCTTGTCGTCACCAGGGGCGATCAGGCACTCATCTGGTGACATCACATCTCCCACAGATCCAGCTCCAGCAGCACGTCTGTAAAATCACATTCCTCCACACCGCCACGCTATTTCAAAAGGGACTCTCTTGCAATAAGATTTTTACATTTAATAACCCATCAATAAGGGTAATATAAATTACCTTGCTGAAATGATGATCACATAAAAGTGGTTTAACAAGACGCCTTCTCTCCCATGGATCTCCTGCTGTGACCCGGGGCCTCTTTGCTGTGATACAGCGGCGCGTAGCCATAAATCTCCACCGTGCTCACAGGCCTTGCTCTCATCAATTGCAAATGTGGTCTAAAGTGGCCAGTAAATTGTGCATTTAGCCACTGCTGTTGCTTGTAATGTGATTGGTGGTGGTGGTGGTGGTGGGTGGGCGGGGGGTTCTTTGAAAGAAGCGTGATGTGGAGATGGATGGAGAGAGTGTGTCTGTGTTTGCAGTGATCGCACACACATGCACACACACGCGCATACACACACACACACATCTACACGCTCACAAGAGCGACCTTTGAGGAGAGGCGCTTTGGAAGTGCTGTGTTCGCAGACGCTAACGTTTAAGATGGCTATCAGCGCGTGGACATTATCTCAGCTCTCAAGTCCCTCTTTCTCAGTGAAAGGAAGAGAAAGAGAAGAAGATGAGAGAGAGAGAAAGAGAGACAGAGAGCGATTGTGAAATGTTAAAAGTGTGAATGAATGCCCTGGGATGACTTATGCTCACAAAGAGCACTCAGCATTTTTTTTTGTGTTCTCACCTCTATCAGGGCAAAGATCTCTGAGTTCTTAACTGCACTGTTAATTGCCTCTCGTTGCACAGATAAATTAACGGCAAGTATGATTAATCGATTTATGAAGCAGCCACCTTGGCGATCGAAAGCAATACCGTCCATGCTAATCACATAACGGTGCCCGGCATACAGCTTCAGATCCCCCTCCATAACCTTGCGTTTCACAAAGAAACGGTCACTCTGCTTGCGTAAGAGGTCTCGTCCACAGACCTTGCTCTCCCTCTGTGGAGTATTGTGGGGGAGCGAAGGCTCTAAAGGGGGCCCCCGGAATGCTCACAGACTTCCCCGCACCTGTGCTTCCCCTTTTTCTGGGGGTCTACTGCGCCTACCCAAGGAGGGGGGGGATGGGGGTGCGGCTGGGGCTGGGGTTGGGGGCGGGTTGATTCACAGACAGAGGGTGGAGGTGGATGGGTGTGTGAGAACATAGATCATGTCTGTCACTTTCCTGCCTGGTCCATGTTAGGAACCCGATCTGTGACTTGGGGAAGGGAGTGCTTGATTTAATTGTTCTTATGGTAGTTGTTTTTGTCTCATGGCAGTGGGGATCGGAAGGCTTATGTGGACGACGAGACAGACGGGGTGTGGAAGGGACAGGGAGAGAAAAAGAAGGGAGAGAAAAAAAAACACAGTGTGAATGTGAGGTAGAAAGACAGGCAGAGGGAGAGAGTAAGGAAAAGAAAGAAAGAAGGGAGAGGAAGAGAAAGTGTGTGTCAGAGAGAGACAGAGACAGACAGGCAGGCAGGCAGGCAGGGAATGTGTTATGGAGAGAGTATGCGTCTGTGAAACAAAGAAAGCAAGCGAGACCGACAGAAAGAAAGGAAGAAACATAAAGAGAAAAGAGAGAGTGAGAGTCCCATGCAAGAAAGCAAAAGAGCGAGAGGGAGAGAGAGAGAATGTGAGAGAGAGATAGAGCAAGACAGAGGGAAAAATAACGAGGGGGTGGCCAGGGCTGGCGCCAGACCACAGAGTATTTAATCATATTATAGCGTGCAACCTCTCCCTCTCTCTCTGGCTGAGCGGAGTAGAGTAGTGGGTGTAGCAGGGATGGAAGCCATGGCTCCGGGCGTACAATCTGCACCCTAGCTGGAGCAGGTAGGAGAGTCTGCAGGCTGGCCCACAACAAGGACAAACACTCCTGCGCTTCACTGCCTGGAAAAGATTTTGTGTGAAGTGGGATGTCTTTTTTTTTTTTTTTTTTTTTAAGTGTCTTCATGAGCCAAAAAATACCAAGCATCTGTTATTGTTTTTTGCCCCCTTCTTGTGTGTGTCAGTACAAGAAAGTAGTAAAATCCTGAGCCTTGTTATTTGATGTTCTTTCTGACAGATTTTGAGCCGTGTGTGTGTGTGTGTGTGTGTGTGTGTGTGTGTGTGTGTGTGTGTGTGTGTGTGTGTGTGAGAGAGAGTGTGGGCCTTTGTGTGTAAATCTGTGTTGTTTTTGTATGGGAGTGTGTTCAACTAGGCAGACACATGTATACACACTGTGACTTGATGAAGCTGAGCAGGAGTTTAAACATATGAAGAGGGGGGGGAAAGGACGTTTTTGTGTGTATCCACTGAGCTGAGATTACGGAAACACCCGTGTCCCATTGTAAGAAAAGCCCATCGCGGATATTAGTGCTGGATTTAAACGTCTTTTTCCCATAATCCTACTGTTGACTCCTCAGCTAAGCATTAAGTTCGTTATTTTAGCTCTTTTTGGGAGCACCACTCAAGCCTAATCTCTGTTAATCTAATCTATCCCCCTTTTGTAAGAGATTGTGAATGACGTGGCTATATGGAAACACTTCAGCCGTAGTCCAACACCAAACAAACGGGAGAAAACCAACCAAACAAACAAACTTCTTCTGTCTCTTCCTCCTCCTCCTCTTCCTCCCTGCTGTGACCTGCTAGAGTGCGAGCGAGTGATCGAGGCAGTGAAAACGCCAGTGACCCCCGTGGCTGGGCTTGTTAGCGCTGAACAATGGGGGCCGATGTTGGCTGTTTATGTTGCCGCGGCGAGGCTAACTCGCGCGGTCACAGGGACACCTCAGTGCTGCTGGCACATCATTAACGCGTCCAAATATTTTCACTGGCTTGCTGCCCAGACTGGAAATAAGCAATATAATATTAAACTAACCCTTGTTGATTAAAATCCCATTTATGATGCAGGAGAGTGAGGGGGTGTTCTATCTGTAATCACGTTTGTTCATTTAGTCTTATGTTTTGGGAGATGGGGGGGGAGGAATGTAAGAGAATGGCTTTGGACAAATTATGTTGAGTTTTCACATCAGACTTGTCAGAAAAACAGATTTGTCCATTTTGGAGAAATGGTCATTAAAGTGATGGGAACCGTCTGTAACTTGTTCAAATTCCAGAAGTTTCCAAGTTATGTAATGTTTGTTTGTTTGTTTTGTTGAATTTCACTTAAATTGTTAGTTTCATTTCCATGTTATTTCACCCCATCAAGTATTTAACCCCTAATTATCCACACGCTACTGTGGCTTCCCCTTCAAACTCAACCCTATTTCAGTGTCACTGCCATTTCTTAAGAACTAAGACAATACATTTTGTGACAGTGGCATGGCTTGTGTGAACACCACACGGGTGACAGTGAACAGTAGGGCCCCACCTCGGTGCTAGTTTCACTCTTTTTGCCTGCTGTAAGTGCTTTCTGTGCAGCCAGGGCTGCCATTGGGGCTCAGCAGTCTTGGTGCTCATGCATGTTTGATTTGACACCCGGTGGAAAACATACGAAGAGGATGTCACAATGCGTCGTCCCAGGGCCTGAAGTAAGTGGCTGCCCTTGAATCATAAATAACATCCAGCCATCCCTGAATGTGCTGCCGTTATAAATTAAACAAGAGAGCATATTTAGGTGGTTTCAGCCCTTCTGAAAAGCGCACTGTTTCCCTCTTACGGCACACCAAACCTGAGATGTCGGCTTTGATGCTTACATCTGGGGATATTTTTCGCATGAGGTAATTGGACAAACATTGGTGGTGAGCTATTGATCGGCAAACGCCTGCGTTTGTGACTATACCGTTGTCTATCTGTCTGTCACTGGGTTATGTGGGCAAAATCAGGAAGGCGCTGAAATGAAAGCATTGCAGATGTCATTGTGTTATCTGTGTGCATCTCGCTGCCCTCTTGAGCGGCAGTGGATCTTTATCTAGTGTGCTTCCTGTTTTAGAGCTCCGACTCAAGAAGGCCTTTGTGTTCTTCTGGGTCACTAGTTGAGATCTTGGTGCTTTCAACGACAGAGTCAAAAGTTCAAGTCTTGACAGGGGCAATTTTTTATTTTATTTATTTAAATGAGCCACTCAGTGGGCTCAAAGCCACCTGCTGAATAATTAAACGCGGAAACATTGATACAGGCTGATGAGGACGGGCACACGTCTTGTGGAGACATTCTCTAGGAGCAACTCTCGCAAAGTTCTCGAACGTTTCAGTCCACCCAGAGCCTTGAGAAAACCGAGCTCAAAGCAGCAACATTTGAATGTTTTTGTCACTAGGAATCCAGCCAAAATGTTTGCATTCTCCCCAGGTGTGTCCAGTCATCACTGAGTGCCTCACATGGCCTTGTAAGACTAGTGGTTTACCAATGTGCCAGCTCTTTAACCCTTCCTTCCTTCCTGTCTTTCTTTATCTCTGTTTTCAGCTCAGTGTTGCTCTCAATAGCGGTACATTTCTTCGTCTCCCTCTACTGAAATGTTTCCAAAGCGTGTACACAAGTGGGATAGTGAAAAAAGGGGTAATCTGTTACCCCAGCAACCCCAGGCCTCCTTGTCAAACGAAGGTGTGGCGCGCCAACAATCGCTCCTGTGGTGCTTGACTTCGACACGGCGTCTTGAGCAAATGACACTTTCCTCCTGATTTCATTTCATCCGTCACCAAAGACTCCATTCGCTCCACGTTGCGATTTTTTTAGCACCAACGTCATTTACATTTTATTTTTTTTCATTTCTCGCATCCATCATGCAAGGCTGTTGTTGAATAGACTCCATTTTCAGAGGGAAAAAATTATCCATGTTTCAGGAGGTTAGCATTAGCTGCTAAAGAGTTCTCACTCAGCCACATAAATGCCTTCTTTTCTAACAGTGTTTGAATTCCCACAGCTCCGCTTCTGGTGGCTTTTGTGTAAAGACGACCCCAAATGGATGTCACTTTAACATTTTCATAGATTTTTCAGTGCAGTCAGTAAAACATATCCAATTAAGGAATGGTAGCCTGAGGTGATATGGGAAGCAACATAGGTAGTGACAGGAAGTCTAAACAACAACCTTGACAGAACAGTAAATCCATGACCAGGTTAGTTAGGCAGTCATGAATAAGTCTGATGCAGAGAATAGAGAAACTAGCCCTGCATAGCAGTTTTGAGACCATAAACAAGATGGAAGTCAAGATGGAATAAAAAAACAACAATCTAACAATAAACATGACAACACCAACGTCTAATGAACTGGCAATAAGCATAACTCTGCGATGCCAGTAATGGAAACAGCATGTTTTCCAAGGAGGGCTTCTGTCTGCCTTTGGGACCCAGTATTTCTCATATACAAACACCAGATATCATCCAGCAGCGGCAGCAGTAACAGCAGCACTAACATCAGCAGTAACAGCAGCAGTAACAGCAGCTGAAGCAGCTCAGGTGCAGGGAACACATCAGCCCCCTCCACCACTGCGCCGAGGTGACAGCTGCAGGGAAGAAATGAAGACGGTAATAGAAGTCTCAGTGCTAGATAGAGCGTAATAAATCAAAAGCAGCACACAGTGTGTGTGTGTGTGTGTGTGTGTGTGTGTGTGTTTGTGTGTGTTTGTGTGTATGTGTGCGTGTATGTGGGGTGGTTGGGGGTGTGTGTGTGTCTGTGTGAGTGTATGTGCGTATGACTGTATGTGTAAGTGTCTTGTGCATGTATCTCTGTGTGTGCACCTCAGTGTGGATGTGTGGCCATCCTTTAAAAAAAAGAGAAGAAATTGTATTCCTCACTGTGTTATTGGGTCTGTGTGTAAAGCTGTGATGTGAGATTGTGGCTGGTGGGGGCAGGGGGGTTAGTGGTTGGGACTCTGGAGTGGGACACAGGGACACAGTTTTGCAGCGGCGAGCTCTGCTATTTTGAGCCGGAGGAGTCGTTTCCAGAGGACTTTAAATAACCGCTGTGTAAACATTGTCTGTTCACTTCCTTGCTCACCATCCGGTGACTGACCACCCCCTCCCCATTCCCCCTGACCCCCTGAGTTTTATAAATGGCCAATACCTACTTCCAAAAGCAGCCTTTGGGGAGCTCTGGCGCTTGCACCTGGACTTGACACTTGCCATTGACGGGGGGAGAGGGGGGTGCACTGGATGTTTAGGGGAGGGCACAAACAAGAGTGACAGCACCCTCAGTTTAGTGATCTTCTCCAATGTGTCACATGTAGGTAGCATCTGGTGTTTGAGGTAGCATCTGTGTTTTCTGTATTGTTGCAGTGCTGTGAAGGGAGGTGGAGACTCGAGAGGCAAGGTCTGTTTCTTTAATCAGGGCAGTCTGGAGTATTCTCAGTGCAATACTGCATTAATTCATCGCTAAAGTACCAGGCATATGGTTCTTTAGTCTGTCTCAGCAGTTAGAGATGTGTGGATTGTTGCGGACGAGCTCTTCCTAAGAATAATATGAGTCATGTATTTCAAAATAAATGATATCATTACATTTTTTGAGAAGGCGCTTCGAAAGCTCTTTCTAAGAAATACATGACACACAGCTTGTTTACTTGGGACTGGGTGCCCGTGATTTTGAGAATGTCTAGCTCATCTTCCTGTCGCAAGTGAATTGTGGGGTATTTTCCCAGGTTAAGGGTTTCCCCGTTATTTGGTCTGTATTAAGATTCTGTACCTTTTCAGGAGGAAAAGCCATACAGGTTCCATTCATAAATGCATGAGGTGATTGGTGTCGTATGTCCCTGTAGCAAATGGGCATTGTTGCAGAAGGAAGAAACCATCGTTTCAGGCCCTGTATCAAATCCTTAGCCTTAAGTGGATGTGTAGTTAGTTGGTTTCTGGTGACAAAGTCAAGCTCAGCTGTGAGCAAGATTGCTCCCCTGCCATCGCAAATGTTAGCATAATGCTCAATACCTCAAAACACAGTACTGGCAATCAAGGCCGTTTGCACTGAAGGAGGGGCATGTGGCTTCTGTGAAGGAGAAAAAAAAATGGGAAGAAAAAAATGACATTGAATGCAGATGCTATTTTTGGGGCATCTCTTGTAAACGGGAGAGAGGTGGGGGTGGGGGTGGGGGTGGGGTGGTTCACCAAGGGACTAGCGGGCATGCTGCTGCAAGCCCTTGCCACCAACCCCCACCCGATCCTTGCTTCAGCAGTGCAGTGAGTGAAAGTGTCGTGGCAGACCACCAGCCGAATAATCTCACCATTTTATCATTACGGGAGCATTCATAATTGAAAAACATGACTTCTGCAACTAGATCTTCCCACCCTCAATACCATGTGCTTGGCAGCCAACCCACTGGGCATCTGCCCTAAAAAAGAGCTGCTCCATTAGCAGCATGTAGTTAGCTGTTAGCCGCAGCTGGTGTCTCAGGAATTACCACACGCCACTGCCTTTGGGTCACGGTTCATCAGCCGTGATGTCACGCAAGGGCTGACCAGTGCCCACTGCACAAACACGGAACAAAAAGAGAGAGAGAGAGAGAGAGACAAAAAAAGAGAAAGGCAGCAGGCTAATGCGCTAATGCAAGCTTAACCACAAGGCTAACAAGGGCCTGCCACTTTAAGTGCTAACAGACCCTGTAATCATTTATTTTGTGCTGTTCCACTGGAGGAGTCGGATCTTGATGAGCAAAATGAAAAAACCTTATTGCTGTAGGCTGCAGAACATGTCCTATTGTGTGGCTGTGAAGAGAGACGGGTGGGGTGGGTGGCGGGGGTTGGTGTTAAGAGGTAATTATATTTATGTTGGGCTCTTTTCAATCTGTCACAGTAAATCTGTTTGACTTGTCACTTTGTAAATCATTACAGAGGATTAGAAGCCTTGTTACGGACTCAAAAGGAAAGGGAAAAAAGAGCTACTTTTTTGTCCTGGGATCTTTGTTTGTTTGATATTTTTTGACAGGCTCTCCATGAAGATATTAGGCGGCCATATTGCTTAGTGATTTTTTTTTTCTCCTCTTTCCTTTCGCTTTTATTGTTGTAAACACAAATTGGGAGGGGATAGGGGGATATTGTTGCAGCTCACTTGGAGCAGGCTTGCCTGTGTCTCCAGTAAAGACTTCAAAGGACCTGGCAACTTTCCAAGAGTGAAAGAGTGCTTCAGATAATTTGCTTTGCAGTTGATTCTCTCAAGCTCTCTCTCTCTCTCTTTTTTTCTTCAAATAATTGTTCAAGGATCAAAGTGCCCAGTGATTACATCTTGATTTCCGAGAGAGTAATATAAGCAACTCTGATGCCAAACTGTTGGTCTGGAAATGCACAACTCAATCCTATTAGACAATGGAACAACATTGCCACTGCAACTGCACGACTTTACCTGCAATTTTCCATATGTCCCTAATTTTCATAAGTAGGAAAGTCACAGGGCTGCTTAGCCCTCAGTCATGGCTGTTCATGGGCCACTAGCCCTGGAATGCCTTCATATCTTCACATACACAACACCAAAACTCAAACTTCTTTTTCAAACTGTCTGTAACAGTAGTGGTTAGAACAGATCACACATTGTAGACAGGTAGAGTAAAGTAGAAGTCCCTTGCTAATTTACATGGGTGTCTAGAGATATGTAGCCTGAAAGACGCAAAGGATTTTCGTTTTCAGATTGCGTTCTCTGATATTGCAGCATTTCTTCTTTTAGTGTTTTTTGTGCTTTTCTTTTTACTTTCACAAACAAATTTGTGACAATAAGAAGCTGATTACCATTTTCATTGCAGGCAAGTTCAAAAGAGTCTTGCATGGTTTTGAAATCGTAGCAAAATGTGCTGTGTAATAAGGTGACACCCTGTGATTCCTGATCTGCCTGCACAGCGGTGTTGAATAGACTGGATAGGATGTGTGTTGTACAACAGGAAACAACAAATGGTTCTGTCGCGCTCGGATCACAACGAGGTGCAAGCTTATTGTTAATTTAGTGGGCCCGAGGCTGTACCTTTTTATATTGTAGTCATCTTGATGATAGGATGTTGTGAATAAAAAAAAAGAACAGCAAGAGAGCCAGTGCCAGTAGTTAAAAAACAAGCCCAGACACAATCAATGCTGTTCCTCTTGTCTGGGAAAATGTGTGTGTGTCTGTGTCTGTCTGTGTCTGTGTCTGTGTCTGTGTCTGTGTCTGTGTCTGTGTCTGTGTCTGTGTCTGTTTGTGTGTGTGGTGGTGGTGGTGGTGGTGGTGTGTATCTGTAGATCAGCAACCAGGCAGACGCTTTGTTTCCAAACTTCACAGGAGGAAGGTCCTCGGATGAGTTTGCCAAGTCACCCAAGGGGCAGCGTGCCTTCTGGGCCTCCTCAGTATGCATTTGGAAAAGTCTATCTTCTCCAAAGCGCCCACAGCACTTTCTACCTGTTTTCTTTGTGTGTGTGGGTAGAGAAGGGACGGTTTGGCCTCGTTTCTTATGTCCAGAGACAATGTTCCCCCCCTTCATTTTTAATAACCTAATTTACATTATGGATTTAATAACATATATTGTGTGTTTTTTTCATTTTTTTTTCATTATTTTGTTCAGCTGGGGGAAAGCGGCATGCATTATTTTTCCAATTCTCCTCTGCTTGCAGATGTGATTGTTTTGCTCTGTAAATAAGAGAGGTCCTCAGAGTGCAAAATTAATGAGCGGAATTTATCAGTGGTGTTGGGGTAGTTACGGTGATGTGTGGCTTTGCGGAGGGGAAGGCGAAGATCTGGTCTGCCTTGGTAAACGCTTGCAAACAAATGCACTGGAGCCCAGTTCTCTCTCGGTCACACACACCTTCATCATCACTCATTAGCTGAATTCTCTCACGAGCTACTGCTTACATTACAATGGTAGCCTTGAGGAAATGTAAGCACTTTTCTTAACCAAACATCCCCTCACTTTTACAACCAGACCCCATATTCATCTATGTATCTTACTGCAGTAGATGACTTTTTATGAACATTAAACCTTACACACACACATACACATACATCCCTCTACATTTTTAATGATTTGCAGGGGCCTGGTCTTTCTCAGACAATGAATGCAGCTTTTGTTAAGCTAAGCCCCACTGGTTTGAAACAGGGATGGGGGTGGGCGGTGGGGGGTGAGGAGAGGGAGAGAAATCTGCAAAAAAGTTTCCCGTTTCTCAAAAGCTTGGAGGGAATCTGGCTTTACGGGTGAAGGGCTCGTTGCCTTGTATGAATATTTAATGCTTGCATTTTTAACCGTCGTCTTCTTCGTTGTAAAAAAAGAGGTGCTGCAGCCAGGCCGGGAGAAAGACGTGCTCTGTGCAGGCAGGGGGGAACCGGTGGCTAAGCTTCTCAGACGGATGCCAGCAGAGGCCCCCCCCCCTCCCTCACACACACACACACACCACCGATCATTACGCCTCAGCCAAATGGGGAATCAAATATGTGGATTGTGTCAGAGCGATTTAATGCCGGGGACATATGAAATACGTGTCCCAGCCTGGTTTTTGCTGGGTAAGCAGCGTGTACAACAGCCAAGGCCGGAAGAGTGTGGAAACATGCGCAAGAGAGATAGAGGGAGAGAGAAAGAGAGAGAGAGAGAGGGGGGGGGGGGGGGGGGGGTGGTATGAGGGGGCTAAATTGAAAATGCCTCATTCTGACACTTCTTCAATGCACTCAGCAAAATGGATTTGATACACTTAATCCGTTTGGCAAATTGACCAGAATCTGAGTGGCAATATCTACTCAGTGTACATCAATTTTGGCTAATGGAGTTCAAGGGATAAGGAAAAAAAGAAACGAGGTGGGAGTGTATTGTAGGCAATGTGTGTGTTTTTTTTTTTTTTTCTTACGTTGAATTTTTTTTCCTGCCACAATCTTTTCCCTGACCTGCATGAGGAGGGTAAACAAGTCTTGATTTTACAACGCCAGCTGACATTTTTTTTCCTGCATAGGCTATCCCCAAATCCCTGCCCAATGAATCCACCTGATGATTACTAACGCAAGATAGTTTTCTGCTCCAGAGGCGCGTAAAAAAAGCACAACCTCACAGTATTTGCAGAACAATGCCCAGAGGTAGCCCAGAGTCACACACCTAATTTGGCATTAAATCTCTGTTGTTCACTGAACTGCAAACTACTACATTAATGTTTATTATGATCCAGGAGTGCCTGTTTGGTTTGCGATATTTCTCGCCGTATGAGAAATTGGGTTCGTCAGACAAAGCAGATACTCTCTCAAGGGTTATTTTTTCCGTTGAAGGTGCAGCCATAAGCTACAGTAAGGCATGTTTTACAACACTGACAGGCTAGACTGCTGTATACCCATAGTCCATTGAAAAGAACCGTGAATAACATCAAGCAGTGCACCGGTAGTGAGATACATGTAGCATATGAGTCATGGAGAAAGAAAGCCACAGTGAATAGGGGAGAGTGATGCTTTTGTGTATATCTAACCTGAGGGATGACAGCTGCCAGATACTGATGGGTTGGGTGGAAGGAGGGTGCTGTTTGTCAGGGTGGGGGGGATGGGGGGGGATGGTATACTGTTGAAAATTTTAAAGCCGCTCTTTTGCGTGGCTCTTGGTTTTGATGTGCAGTGACAGGCTCCGTGGAGAACTCATCTCTTTTTGATAACCGCGTGAGAGCAAAGCTTCCTTCGTTTGGATACAAATGGTGGCTTTTAGTGCGGGCTGGGAGGGTGGTGCTGAATAGACGGGGTGGGGGTGGGGGACGCCAGGTCTCACACCATCGCACTGAACTGCCATTAAAAAGGATGTGCGATTGCATATTCCAACACTTGGGAGGCTGGGAGGGAAGGAGAGGGAGTGAGAGAAAAACAGAGAGAGAGAGAGCGAGAGAGAGGGAGGGAGAGTGGAAGGAAGAGAAAAAAAGGAAAATGAGAGAGTATCTCATTTTAATCAGATGCAGGCTTGGTTGAGATAATTGACCCCGGCTCAGCCTTAGCTGTCATCAGTCACAGGGAATTAATGATGCAAATCTCATATTTCTGCACTTAGTTTTATTACGTTGGCTCCCTCACACCACAGATATCTGCACTTACCCTCCTAACATGCTTAAACTCTCTCTCTCTCTCTCTCTCTCTCTCCCTCCCTCCCTTCCTCCCTCCAAAGCCACTGTACTGGTAAGAGACTGGTTAAAACATCCTCCCTCCCTCTCTCTCCCTCTCTCTCTCTCTCTCTCTATCTCTGAGGGAATTCTCTGAACCATCTTGCCAGCAGTCATCGTTCCTGGCAGGGCCTCTGTACATTGTCCAGTCTGGAGCCTCCCGGCATGTCAAGGAGGCTTTCGCTAGATGAGTGTGTCTCCTGCACAGTGGCCCAGCCGTCTGGCTAAAAGGGCTGAGAAACCGAAACAGTGAACCTCTTCCCCCCCCCTTCGACCGCAGTTATGGATTTCTCCATTGTCCAGTGCATGGTTGCGGAGGAAATCAAATAAACCAGTAATTGTGGTGGTAGGGCAGAGCCAAGATTACTTTCACAGCTGAGAGAGATTTTATTTTTTAAAGCGAGTAATAGACAATGAGGCATTGTGCAAATCTTTACTTATCACCGCATGCGGCCTGTGTTTATTAAAACTTCAATTACTACTTAATTGAGCGCTTTGTTTATTGGGCGTGGCGTAACCAGAAGAGACAAACGGGGATCGTTTCATATAGAGAGGATTTCGTTTCATTTCACGTCCTTTTATCCAAAGGTCAACTCTGTTGTTGGTAAGGTCATGCCATGGGAATGGTGACGTTGTAATTCTGAGGTCATTTGGAGAACAGCTGCAGACCTGGCTGTTCTGGCTAAACTGGCAAAGTCATGCTTCCTCAGTCTAAAGTGCGTCACGCCACAGTGGTGCCATCAACGCATGCTGATTCAAGGAGCGCCATTGCTCAAAAAAAAAAAAAAGAAGCGGCGAGCAGGTGAGAGGTTCAAAGTGCACCCGTTGTCCCGTCGGCACGGCAACAGTAGTGTGTTTACACAAACAGAGCCTCCAGGATCGACCGCAGCTAGCCCTCTCTTATCTGTTGTGTGGGAGCTGGGCATTCCAGGAGCGTATGGACAAAAGGGATGAGAGTCAGAACTTCAACCTTTTCATTTCTTCATAACTCAACAAATAAACTACAATATCCATTGATAAAAATGTGTGTGTTTGTTGTGTGCGTGTGTGTGTGTACATCAGAGAAAAACACACACACACACACTTAGATGTAGTTTGGAATGGGTTTGTCTTGACTGTCCATATTCGACCCTTCAGAGGAGAGGAGGTGTAAATCTTCCCCTGTAGTCACGCAGTGGACATCATGTCATCCTGCCTCACCTGTTCTGGCTCTGGGCGGAGCTACTGGGAGGACTTGTCAGTCTGTCAATGTTGACTTTGTCCTCTCTGGCGCAGGGATTGCTCCGTGCACAGGAGGCTTCCCCCATTCACCTATCTTATCTGCTGCCTCTGTGGGATCTTTAAACACACTCAAACACACTCCCACACCCAGTGCTCACACACACACTCACACACTCACACTCACACACACACACACGCACACCCAGTGCGCACAGACACACACACCCAGTGGGCACACACACACATACACACTCACACAAACACACACACACACACACACACACAAACGCAAACATATTCGCAAATATACAACCTCAAACTCTCTCACACACACATACACATATGCATGCAAACACACACACTCACATAATCACCCTCACTCACACACAAATGCATGCATAAAGAGATCCATGTATGCACAATGGCACATACATCACCTTAATAAAGTGTAATGGTTGAATCAGCTGAAGTTTTCAGTGCGCTTGTGAGACGTGCTGTCCCTGTGTACACTCATCTCTCGCTTCTAATGGAATAAATACACACACAGGGAGTGCATGCAGTCAATGTAGTCTCTGACACAGTCTGTCCTATGGGACCCTACACCGTGAGTGGAAAAGTGTGTGTGTGTGTGTGTGTGTGTGTGTGTGTGTGTGTGTGTGCGCGCGATTTTAAGATGTGACTCCACTGCATGGTAAATATTTGCCTAGCAAACATTTAGATAGGAGAGGCTGGATAAAGGCAGAGTTGCGAGTTGAAAATGTTTGTTTTTCTGTTGACGCTGATGTCAGCACATTGCCAGCCCATTGAATCACATTTTTTTTTCTAGGGATGAACGGCAGCGGAAAGGTGGCAGTGTTATTCAGACTCTCACGATTCAGCCTCCTAACTGTTCTAGAACTCTCCACCCCTGGCAAAAGAAATTGCCTCGTCACTGTTTGATAATAGAGTGTAGAAACACAGAGGCAACATCATGTCACTGTTTGCCTTTGCATGTATTTGCAGAGCTATGTGTGTATACATCTAGTGTAGTCTTATGTGAATTTGTCCATTAGTGTCATGTCTAGTTGTGTAATATCATTGTGCATTTGTTTGTTCTATGCCTCTGTTTATTTTAAGTGTGTGTAGGTGTGTAAATGTGAATGTCTAGGTGTCTGCGTAGGTGGAGGTGTGTACAATATGTGTGTGTGTGTGTGTGTGTGTGTGTGTGTGTGTGTGTGTGTGTGTGTGTGTGTGTGTGTGTGTGTGTGTGTGTGTGTGTGTGTTGGTTTGCTTTTGTCTTTGGGTACTCAAAGGCAGTGTGGGCTCCTGTTCTGTGGTCCTTGGAAAGGGGACAGACGCGAGAGAGAGGGTGGGTGCCAAAGGTGTGTGTAAAACACGCCGTGTCCTTCTCTGCCTCATTTACCCAGCAGCCCACCTGAATATTCATGAGGTTTCATCACAGCCTCACCCAACCTGAAAGATAATATAAAAACCAACAACCAAATAAGTAAATAATAAATAAATACAAAAAACAAATAAGTAAATAAAGAAAAGAAATGCATTAATAAACAAAGTGGCAGCTCTTGAACAGAAGTGCGGTGGGATCGACAATGACACGACACTTCCACAAGACACACACACACACCATCAAGCATCTCCTCAAGACGGGCGGGTTTGAGCACTCGCTCTTGAAAGGAAGCGGCAGATGTGCGGCGGGTCTGTCTTTTGTCGCCGACACCTGTCCCTGGTTAGGCTCGCTGTGCGGTGGGGCTGTGTGTTCACACTGACAGGAGACGTGGAGAGAGAGACAACCAGAGAGAGAGCGAGCCAGAGAGAAAGAGAGAGCCAGAGAAAAAGAGACGGGGAGAAGGAGGGGTGGAGGGAGACAGAGCGAGGGGATGTGAAGAACAAGAGAGAAGCGAGAAGAAAGGAGAGTTGACGTGGACTCTGAAGAAAACAAACGAGCTGGAGTAGGCCAGAAGAAGAGCGGTACTGTTCGGAGGGTTTAGAAAAGAAAATAACAGAATAAAAGGCAGCGAGCAGAAGCAGTAAAACTAGTAGAGATCAGGAAAGTGGAATCCCTGCTGTGACAAGCAGTCAAGGCTTTCTTTTTTAAAGAGAACTTCTCCCCAACACCTCAGGGAAGCTCCGGAAGGTTCTCTCTGCTCCATAGGGATCCCCTGTAACCCCCTGTCCTACCCCCTCCATGACTCAGCCTCATGTCTGCAGTCTCTAAAGGTTTTAGTTTTTTTAACCAGAGACAGAGCAGCCTTTTGACGGCCTCTCCTCTCTTCTCTTTAAAGCTGCTGAACAGAATATTAAAAGTGCTGTGTAGCAGATAGGACAAAGTGGACAGCTACAGGAAGTATGACTGACTGGCTGTTTTAGCCAAGGTTGTTTGCTGTTCATGATGTAATTTTCAAACTGCTCGTCAATTTCTTATGAATGTCTGGCCACATTCTGGCTTTGATGGAAGCATGAGTGGAAACGGTGGGGAATCAAGCACTGAAAGAATCAAGCGCTGAAAGATTTTGAGGAAGTTATAGGGGGGAAGGTGAAAGGTGATCGTGGTGTGTGTACCCTTAAGATTAGGGTTTTGAATATTTGAATGCGGAAAGTCCTTGGCTTGGCATGTCCACAGCAGGGCCCACTTTGCAGTGCTCCTTGCTGATACCCTGCCATGCTGTTATTTGATCACGCTAGTAAAAAAAAGCCTGCTTTTTCTGTCCCAAAACACATTTCCTACCATACCCATAGATGAACAAACCTCTTCTCCATCCACCATCACTCAGTAGTTTTTCTATTTTAATCCCCATCCCTCCCTCCCTCTTCCCATGTATACCTCTTTCGCTCGCCTGTGCTGTTTGACCCCGGCGACTTTCCGTAATGCTGCAGATGAATAATTTGCCACGAGATCTGTGCTGACGGAGAGGCAGGCAGGCAGGCAGGCAGGAAGGAGGAGGAGGGGTGGATGGGTGGATGGGTGGATGGGTGGATGGGTGGATGGGTGGATGGGTGGAGTGGTGTAGTGGTGGATGGGTGGATGGGTGGAGTGGTGGATGGGTGGATGGGTGGAGTGGTGGATGGGTGGATGGGTGTAGTGGTGGATGGGTGGATGGGTGTAGTGGTGGATGGGTGGAGGCCAGGATGGGTGAGGTGGAGGACTGGCTGAAACTCTATGGTTAGGCAGTGAAGACTGGATGCTGGGCCTGTCTGTGTGTGTGCGGTACTTCAGCGTCTAGCCTAGCCTCAGATCCAATCTTACGGTCTCAGGAAAAGGGCCTCTCTCCTCCGCTTGTCTCGTTTCGTCTCCGCTCGTCTCTGCTGGTCTCAAGCCCACTGATTAGTATTGATTGCCAGATGAATTGGCCTCTCGACTAGAAATTGAACAGAATAATCCTTGCATCCTTGTCTGACAAATCCATCCTTGGTGGGCGGAGTGACAGTTTGAGGCTGTGGGGGGTGGTGGTGTGGGGTGGGGGTGGGGGGTTGAGGAGGTTATTGCTGATGCTATCGGGGGTTGCTTTGTGCAGCGAGACGCTTGAGAGAGCTGAGTGTCTCGACTGCTCCTGCACACACACAAAACCAGGTTTCTCTGCCGTTCGCTGCTCTGCCCCCACATACACCCACCCACCCAGTCAAATAAATGCTTAGATGTATGTAACACATTTAAAAGGTGTGTGTGTGTGTGTGTGTGTGTGTGTGTGTGTGTGTGTGTGTGTGTGTGTGTGTGTGTGTGTGTGTGTGTGTGTGTGTGTGTGTGTGTGTGTGTGTGTGTGGGTGGTAGGGGTTGACAATTGCAGAGAAGATGTGGGGGGGTGGGTGTCCCTCTCCGTCTAGGAAGGAGGAGGTGTTGGTGGTGTGTGTTGGCGGGGGAGGTGCTTCTTGCACCTGTGGTTTGTAAAAGAAACGGATCTTTCTCCCAGACAAATCCCGGAATTTGCCTGAGCTCTCGGAGGGCCCCCCCGCAGTGCGCCGATGCCATGGTTGGCCGTGTCGCTGCCACTTGTCTTCTGGTGTGTGTGTGTGTGTGTGTGTGTGTGAGTGTGAGTGTGTGAGAATGGAGAATGGGGGGGGTGGGTGGTTTGAGGTGGGGGGGGCGGGGGCAGGGGCAGGGCCAACTCGGCTGGAATGATGAAATGGAAAAGTTCCAGTGCAGTGAGCACCCGTGCGCCGAAGGTAATTGGAGATTGCCACCGAAGGACTCGGCACGGAACGCTCTCAATTTCGCCCGGGAGTAAAAGAGAGTGGGTGCACGAGAGACAGAGAAAGAGAAAAAGAGAAAGATAAGAGAGAGAGAGAAAGAGAAAGAGATAGACTGCATAGGTTGATTATGTCTGCCTTCTGTCAAAGGTGACCCATAATAGAGTGAAAATAGAAGCACTCTTAGAGTCTTTTGAAGAAAGAAAGGGAGAAGAGAAAATGAGTGTTGGCTGTCTGTAGAGTTCACGCCTGGAGTCCCACACATGGCTTGCAGACATATGATAATAGCCAACTTCTGGATTAATGTCATGATACAGAATTTTTAATGTCTTGGAATACCAAAGAAATTGTTCAGCTTGTCAGGGGGAAAAAAGTGTTTCCAAATGTACTTTACCCTTCTTGATTGTCAGTGGTTGGCCACTAAAATGCCAAGTGCACAGTACGTCATGGTGCTGTTCATTAAGAGAATCAAGTTTAGCATGGCTGCGGTCATTGGGACCAATCAGATGCAGGGAAAACCTTGTGTTTAAGTTCTCCACCTCCTTGGCCCAATAGTCTGACATTGGAGGATTGAAGTGTTTGCAGTGGAAACTGCATGAATCATTGATAAAAGGAGCAAAGCTTCAATAATTCAGAGCACTTTCAGTATTTCTGTGGCCCGTCGTGTTGAGGAGCCGCCTCCATTCAGCCCCTTGCATTTGTTTGAGGAGTTTGGCGTTCACACAATTTTTCCTTTAAATAGTTTCTAAGTGTCATTGTTTATAAAGAGATAGAGTATGCTTTCTGTGTACTTGTGCAAGGATTGCAGAGCTATATCATGTTAATAGCATAATTTAAGTTTTGTATTCTTCTATGGACAGAATTTTGTTTTCATTGACTTCTCTTTTCTGGGTATCTGTGTATCCACTATGCAATCTTTTATTTGTTATATTTAATATCTTTCTGTTCTTTATAATAATGGTGTGTATTATCTATATAAGTCATCATAGAGGTTCATTTCTGACTGCTTTACTGGAGGATTATCTTTTCGGACAGGTTACAGTCAGGCAGGAAAGATGTAATCAGTCGATGGTTATTCTGCGATAGAGCCGTTACTTCTTAGGGGTGTGGTTTCCTTCTCATTACCATGTTGTGGGTGACATCACATTACTCTGTGACGGCAGCCTCTGATTTGCTCTCTATGCCAGTGGTGTCACGGGCATGTTTACAGCTCGCAAGTACCTCATTCCTCAGTGTGTCAGAATGCTGTATAAATGCCACTGGCTTCTCCTACGGCAGTATTAAGTCAAGTTTGAGCCTGACAAACGACACGGGTGCCAAAGGGAAGCTGAGACGGCCGAGCAGCAAAAAAGTCGACTGAAAAGAGTTAGAGGTGACGGGGAAAAAGAGACAGAATAAGAGAGAGTGAGAGAGAGAAAGAGGATAGAGAGAGCTGGAGAAAGTGTGGGCGAGAAATGAAGGAAAGACTGACTGAAACTGTGTCTGCAACAATCGCTGCCATCGTTTTTCTGCCTGTACAAGGGCGTGAGCCGGGCTAGCTCAGAGGAGCGAAGTGTTCACCCCTGAATCATAGCTGGCAGAGGTGCCAAAACACATAAAAGATGGGAGGAAGAGGAAAAAGGAGGAGTGTGTGCAATTTTTTTCAGTGCAGCATTGTTTTTTTTGTTGTTTTTTTTTTCTGTTTTCTTTTCACCGAGCTCTGCAGGACTTGTCTCTGCTCTGGCTGTCGGGATCTATGCCATCCTGCTATTGTTCCGAGCAGAAATCACCCCAGACAGCCATTGTTCCCTTCCCAGAGTTCCCCCTCTGGAGCGGCATTTATTTAGGCTAATATTGCAGGAGCTTGTCACATTTTCCTCCAATAAAGCAAACAGGAAAAAGAGAAACACAGCCAGAACTACCAAGTGTCTTAAGTAACAAGATTATATGATTTTATTCGTCTCTTCCCCGCCTCTTGACCCTTTTGCGATCATAGTTGGTTTTGGATTAGTTTAAAGTGGAGGTATTGCTGACAAGTGGAGGTATTGCTGAACTGAATTACCTCGTCGTTGGGCCTTTGTAGGGGTGCTTATGTCAGATTAAAAGTGCTTAAGTGTGGGGTTTATAAATATGTCGGCATCTGTCCGTGAAGCCAAGGAGAAAAGCCATTGCACAAACCTTTTGTGTTTGCGTTTGAGACGGGATCAAATGAACCCTGATTCCTGGAAATCTGTGACATGTCAGGACAACTGGAGACAGAGAGAGAGATAGAGGTGTAGATTCCCATTAGTGTCTGAGACGAGTTTCAAGAGGGAAGGATGGCATAAACTGAAGTGTTTGGACACACACGGCTTGCATCCAAACCCCCTCCCCCCTCCCAACTGTCAGGAGAGTTTCAACACCTTCCATACTCCAAATCAAAACAAAATAATCTGAAGAACCCATTTGATATCATAGCAATCGCCCAACTAGACAAGTCTAATATAATCTATTAATGACTGTTGCTTGTGCTATATGAAGATTATATATAATATATATGCATCATCCAACCCTAGATTATATATAACTATTATAGAATATACAAATACTGTAGATATTAAGACAACACACAGGTGTTGAGCAACAGGTAGTGATTGGGCACACACTGAGGATCAGAGTGCCCTTCTGCGTCACACCGATTCCTGTCACAGACGGGAGCGGACTGAGTGACGTGACGTGCCTCAGTGTTGAGCACAGGGAGGAGATGAAGTCCTCCATCTGGATGTTTGTTTCCTCCTGCTTCTTATTTCATCTCTGATTTTGGAGGAAGAACTGTGGCACTTGGGTCACCAAAGATTAGACACCGTTGTTGTCGAGTGACGTCGCAATCCTCTCCAAACCATTCCTCGTCTTCGAGGAGGAGAACAAAAGGAAGGGACTTCATCTTCCCCAGCCAAACAGAGCGAGCTAATAGGGGAAAAAGAGACAATGTGTGTTCAGTCGCACCACTATGTTGGAGGAGAGGAACGTGCCTCTATCGCTTATCTGCTGCTGCTTTGCAGTCCTTTGTATTTTGTTTGTTGACGCTATGCCACTGATGACACATCAGCGACCATCCTTTCACATTAGCATCCCGCTAACCCACCACCGACGTGCAATTCAAAGTGAATCAAATCCGTAAATTGTCCCTGATGGATGTGCGAGGGTGGGCTGGGATCGGAGCATATGGCCACCAGGCCTTCAGTGACCCTTCACTCTGGAATCTCGGCTTCAAATAAGCGTAAACCAAAAGAAGATCCTCGTCCTTTCCACGCTGCCACTGTTGATTTCTCTGCCGTGCAGTGGAGAAGATGGCGATATGAAGAGAATCACCTGTCTCAATGGAGGTGCTGGCCTCCCACCAGCCTCCTCTACCTCCCCCTCTCTCCCTCCCTCCATCTCTCTCTCTCATCCCTCCCTCGCTCTCTGCTTCTCTCGCTGGCCTTGGGCAGACAGCTGAGGGAATATTGTCACAGTGGCTATAAAGACTGATGGTGGCGGGCAGCCGATAAGCACCTCTAGCGGGATTCATGACCTAAGTGGCCGAAACAGGTTTGGGGGGGTGTGTGTGGGGGGGTGGTTGGGGGGCAAGTGGAAGATTATTTCCACTTGTGTGTTTTTCTGCTGATGCGCCTCATTTTTATCCGGGGCCAGTGGTTTGACGCGGAAAGCAATCAAAGAGAAAGAGAGAGCGAGAGAGAGAAAGAAGAAGGAATAGGATGATGGAAAAGCGAAGGGGGGCTGAGGGGAAAGAGGAGAGGGAAGGTGTGTGTTTTTTATGTGACCTGTACCTCACTAGCCGCTGAAGTGAATTACAGCCGTGTTGCTAGTGGTCTCATCCATCACAGTGATCTGCTGATAGAGAACACAACCAGGCACAACTGTGCTCTCTTGTATTATTGCATTGCTTGGATCTGGGCCCTCATAATAGCTCTTCGTCAGAAGTCTCCCTAAATAAGCAGGCGCTTCAGAGAGATTACCTACACCTACTTATCACTATCAGAATCCTTCCTCTGCTCTCACCTCCTCAGACTCATTTTTCTTGGCTCTTGTCTCTCTCCATTTAACAACCGCCAAAAAGCAAAAAAAAAAAAAATGATTTTGAAGTGCCTCATGAAGAGCCTCTGAGTTGTCACGGGTGGCTTATCTGGCCCTCTCCTCCTCCGAGACTCCTCCTCCGACCCCCTCCCACTTAATGCATTGTAATGGGTGACCATTATTTACACTGTGGATAAACAAAGAGGAGCATGGGATTGATGAAGTAATCCACTTCCAGGCTCATTAGCCCTTGAAGCAGGAAGGCCAGAGCAGGCTCCTGCTTAGCCCCGGCTGAAGGAGGTAACGGGAATACGAGTCATTAGGGCGCCTTTCACTGTGGCTCTGGAGATGATTCTGGATCAGTAATTGAGTGTTATGAGCCTTACATGGCAGAGCAGAGGGTAGAGACAGAGAAAGAGAATGAGATAGAAAGAGAGGGAGAGTGGGGGAGGGAGGGAGGGAGGGAGAGATAGGGGTCTGCAGGGAGAAGGCTGTTTGCCTGTCTTCCTTCTCCCACAAGCTCTTTCTGATCTCGCTCTGACTTGCAAGGCGTATTCATCTCCATTTACGCCTGTGCTGTCGCAGCTCTCGCTCTCTTTCTTCCCATGTGATGATCTTGCTCTTCTTTCCTCTCCTCCTCCTCCTCCTCCTCCTCCTCCTCCTCTCCCCGCCCTCCTCCTCCTTCTTCTCTCTCACTCTCTCTCTCTCGCTCTCTCGACATCTCCCCCAAAGGCTCTATCTGTTTGCTTTTCCCTATTGTACTCTCTCCTGACTATTATGTCACAGGAGAGGAAGAAGGCCCTTGATGACAGAACAGCAGACACTGCCCAGATCTGGCCCAGATCTGGCCCTTGTCTGTTCTTCACTTATGCAAGCTGGATTGGGGCGCAATACACCAGCCTTAGCCTTATCTGATCAGTCAGTCTTGCATTATAATTGGCTGGAAAAGGTCCATCTTCGTCTCATAACTATTTGTCTTGTCACATCCACTTTCTCTCTCTCGCTCTCTTTCTCTCTCTCTCTCTCTCTCTTTGTAATGCCTGTGGTAATTGTTGATGATGCGTCTGGCTACGAGTTGCTATGGCTCTATGAGGAAGCCAGGTGACCTGGCCACAGGGATGGCCAGTGTGGGCAAGTCATTTGCCTTGCAGATCAGCTGACCAGACACACACACACACACACACACACACACACACACACACAAAGAATCACATATACAATGCAGGCTGTACCATACACACGTGACAGGCTTGGATTTGTGTTTCAAAATCACTGACAGTATTGCATATACATTACACATACATGGAAATGATCAGAGAGCAGCAGACATGTGAGCTGTTGACAATGCCATGGTGTGTGTACATGCACTGGCGGACTAACGACTGGTAAATCGACTAAAGCCAGCTGTCAAACAGATCACATTTTGTTGTGTGTGTGTATGTGTGTGTGCGTCATTCAGCTTGAAATAGTAGCAAGTGTCAATAGCAATCTCCCTGAATGATAAGCAACCTCCCTCTCTCGCTCTATCTATCCATCTCACTCCCTTTTCCCCCCACACACTTGCATACTCATTCTTCCAACCCCCACCCCTCTCTCTCCTTCTCTTTCTCTCTCCCTTTCTCTCTCACTCTCTCTCTCTTGTCCTATCCATCCACCTGTCTTTCCTGAATGACAAAGGGAAGCACGTGTCTTCGGAGCCCCATAAACTCTGAGCGCGACACAGGAGGTTCCAGTGCCTGACCTGATTTGAATTTTAGCACGGGCCCTATCTAATTGTCAGCCCTCATCGGAGGATTCCCCTGCCTAAGAACACCTAGGCGGATCATCCCTCTGGAAAAGCCTGGGAATTCCTTGAAGCTGCAGCTCTCTCCGTGTAAAGGAGCTGGAGATGGGAGCACCTAATGAGTTTGCATTAGGGGAGGCCTTAAGGCATCTGCAGGGTTATCCAACTCACCTCGTACGACTTCACGAGAGACACGCCCTTTCTAATCGGATGATCGTACGACTCACCTTTACCTGCATGGTTCTACGAGGGGCTGTGGAGATTACCATCGGTTTATTATGATGTTACAAGACCATTACATCATCATCAACAACAGTAGAACTATAAAATAAGAAATGGTTTGTTTGTTTCCCGTGTATTTTCCGTTAATGATCAGAGGCTGCTGTTGTGAAATGAATTAGGCCTACTAACGACAATGACCAAGCTGGCGGTTATTGCCGAATATTTTCTATTATTATACCACACAAACAGTTCTGCTTTTTTATGTCTACAATTCAGGTTCTTTTACAATTTAATCATTTACACAGCTCAAACACAAAGAGGCTGTTCGAAAACCAAGAAATGTTTTTACTATTGCCATAATTAGACGGCGTCTCCCTATGCTTTATATGCGGCGAGAGCCACGATAGAGCAAGGAAGAAGGGAGATGCGGTTTTCCTCCTGCATCGCCGCTGGTGCCCTTCATAGTTTTTTTCATTTTTACAAACTTGTCCCTGATCTTCCTCCAACTCCTAATGCACTCCTGGACCTCCAGCCCCAGGTTCCCAGCGATCTCTGTCATATAGGGAACGAAATAGGAAACGTGATTTTAGCCAGGGGTGTTGGACAGCTCGGATCGGATAGTGAGAAAATTCAAGCGGTGCTCCAGAGGCCATCCGAGACCCTCGAGGGCTGTCCGAGGTGCTCAAAGGTGTGGTCCCACTTCAAGGAGGGCGTTTTAGGGCGTGCCTCGTGATCAGGGTCGGATAAGTATGTGGGGGCCTTTAGTGCCTCCTGAGGTAACAGGGCATAAAGTAGCATATGGTGGTTCAAGGGTGTGCACAAGTATTTTTAGCAGAGTCAGTAATTCTCAATAAATGGATAATTATGGCTTGTTTTTGCTTAAAAGAAAGGATATTGTTTTTTATATTAAAAATAAAATAAATGTTCTTATTGCTGTACCGGAAATGGTAACTTTCGTGTACCTATTTCTATTTATTTAATAGACTTTATTCTGATCTTTGTTCAAATAGATTTAAAGTATTACATTACTAAAGAATATAATACAGAACTAATGCAATATAATACAGAATTACTAGTATAGTTATATAGAATTATTAAACATCTGAATTCATTCTACAACACGAGCTTGATAGCTTACATTTAATATGGTACATCAAGTGACAGTAATTCATACTAATTGTCAACTTTTCCCCTACCCCTGCTCGTTGCGCACAGCTCTTCAAGACGGCACATAGTTTTCGAGCATTCCCGTTGTGCTTCACACCTCAAAAACCTTTGGGATAAAATCCAGCCACAGTCAAATTGCAAAAGCCATAGGGAGGCCAGAGTACTATTATCCGTTTGGGAGGAATGCCCAGCATGAAACTAATTACCTGAATATTATTTTGCGGAGGAAAAGGATGCAGTAAATAGTGTTTGTCACCGTTTAGATTAGGAACGAGTGGATGGCCAAGTCTAATTACAGACCCGGGGCTGTGTGGTAGGCCGGGGAGGAGAAGAGAGGAATGGATTTGGTACGAGCCTTTCCAAGAGTGTGTGCGCTCCATGTCTGAATTATAGCTGTCAAAAGAAAGCACAATGAGAAATGTCCTAATATTGTGAGATTACCTTTACCTGGTGAGGGCTTGCTGTTCAGGTGGGTTTGGAAATAGGAAGTCATGCAGCTGCAAGCTCTGCAGTGTGCCAGACACAGGCTGGAGACCTCTGGCTAGCAGGTCTAGGCTTGAGCCCATAAGCTTGAGGTTTGGTTATAGGCCTTCAAAACAGGAAGCCAGCTGGTGAATCTCTGCCTTTCACCATTACCCCGCTTGTGACTATTCTACAGAAATGTCTGATTAATTTCTTTGCTCTCCCCTCTCAGAATCGATGGCTTTTCCTGTATGTCCTGTGTTGTAGAAAAGGTGCTCAGTCTGGCTCTGCCCCGTGTGCTTGCTCGATTCAACTGTTGTGTTTACCAGTGTGGGTGTGGCCATTAGTTTGCGTTGGGGTTTGGATGTCAACGCTCTTGTTTACTGTGTGGGGATTTTTTTCATCCTCCTCCTCTTCCTCCTCAACAGAGGAAATGTGTGTGTGTGTGTGTCCTTGCACAACTCCTAACTGGTGTGTTCGGTCGACAGTCACACTTTTGTGATGAATGCTCATAGAATAGAGAAGGGTTTTTCACATAAGTTGTTATCACTTAACCCCTACCTAGTATATCTTTCTTATCTGGTATTGGGATCAAAAAGAAAGTAGGAGAGCTGTTTTACTGCAGTGTGCTCATGGTGCCATTTTTCACCGATGTGGAACTAGATAGCGTCACAGTGAATTTTTCCAAACTGTTAGTATTTTAGAAGGCGTTCCTTTGTAGTGTATCTGCAACTGTACTGTGCAGTTGAGCACTCGTCCTCAGAGGACTGGCTTGTAATGCCTATCCTTTGTAGCAGACAAGAATACGTTGCCATGCAAATAAACTTTGTTAAAAAGCTGTTGACATGCAAATAGCTTCAGATGAGAATAACAAGGCACAGTGAGGTCTTGCATCTCAGTATGGGGGATGTGTGTGTGTGTGTATGCATGTGTGTTTGTGTGTGCTGGTCCAGTCATCTTCTCTCTCACCCTCTCTTTCACCTTCTCTCCCTGACTACATGAGCTGTGTGTGTGTGTGTGTGTGTGTGTGTGTGTGTGTGTGTGTGTGAGGCCGCTGTGTACTAAGGATTCAGCTAGACCCCTGAGTACTCAGCAGGACGTGTGGCCCGTTTTAATCAAAAACAGAACAGAACAAGGAAAACAAAGAAAAAAAAGAACATCTTCTTGGACAGTCATCTAAAACACATATTATTTTGCCTTGAACTGGATGAGTTGCATTTGACTTGCAAATGCCATTACAAAACACCCCATGCCCCCCCCCACACACACACACACACCACCCTACCGTACGGACGATCCAGTACTCAACCCTGTGGAGCAGTGAGGCGGTGACCCCATGTGCTAACAGCGGGGGGAGTGCAAGGGCAGGTCCCAGTCCCGATTCAAGAGGGCCCGTGGTGAACTGAACCTCCCAAGTAAGACCCACTTCAAAAGCAGGAGAGACAAAACACAATATCCCATAACATCTATGGGCACTCTCTGCTAGTCACACGGAAAATTGGGGTGGGGGCACACTTCCCTAGTCCAACAGGGCTCCAGTAACAGAAAAGTCACGGGGGTCAGCTTCCAGGGAGTTGCGAGCACTGATGAAACATGTACGTTCCTCCTCGCTGTAACTGAAAGCTGCTTAGGGATAAATCCGTCTGCTCAGTGTTGACAAAAGACTATTAAAACAGCCACTGGGTTCAGTGATGAGTCGATGACATGAAGCCATGGAGCTAATTCATGGACCGAGGCATTCAGGAGCCTGGGTTGGGCATCTGGTGAACGTGTGTGTGTGAGAGTGTGTGTGTGTGTGTGGGTGCCGGGGGTACCTGTCGAATTCTGTTCTCTGTGAGTTCACTGTGGCAGCGGTCTGCCTTTCTGCTTCCTGCTTCCTGCTTCCATGAGGAGCCAATTAAAGCTGAGGAGGCCCCCATTTGGCTGAAGGGAGAAAACGAGAGATGAATGCATTCCACTTGCCCTGGTCAGTCAGGGATTTTGACTTTTTTTGAAAAGGTTTTTATTGTTTTAGGCTGTCTTGTGCGATTCAACTCAAGCTGGGGGAGGTGTGTGTGTGTGTGTTTGTGTGTGTGTGTGTGTGTGTGTGTGTGTGTGTGTGTGTGTGTGTGTGTGTGTGTGTGTGTGTGTGTGTGATTTCCACGTATGGGACTTGGGGTGTTCTTTTTTACCTTGCTGTTTTCTCTGTTCACTCTTGCTTTGAAAGGAGGGAGTTTTTTTTTCCCAAAAAAGACATCACCTCATATAACTTCCCAAGGAGGCTGCGGTTGTTATCTGAGGAGCATGTTGATGAGCTGGCACAGCCTGAGAGACAGACAGAGTAAGAGAGAGAGAGAGAGAGAGAAAGAGAGAGAGAGACAGAGACAGTGAGTAAGAAAGACAGAGAGTGAGAGAGTGAGAGAGAGAGAATAAGTCTTCCACTTTGTCTGCAGTTGGAAAAAGGCCTGGCAAAAAATGCAAACATTTTCTCCCCCTTCTCCCTTTCTTTCTCTCACTCTCTCTCCCTCTCACTCACTCTCTCACTTTTTTCCTTTCTTCCTTCCGCTCTGGTTGCGATCAGAACCCCTGATCAGGGCGATGCGGGTACACTTGTTTACGACGGTTGGTTAGGAAGAAACTGTTCTCGCCAGATGTTGGAAAACATCAGGCCTGCCATCGCATGTTATCAGAGGCTAACTATTTCCTTGGCCCCTCGTTGATGTTTTTTTTTCTCTCTTTTCTTTTTTTCTTTCTTGTTCCTTTTCTCCTCACTGTGGGTTTTATTGGATCAGGCAGTCCCAGTTCTTCTCAAGCCCACTGGATGTCGATCGCATTGCTGAGATTGTTCAGATGATATGTGTCAGAGAAGAGAGGTGGTTTCAGTGGTGGAGGAGTGTGTGTGTGTGTGTGTGTGTGTGTGTGTGTGGACTTTTAGGGTCATGGTCCTTGGAGGCCTGTAGTCGAGGCTGTGGTTTTATGGGGGTCTTGTGACAGCAGCCCACCCCTCGACAGACACATCATGAAGGGCCTGCACGTGTGCTGTATGTTTGCATGAACGCCCACACAAGCAGACATTCAGACTACAGTCAAAAACCATCTTATCTCCACACACACACACACACACACACACACACACACACACACACACACACACACACACATGCACCCACATACAGAAAACATACAGAGGAAAGCAATGCAAACCCTCACCTCCCTCCCTCTGCCCTTGTGGGTGTGGGCTCAGTCTGAAGGGCTCACTGGGTACTGTGCTTAAACAAATCAATGCTGTTGCAGATAGGCTTTCCCCCTCCCCATCATTATGAACTGTTTGCAGTGCAGAGTGCATCAATTTCTCTCTCATCAATTTCTCTCTCTCTCTCTCTCTCTCTCTCTCTCTCTCTCTCTCTCTCTCTCTCTCACTGTCTCTCTCGTTTCTCGTTACAGCCCTAGAGGAGTTTTTTTCCCCCTTCTATTTTCTTCTAGCACCTAGTACTTCCCTTGTTAACTATTCTCCACTGGCCCCCACCAGCCCAAACCCCCCCCCCCCCCCCCCCCTCCGGCTCCTTCTCCAGCCCCTCTTCCTCTGGAGGACAGAAGCAGGGTGGGATGGCTGGAGTCAGGGAGGTGGGGGGAAGGTGGGGCTAGGCACGGCTGCCTGATATCAGCCCTTGATGACAAGAGGATTAAAAACAAACAAACGGAGGCTGTGGCCATGGAAGCCTGACCCCTAACACACACACACACACACACTCACACACACAGACACACAGACACACACACACACACACACAGACACACACACACACACACACACACACACACACACACACACACACACACACACACACACACACACACACACACACACACACACACACACATCTCCCCCCAAATGCAAAATGATGAACAGCCAGTACACAGTTTCAGGGCGATGCCGGAGGCAGGAGAGGCTGAGTGCTAAACACAGTGGTGCTGGCTGCTGGTTTGGGGGGAGGTGTTAGGTTGCCAGTTGCCCTGCTGTGTTGTGTCCATGGGTTTCAGCTGTGAAAATGATAGCTCATAATGCAATAAAAGGAGGTCAAATAGAAGTGAGGAGAGGGGGGTAGTTGTGATTGACAGCTGTCTTAAGCAGATCAAAAGCCTGCAGCAACACTGATGGATTAGCGTTAGCCTGCAGTTGAAGTGCTTTGCTAGCCTACACAAAGAAGGCTAGCCATTTCTGTCAATGAGCAGAGGCTTGTTATTCTACCAATGGAATAAGATGTATGAATCTGTTATAAGAATGTAGAAACCAGATACCTGTGTTTGTGTGTGTGTGAATGTGTGTGTGTGAGTGTGAGCGTCTGAACTGACGACAAGCTGACTGAATGAACTGCAGCAGCAGCCAGAATTACCTCATCCATGTCTGCCTGGGATCATGGCCTGCGCTCATCGTTGTCGTCTTGACGCAAGTACACGGCTGTAATACTCTAAGCGGCTGTCGGACTGCTGAGACGTCAGTCGCCACATGGCCCCTTTCAGTTCCTGGAAAGTCAAAGGGTGTGCAGCACAGCGCAGCACTCTTGTAGAGGCAGTCATCTTCTAATGGGCTTATCTGTCCATGTGGCCAGACAGGAGAAGCCATGAAATAGTATGTGTGTAAGCCTGCATGTGTGTGTGCATGCGTGTGTGTGCATGAGTGTGTGTGCACATGTTTGTGTGTGTGTGTGTGTGAGTGTGTAGTAGCATGGGCGTATCCTGGTTATACTGACAGCAAACACGCAGCCTTATAAAATGTTACAGCACTCTCCCACGATCACGTGTTTGTGTGTGTATATATACATACAGTGTGTGTGTGTGTGTGTGTGTGTGTGGCAGATATTATAGGCGCCCGAATCTCCAGCTCTTTCTCGGAGAGCTGAGCACTGGAGTGTGAAGGAGCTCATCGGAATGGAACCGCGACGCGTTGCATTAACCCCCACGTGCGGCACAAACCCTTGCCATACACTCTGCAGATTACCCGGTAATGGCCTCCCGCTGGGCGGCTGTGCCAAAGACGGACACACCGTCTCCTCCCCACCCTTCACCTCATGTCCAGCATCTGATCATTCTGTGCTGGCCAGATCCAAAGGCCACGCACTATTATCCAGACCGTGGCCTCGTAACACTTGGCGTGTAGGTGTATGTTATGGCATCATGCTGGTGATAGCTTCTGTGGCATCCCATTTAGCTTAATGTTGTAGGGTCGACCTAGTCTGTACATGTTGGTTACGATACAGGGGTCATGGTGGAAAATCTTTATTTATTTTGTCAAAAATATTGTGTGTATATTGTGAAATATATATGTGTGTGTCTGTGTTGTGTGGGACACAAAAGCAAACTTGATAGTAAGGAATTAGATAAAAAAAATCCACTACCCAGTGAAGTTGGAGAAGTTGATGGACTATGTCTACAGCTGGCTCATACCCATGAAGATGGTTCGTTGGTTTTGCAGGAGAGTAGTTGTCACATGCTAAAGCTCTCATGATCCTTGAAATAACAGTGCTCTCAGCTTATCAAAACAAAGTGGAGGGCCACCATTTACTTCTATGTCAACATCAGTGAATGTGACCTTCAGGACTATTTTCAAGGCGCTATTCAGCCGCTTTTCAGCTCCTGTGGTTTGCTACAACGGCGCCTTTTTGATAATTTGGGCAGAGATGTATTCTTACAAATCTAAACACCTACATTTCTCTCTTGGGACTGTAATTTAACAAACCTAAATAGGTCTCTTGGGACTATAACTTTAACATAAAAAAGACTGCTTTAGCACTCTCTTAAGCACAAGTTGAAGTAGCAACCACATTTTGTCGAATTGTGTAACGATACTGAATGTGGAGTGACAAAAACAAGAAATGAATAAAAACAGGAAGCTTTAGAACTAAACTTTGATTTGCTCTTCTGCAAGAGACTCTGGCGAGATGGCCTATCACCACAGAGCTTATGGATTTAGTGCTGAACACCCTGGGGCAGTTGTGTATCATCTGCTATTGTCTCTGCGTGGCATACAGTGCAGTTGCTGGTCACGTGCTCATTGTAGACACAACAAACTTATGTTATGAGGTGGGACTTTGTGCCAGCTAAATTGTTGTCTGTGAGTGTTTTATCATTGGAAGTGTTTGCGAGTGTTTGTGTGTGTGGTACATAAATGCAGTTCATGTAGGTTTGCTCATGTTTTCGTGGGTGTGTGATTGTGTGTGTTTGTGTGTGTGCGTTAGGTCAAGCGTTCATGCAAGTACATGCATGTGTTTCCCTTGCCAAATGTGAGAGTGATTGCAATTTGTCCAACTGTGTGCATTTGTGTTAATCCATTACGTGTGTGTGTGTGTGTGTGTGTGTGTGTGTGTGTGTGTGTGGTGTGTCTGTCTGTCTGTGACAGACACTCATACCATCATCGCTGGAGTGACGGCAGCCACCCGAGGGTCATATTTTTGTCTTTCTGACTTTTACGTAACACGGTCTTCTGTGTGGCATTAATATTGTGTGCAGCCTCAGTCAGCTTAAAAGGGTGTGTGTGGGGGGGGGGGGGGGATCACACTTACGGTCTTACACAATCGCCGGTCATCCCAGGGCACAGGAAGTAGGGCATGGCAGGGCTAAAAACAAACGGCATGGAGGAAAGTGCAGAAAAAGTGAGTGAGAAAGAAAGAAAAAGAGAGGGAGGGAAGTCTTGTTTAGGAGTGTGTAAATGCAGAGAGATGTGGTGGTGATTCTCACATGGAGACCAGCAAGCAAAGACCGCAGCCATTAGTGTATGGAGATGATCTGCACTGCAGACACACACACACACACACACACACACACACACACACACACACACACACAGCATAGCATAGCACTCTCTCTCTAAAGGAACACACACACGCACTCACACACACATACACACACAGACACATGCACACAGACACAGAGAAACCCTTTGCATTTAGACATGCCTGTAGACATCGCTTTATCAGTCTATCAGTTCGCTGCATCATAGCCCATTACAGACCCATGCTGTTCTAACATGGTGAGTGATTAGAAGAAGCAAGAGGGGAAACCACTAGCGGTGGAGCTGAATTAGTGGACACGGGGTTTCTACCCAGGAATATGATAACATTCCGCAGTTACAAGATTAGCGACCCAGAAGTGAAAATATGGGCCTCGTGTGAAATAGTGTGCTTGCAAAAAAGTTTTTGGTTAACCAGGCTTGTGTGAAGAAGTGTGTTCAAATGTTGTGTAATGTCGCTGTTTTTTTCCTTTTTAAAATAAAACAAGGTTTTGCACACAGTACAGGGCTTAGTTTGCAAGTGGGGTCTTTCACAGTATCATAAATAGGTGCACCCCTCCTTATCATATTATTGGGTATCTCTGGCTATTTGATTTTGTATTACGGATTGTATTGACTTGGAGAGCTCGTCTAGGCATTCTTCTCGAGCAGCCTTTTCTTTCTCTTTTTTTTTTTGTCATTCTCTGAAGTTTGTCCTGCGGTAGTGTGTACATTTCCTCTTGGGCTTGTTAAAGGGGACAAAGTCCCAACGAGGCGTTCACAGTCAGCTAGGCTGAAGGGAGAAAAAAACAATCCCTTCCTGTTGGCCCCCCCTTTCACTCACACACACACACACACACACACACACACACACACACACACACCTAACCACACACAAACCCTCACTTACACACACACACACATACACACCTTCACTGATGTGGTGCTGATAAGAATGCAGGCATAGGGTAACTGAACAGGAAGGCCAGGGTCTAGCTTTGGAGCTGATGTCTCAGCACACACTCATGTTCATACTCACACATGCTCACACATATACACACGCACACACATGCACAGGCACATACACACATGCACAAACACACTCACACACACACACTCACACACACACACACACACACACACACACACACACACACACACACACCAACGCTCCGAACACACACATACACAATCAACACAGGAGACAGACTCACTCAGACTTGCTCAGAAACACACTCGCTGAAATTACATAGCAGTTTTTCTCATATCAAGAATATCAGTGACATACTAGCATTGGCACACTGAGGCTGATTTGAAGCCAGTTTCTTAGTTCTTCATGCACGCAAATATGCACCACAAAATATCATTACAACACAAACATTTTTGAAGCCATGACAGAGAGGCCAGCTTGTAGAGCCTGGGTGTTTCCTCGGATTTCTTGGATTTTTTTTTCTCTTCCTCTCCTTCAGTTGCATTTCTTCTTCTTCTTCTTCTGTTTTTTTTTCCTGTGTCATAGTTTGTTAAAAGAGGAACCAGTGTTCCGTGTAAGAATGGTGAGGGCAGGCAGGAAACAGATGTATTGTGTTGTGTTAGCGCGCAGAAGAACAGGGATGGGCCCAGTCTGAAGAGTGAAAGCAGAGTGATGAGAACACACACACACACACATACACACACATTCCCTCACTCTCTCTCTCTCACACACACACACACACACACACACACACACACACACACGCACACACACACACAGGAGTCATCGCAGGTCAGATGTTACTCACCACTCATTGTGCACAACAAAGTATGGTCCCTTTTCACTGTATTTAGGATGTCATGCACCCAACATGCATTAATACGTGCGCTATTGCTATTGTTATGTATACTTTTGGTCATGGTCAATACAATTCGTCAAGAGGGAGTGAGAACAGGGCCATATAGCAGAAAGGCCAAACCTGTGTTGCACAATGACGCTCCTCCTGAGAGACAGAGAGAGAGTGCGTGCGTGCGTGCGTGCGTGCGTGCGCGCGCGCCTTGGGCACGATGAGCTCCATCGCGCTATATTGATTCCATCTCCAGCGCTGCTGGGGTGCTGAATAACAAACAGCCTGGGCCAGAGCCTATGTTAATGTGTGTGTGTGTTTGTGTGAGAACATGGCACACACTTCTATAGCGCTGTTTCTATGAAGCCTAAAGCAGAAAACAACTGTGTGTGTGTGTGTGTGTGTGCGCGAGTGAGAGAGAGAGAGATAAAGAGAGAGAAAAATCTGGGAGTACCCTAGATACTATCATTTATACATGTTGGGAAAGAGGGTTGTCTTTTCTTCATTTTAGCCTTTCGAGTCTAATGTTTCTTTAGTGTCTAGGAGTTTTTGTTCGATTGTGAGTGTGAGAATGTAGTTGTATGTTTAAGCATGTTTAGAGTGTGTGTGCCTGTGTGTGTTTGTGTGTATGTGTGCCTGTGTGTGTGCATGCGGGCACATGTGTGAGCTATTGATTTGATTTGTAAGGAGAAGGATATTGCACTCCGCGCTTTTCCGTGGACTTGCTGCAGGGTGTTGACACTGCTCACTTTGCTTTAGATTGGGTGGAGTGGTGTGTATGTGTTGGTGTGTGTGTGTGTGTGTGTGTCGGGGGGGGGGGAAATCAGCCCATTGGTTTCTCATCTGTTCCCATCACAGCTGTTAGTACTAGTGCTCCTCTCCACCCCTATGATGTGGGACACAGAGAGAGAAGAGGTTCTCTGAAGTTCATTGTTTTACGAGCTCTGTTTTGTTGTTGTTGTTGTTGTTGTGGTTTGCACAGGTTGGTCGTCTAATCCAGTTCTAGTGTTTTAAAGTCAGGTGAGCATTACGAAACGCTTGACAGAGAGTCTCAGCTCTCAGCTATAAGTCACTCTGAGCTTTTGATTGGGCGACGATCAAACTCAAGCAACAGATGAATGGAAAGCTAATAACAACGTTAGCGAATGTGTTCCACCCACACAAAAAGACCTTGGAGCTGGGTTGGGATTCTTATTGAAATTAAATTTAATGAATGTTTCAATTATTGTGAAAATGCTTTCTTCACCATTTTGTGTCTTTTGCTTACTGTAACAGCTTTTGAAATTACGTTTGCACTCCCGACTTCCTCCCATTCCTTACTAAGCTGCTGTGTATGTGTGCCTCCATTCATATTGTGTGTGTGTGTGTGTGTGTGTGTGTGTGTGTGAGAGAGAAGGGGGCTCTGGTGGAGGTTCTGCTGTAGTCACGTGAATCTTATGTGACCACATGGGAGAGACAGAGCACGCTGTGTAATGATGCGCAAATACACACACGCACACACACACACTCTCACACTAGCGACCCGTTAGTCACACTCCCACTCTGTCCAGGCACGGCATCAGTCACCACAAGGCGCCTGTTTTCGTTTTTTATCCCTCCCCTCCCCTCATCCAAGATGGCCGCCTCTATGACACAGCTTAGGATTGGTTTGATATTGCCCTGCTCACAGTAACGAGATGAGAGGGACTGAGCGAGGTTGAGGGTGAAAGGTCCGCAGTAAAGCAGGCTGAGTGGATTTTGCGGCGGGCACAGCCTCTGTAGTAAGACTCTGTCTCCATGGTGAGTGACACAACTTGTCCTTTTACTAACCCCCTTTCTGTCCTGTTCTGTCCTTGGTCCTCTTCCACTGCACAGTGGCAGAAGCGTGCAGGACTGAGCACTGAGTGTTCTGTGCTAAAAATAACCTCTCTGCCCCATCCTCCATCCTTCCCGCACCACACAGCCCACACCCCACAAGGCAGGAGCCAGCAATGGCTGGTTGGGGGAGTGAGTGAGTGAACGGCCCTCCCATGGGTGGTAGCCACCTCTGCCGGATTCTGTGCGTATGTGTGTGAGTGTTTGGGTGTGTGGGGACTGAGGTGGCCACATACTCCTCTATGGCTACAGATGATATGACATGATGGCTATTCTTTACAGTTTACACGCAAGGAAGCAGCTTAGGGAAAAGAAACACTAGCAGCATCTCAAGGGGTCGTGTTTGTTCTCACTAGAGTCCAGTCATTCACTGACCCTGGGGTGGTCTGTAGCTTAGCTGCTACGGTAGAGCACAGCACCAGCAGTGCTGAGGCAGGCTATTTTATATATTATTATATATTACATATTTATAATATGTTTTTATATCAAGGAGCACAGGTATGCCGATAAGGTAGGCTACGTTGGCACTACACTGCTACCAGCAGCATAAAAGTACCAACTGAATGTTTTTGAAATATTTTCTCAAAATTGAAAGGTGCTGAAACCGTAGTGCCTTTCCTTTCAAATGCGGTAGTGTCTTATTTCTTCTCCTCTCCTGTCCTCTCACTTACTTCTCAGGCTACCTTTCTCCTCCACAACAGCTTGTATCCTGTCAGAAAAGGTGAGCTTAATTTGAAGGGCACTCACGCCATAATAGGGGCCAGCTGTTTGACGCAGAATTGTTAAAAAAATGAACCAGCCGCTCCCTCTTTCATTTTTAATTTTCAATTCCAAGTGTATCCTCTCAACCCTCTTAACTTCAATCTCTCATTAGCCACTGCTATTCGACGAACCTTTCGCCTTAATTAATGAACCTGTGTTTTTTTCCCCCTACCTTAGCTCGACTGCTTAGAAAAAAAACATCAGCTGCTAAAAACATTCCAACAAATTGTTGTGTACAATTCAAGACATATTTCCCTCCCACTCCCCCCACCTTCCACCCACACCTCATCTGACTCACTTGTCAAAAACAGCTTCCATGATTAATGGGTTTAATATGCCATGCTTCACAGGCCAACAAATTAATTAGTGGCCTTCATAATGTGCTTTAAAAATACTGTTGTGGTTCCGCTGAGAAGCTGATGGGCTGATGAATGGACTAGCCCCATGCAGCGTTCCTTCCGCAGTACCCACAGCGGAGAGCTGTAAGCGCGGTTAGCATGATTAGCGGTGCCTAGCATGGTGAGAAGGCGTCACGCAGTGCGATACTGTATTGTACTGTATAATATCTTTTTTGTACCCGTTGCTATGTTTCCTTCTCATTTGGCCTCCATTGAGTGAATACAGGCGTATCTATAGCTTAGCGATTTCTAATAGGGGTATTAGAAAGGTGGTGTGATTTAATGTAAGCTGTACTTACAAGTCATTCAGCACAGTCTAAGTTTGTACAGCAGAGTGAGGTGTTTTCAGGCAAGCATCACCACAGGAACCTGAGATGTTTTTTTCTGCATTTGTATGGCTGTTTGGTCAAGGTAGCCCTTCAGTCTGCAAATGCTGGTTGTAAAGCCTTAAGAAGTATTGACTGTGGGGGCATTAAGGTCATGTTTGTGTGTGCACTCCATTCATTAATGATAGGAGTTCAGACCTTGAGCTAAAAGGCAAGGTTTTGATTATCTCTCTTCATGCTTTGAAAAAGAGTTGTTAAGCTATCCGGGAGTGACAAACTAACCTGTTCAGCTTTGCCAACACTGTGTTACAAACCTTACCATGTCTTCCTCAGGTGTAGTGCACTACACACATTAGCCTAGCTGGTCACTGAGACCAATCGCATCCATTTGTATGTTGCCGGTGCGATGCAAAGGCTAATGACGACGACATTCATGTTCATTAGCATAAAGACATCAGTGGATCAGCAGACGCCTCAGGACTGTTTAACATGCATCTCACCAGCTCCTGTGCATCAACGGCAGTGCACATAATAAGGCTATGCACTGTATCTCGATATCACTCTCTGTCTCCCTCTCTCTGTCTCCGTATTGGGAAGTGTTGGCAGAGGCAGAGTATGTATGGAGATGGAGAGGAGTATAGACTCACTGTGAAGAGCAGGTAGAAACGTGGTCCTCGGAATCCATCGACTGTGTGAATTCCAGCCGGTGGGTGAGCGGTTAAATTAGCACCCACTCGGCGCTGAGGACTGTATATCTGTGCTTTAAATACAGTCACTTTTCTTCCCCCTCACACAACCGTTTCCATGTGTTTCCCAGAATTACCCCTCAAAGCAAAGGAAAAACAAACACACTTTTTGCTAACTGAAGCCTTATGCCTTCTACACGAAATAAGACATCCCTTCATATTATCCTACCCTCCGTGATCATAGTTTAGTTTCTGGTGAGAACAAAGGCTTACAAATGAATAAGCAAATATAATAAAACAACTAAAACTCCCATCAACGAAGACTTTAGTTTCCAACATGTTACTGTATGTTGGTTTAAACTATATGATAATGGCGTGCTGGAAATGCGGCTGTGTTAAAACAGTCATGTGGGATTTCCGAATGAATACAATGACAGAAGAGCGAAAAAGGAAAAGAAAATGAAAAGAGAAGAGAAATTACAGGGACATATAATGAGCATCATCGTCCTCTTTGCATGGAACAAGCATACAAAGACCTCCTACTCATCCTTTCTGGGGCACGGGGGAATTGTTCCTTTTTCTTGCACAGCTTTTCCCAGTCGCTGTCTGTCAAAGTGATTGTCTTTCTTCCATCGATGCGCTGTACTATAGTTGGTATTGTTAAAGGTAGTCATCTATTACCATTTATTGAAACTATTTTTCAAACGCGTTTACTAGTTTTATTGTGTTGTAGCGAAACATTAAAATGATTAGAATGTCAAATTGTTAAATGTGTACATATGCATGTACGAGAACTGGATCCATCATTAATAATTTTTCTGATATGTGGTTTAGAATATACATTGTAAAGATGAATGTATGCTGACAGTGGAGTTAACCACCAGTTAATTAAAGAGGTTAATCCCCCATGTAATTTTGTTGACATAGACTGCCTTTATCTCTAGTGTAATGCCATGGATTAGGGTATGCTCATGACACCAGTTCTGGTGTAGGATTGAATGTAGAAGAACTGTCTGAAGAAGAAGTGTCTGAACCCGGTAATTGCATCACCAACTCCACTCAAAAAGAAATGAAGACACCTGTTGATGCTTGGATCATAAAAAAGTCTGTCAGTGAGAAGGACACATTGCCTCCATGAGGCTGTGTAGAGCGTTCTCATGGCAAAGAGTGACTTTTGCACAGTGGCCTGGGCAAGCAGCAGTGGCACAGACCGCAGGGTCCGTGCGGTGATCCCACCCTGGAGCAGTATGCGAGTTATTCGCGCAGTCGGCTGCCTCTCTCTCTCTGATTGGAAACGTATGCGGGGCCCTCGACATGCGGCAGTGGGCTGACACCATACACCACACACCACACACAAAAACACACACACACACACACACACACACACACACCCTGTGGACTGCCAAGTGCAGCCTGTTCACATGCTGAGAGTCCTGCAGTTGCCTCCAAACGCCTGCTAGAAGGGAGGGAGAGAGACAGCAAGAAGGAGGAAAGGAGAGAGAGTGGAGGACACTCAAAGAGGGGTAATATTTAGACAGCTGCACATGTAGTGCCCTGTCGTCCAGAGATGGTTGGAGTTGGAGTATGAGATGGGGGTAGTGTGAGAATGTAGGTGAAGTAGAGGGTGGGGTGTGTGTGTGTGTGTGTTGGGGTAGGGTGAAGTAGAGAGTGGGGTGTGTGTGTGTGTGCTGGGGGGGAAGGGTGGAGTGGAGGGTGTTGTGTGTGTGTGTGTGTGTGTGTGTGTGTGTGTGTGTGTGTGTGTGTGTGTGTGTGTGTGTGTGTGTTGGGGGGGTTATTTGGTATTTTTGTCTTCTTAGTGAATCCTGCCAGACCAGACAGTGTCTGTCTGTCATATTGATGTCATCACTCTCCTCCTTTAGCCGTACTGTTAACCCAGGATGTCTGTGGCATGCATCTTACAGCGGGTGGGGGTTGGGGTGGGGTGGGGTCTTGGGGGGGGGGGGGGGGGGGTGTCCATAAATACCCATAAATAAGGGGCGTGGGGGGGCAGGGGGGCAGCGGACCTCAATGGCATCCCAGCAAGTGTGGCGGCGTGGCGTGGGTGGAGTCATGGGAACCGTAACATCTTTACGTCCATGTTCAGAGGTGCGGTTAGCTTCACGCATGGAGTCCTTGTGAAAGCTACTTGGCTTGTGTAACTTCACTTAAGAGGCCTACAGCAACCAAGGTTACGGGCTAAACTACCAAAGATCATTCTTGCTGTTGCTAAGTCTTTAGCTCAGATAAAGCTGAGCTCTTCCTAGGTCCAGTGAGACAGAAAACTCTGTACTTTTATGCTCCCAAATACATATTTTTATACTGAATTGTTTTAACCTAGCTTACCTCACTGTGGGCTTAGCATAGAAAATAGTTTCTACTAGACGTCTAAAGAGGCGTCCAGCTCGGAAAACATGTTCCTTGAGAATCTTCCGTTGAAGGCCTGCATAGAGAGCACGTGAGTGATCCTGTGAGAGTCTGTGCAGTGAGGCCCCTCGTCGGTCAGAGCCCAGACAGATAGTTGTCTGCAGTCTGGCGCTCCACAGACCAGAGACATGTTTTTTTTTTTTGGGAGACGGCAGGCGAGTGGCGCGACTGGGCTGAGAGAGAAAGAGAGAGAGAGAGCGAGGTTATCTCAGTTCGAGTTAAAGAGTAAACCACTGTGGGTTGCGCCTGCCACCTTTGTTTTCCTTTCCTTGTCAGTGGGGAAAGTGGATTTTTCCTTTCAGTCAGTGCCGGTTATGTGGTAGTTTTCCGTAATGGTCTCGCTGAGCTGAAATGTTGGAGGATAGAAAACCTATAGATTACATTTAGGACAGAAAAATGCTGGTGTGTCTGCACATTTCATCCAGAGTATAGCCTCTGTTTATATGTCCAAATGTTGGTTAAGAAGCAGAATTCCCACCTGGCTGTTACAAAGGTGGTGTCATGTCAGGCTAGTATTCTCGGTAGGGCTTTAAACCATTGAATTCTTTGGAAATATCACCGCAGCACAAGTTTCCTCTCCCATTAAGAGGTATTCAGAAGTCAGTTCATTGTTAACAAAAGTGTCTGTGTGGTTCTACTAATCCTCTAATGAAACATTTACACACAGTCATCCTATCATTGTGAAGCAGAATTCACTATGTGTTGAGGTGTTTACCCACTACTAGGGGACATGAGCTGGGTTTTACACCACCTTCAGACAGGTTCGTTCAGAAATAGCTCATACGCCATGCAGCACCACTGGTGCACATAACAGATGGCTCTATTGTGAACTGGCAGATTAGAATCACTTAACTGGTGTCCTATAGGTCTGCACACTGTGGCAATATGAAGTTAAACAGGGACGCTCGGCCATTTAAAATAAGGCTCAGCTTGTATTAAATTCCCCATTAATAGTCTCGGCATGGGGATCCCATATGTAGAGTGCCTCAGACTGTGTCTGTCCGCTGCTGCCGACTTCAAATATTCATACCCAATTACAACTGCCACAGAGTTCAAAGTGTAATAAATCTTCAAGTGACATTTTATTAAAAGTCAACGGCAGGGCTCAAATTGAATTTGTTTGCATCATGGCCACGGTTAATCGGAGCCTTTAAAGTTTGCGACTCAATTAGTTCTGGATGTGTATGTGTGTGTGTGTGTGTCACTGGTGTGTCTGTGTGTGTCACTGTGTGTGATATTTCTCCTGGTCCATTTTCACCATCCACTCACACTCAGTGGGAAAACATACACGCACACACACTCACACACACACACACACACACACACACACACTCTGACATGTCCGACATACGTAGAGACGTAAGCGGCACACAGTATCTTAATAGAGCCGTATGCTCCTCGCCACTATCCACATAGTGGGAATTCTGCGAATGGCACAAGGAGGTGTCATATCTAGTCTGGGCCACCCTGGCGTTTGCAGCGAGGTCTTTTTAATCATTGACATGCTGCGCCACAGTTGTCCGCTCAAAGGACACGGGCCTGACCCAGCCTCTCTCATTTACCACCGGATTCTCAAAGTGCTGATGCAATTAGGAAAAAAACAGACACAAAGATTACACGCGATCAGTGCGCTGAATTTTAATTGTTTCCTGGCCGCCACTTTATCATTATGCACCGTAATACGCTGGTTTCGTGGGCTTTATGGATTTTTTTTTAAAATGAAGTGCACATATGCATAATGATCCTTGTTCTGTGTCTAGATGGGAATTGGATTTAGTGATAATGATGTATTATGCGTAAGGTAATCATACTTTATTTATGTGAAATGAGAAGCTTGGAGGAGCTGCTTTGCTGCTGGGAAAGTAAACATGCTCTGGTTAATCGTGCGTCTCTTCTGCTTTGTGTAGGCGTGAACAGGGACCCAGAGCGATGTAAACGAGGCTCTGCAGAGCCGAGAAGACTTGAGCATCCCCAGGTAAGACATACTGCATCAAGTCCGCCTCCTTCTGCCTGCCTATCTGCATTTATTTAGTACAATTGACCTACCAAGTCCTGATTACTAACTACACGGATTCAGGCTCATTGGAAAAATGCTCCCATTTTCCCATTTCATACAATATCTCCAAACCAGTCTCTACTTACACAGATTCACACACACACACACACACACACACAAACACACACACACATACACACACACACACACACACACACACACACACACACACACACACACACACACACACACACACAAACAAACATATTGTTTGCTTACACACAAAGAGATGGCATGCAGGCCCCTCTGGAGTGTATATCGTAAGAGTTAGGACACACCCTGCCATCATTTTTATTTGCAACGCAGTGAAATACATCTTGTCTTCCTGGGTGCAGAAAACCATGAATTATGGCTGTGAAATTGGTCCACATTACATCATTGTTTTCACTAAATGTGTGAGCTCTGAAACGTTGTTTGGCGCTTATGTTGCAATGAGGAGCCCCCCCACACAAACACACACACATTTGTACACACTCATATACATGCAGTTTCTTTCTCTCTCTCTCACACCACACACACACACACACACACACACACACACACACACACACACACACACACACACACACACACACACACACACACACACATACATTCAGACACAGAATCCCAACAGTGGTGCATTTCTCCAAATAATTTATTTAAATACTGCTGAGCACACAGCAGGAAGGTGAGTGATTTTAGTTGCATCTGCAGTATGCTAATCAGATGCGCTCCGCTCCGCTCTCCTCTGCCCAGGGACATCTGGGAGCCCGTGATTGCTCAGGGACACTAAACTAGCCGGCTCCACCAGCTCCATAGCCACGCGGCTCAGAGGTAGTCAGTGCAGGAGAAGGAGAGAGGAGAGGAGAGGAGCGCGAGATAGAGGGAGGTGTGTGTGTGTGTGTGTGTGGGGGGTGGGGTGCAGTGCTGAGATTTGATTTCCATTTTGTTATTTCTCTTTAACCAAATGTTCTTATCGGAGCCCTTGAGCAAAGCATGCAAACAATCTGGCCTGTGTCTTTTTCGAAGCAGTGTCACATGGTGCGCGCCAGCACTTTGTGTGTGTGTGTGTGTGTGTGTGTGTGTGTGTGTGTGTGTGTGTGTGTGTGTGTGTGTGTGTGTGTGTGTGTGTGTGTGTGTGTGTGTGTGTGTGTGTGTGTGTGTGTGTGTGTGTGTGCGCGGCGCTGGAATGCCTGTCCTGGTATTTCCTGAGGGTTTGTAAACATACAGGCACGGTCACACACACCACCAAACACACAAACTCACAGACACGCACTGAAGGATAGACACACACATGCGCATGGATGGACTGTAATGCTCACAGTGCAGGGTTGATTTCAACAACCCCATGTTTGTCACAATGAGAGCACAGAGATCTGTGTCATCTCAAGCACTATCTGTCTAACACACACACACACACACACACACACACACACACACACACACACACACACACACACACACACAGAATTAGTGCATTTGGAACATTTCTAGCTCATTTTATTTACCCCCTGTTGCTAGGCAGTCGCTACGACGATGATAACCGGCCTCTTTATCTGGGCTGTGATTATGAGTGCTGAGGTCATGACGCCCTATGGAGAACTAGCTAGCACAGTTTACTAATCTTGTCTTCCGCTTTGTGGCCTGGCTTGAACCCTGAATGACAAATATTAAGGAAGTTTGTATTTTACAGAACACACACACACACACACACACACACACACTCACAAACACACACACACCCCCCCGCCCTGCAGCACTCACCCCTGGCCTGCCATCTACTTTAAGATACAGCATGTTCGTCAAACCGAGATTAGATTGACGTCGTGATCTCTCAAATCAAATCAAAAGCGCAGCCTGTGGGACCCGACGTGGCACCCAAGGTGGATTGATTCCAAGTTGTGCTCAGAGAACTGTGTTGTGGAGCAATCACTGCAACCGGAAGACAGATTGGTTAGATGTATGCTAATAGATATAATAGCGCCTGATCATGGTTAGCCAGAGTGCTCTGACTAATTCGGTGAACCAGTCATAGCACTTCTTCTACCTACCTCATAGGGGCCTTTTAACTGTATAAATTCTGCAGCTTGCAAGCACAGAGCACAAGCCATGTTTTATCTAGTGTATTTAAGCAATAAGCCTGTCTTTTTCAGGCTTTGTGATGTAATGTAACCAGCTCTTTGTTTTGTGCAGTTGTTAGGTGCCAATTGCAGAGCTGTATCTTGGCTGGCGTGTGTTAATCTCAGATTCAATAGAGGAACGTGTATGGCTGGATTATTTGGCATCTCAGCGGGAGATGTAGGTCAGCTGGAAGAGTCCATTTCCTCTAATATCCTAATCCCCATTAGTTCTGCTTTTGGCCACAACTGCAGCCCAAGGGCGAATGTGTGTTTGTGTGTGTGTTTTTTTGTGTGTGTGTGTGCAAGGCAAGAGAACACGCCAAGTTGGTGAATTGTGATATTCTATCCTTGTGATGTGTGTATGTGTGTATGATTTTGTTTGTGTTTCAGTGGATGTGTTAGCATGTACGGCACGCAGTCCATCTGCTTTGTGTCACACATCACTTTATTTTTAGGTTAAAAAAGTTTTGATATTATTATTATAATAATAATTAAAAAAAATATTGCATTGCTGATATTGTTTTAGTAGTAGTATAATACTGATATATTTAGAGAGAGAGAGAGAGAGAGAGAGAGAGAGGTGTGTAAGAGTTTAAGAGAGACTACATCTGTGAGGTGCGTTGTGCGGTGAGGTAAGTCATGCTCTTGGGCCTCCCGACAGGCCCAGACTGTTTTTCAACACGAATGACGAAGCTCGGCACGGTTTCACCCAGCTTAGCCCGTCGACCGACCACAGCCTGGATTGGCATTCCCATACATCAGGGTCTACTCGCTTGAGGGTGTGTCTTTAAGTAAGGGATAAAGGCCGCCTAGGTGTCCCGACTTACACAAACATTTACCGAAGTGGAGGCAAAAAACTCCACGACGCAAAGCGTCACATTTGTTTCGTCTGTTTATATCCCAGTTGCCAGACATGTATTTAAGTATGTATAACATTAACCCAGAAAGGAAACATTGGTTTTGTCAAAAAAGAAACCAACCGGTTTCGTTTCCAGGATAGCACTTATTTCTTTAGTCAAAGATAACAGAGATTGATTGGATTGATTCCATTATTTCTAAACCCAAATCCTTGCTTAGATTAATGTTAGCTGATTCTAATTCTATGTGGGCTAGCTTGCCAGCTTGGAATGCACGCAGCATGGAATTTAATGAGTTCATACCACTTGTCACAACAAGATAATTTGTTTATTCTGTTAATTCAGTGTCTGCTTAAACACACTCATTGTGATGGAAATGTCGATGGGCAATTTACCATTTAATACCGTTGTTATAGTAACTATTCCATGTCTCTAGATGGAACACTTTAAACAGTTCTGCTTGATACATATCTTGATATACAAAAATACAGACACGCATGCCAAGTGCTGAATGATGACAGTGCCAATCACAAAGAGCTTATCTCTGACCAAAACAAGCACTGTGCAACTTGTCTTGAAAATGCAAATTAGCTCGTCACGGCTCAGCGCGGCCAAACGTGTCGATGGAAAAAACCCTGTGTGTGTGTTCTGATGGCCTGTGGCTGCTCACTCACTCACTCACTCACTCACTCACTTACTACCTCAATGGCTGAGTGAGTGACGGGGGGGAATCAGGGCTTTCCCCTGTGGTAACCAGCAACCACTCACAGAGCACTCAGAGAACAGCACAGCAGTCTAGTTGCCTGCCATGCAGCTTCACTGGCACTAAGTGAGCACTAGAGGAGTGTGCCAATGACAGTATTTTAAAAGTCAAGTCAAGTCTTAGATTCATATGTGCATCTTTGACATGGTAATGACTAAATGTAGAGTTCAAGCATTTGTGAGACCGAATAAGAGCTCACAGAGAGTTTGAAATGTAGTCTGCCTCTCTCATGTCTTTTTTACCCTCGTTGTCAAGTAGAAAGGAAAACGTTCCTCAAAAGGTGACAAACTGCTGGGAGTGGACAGCTTTGTCATGTCATAATAAACATGTCTTTATTAATAGCTCGAGATTAGGATCTCAAAACCACACCACACCACACTGTCTCTGGCTTTAGCAGGGAGGCAACTATATATCAGAGGATTGTGCAAGTTCAAGTGGAGTGAAATATTTGACACCGTTCATGGCTTTTATTTGTTATGATCAAAGTGACGGTGTGATGATGAAACCACTATTGCATGCTGAGGGAGGTCCTGTGATTGATGAGCCCTTCTCCTCTAGTTTACCATCCTGACTTCACCAAGTTTCTAGACTGGACGTATGAGGACAACTTGGCAGAGAAGTTTAGGCTGAATTTTAATCTGTGCTGTGCTGTGTGTGTGTGTGTGTGTGTGTGTGTGTGTGTGTGTGTGTGTGTGTGTGTTTACAATGGGCATCTCAGTCCTAACTTCGGGACTCTAAGAGTAATTCACAAAGTCTCTTAGCGCAAAATGTAGCACCTAAGTCTGTGAGAAGTAGCCAAGAGGACTTTTAACTCACAAAGACCAATTCCCAAAGGAATTTCTTTAAAAGATACTGTATCAGTCTTGATGGAATAATTAGCCTACGGTGCTTGTGAGGGATAAAACAAAAAAGCCGAAACAACCCCCTCAGTGGCAAAATTGAATACAATGTAGGATTGAACTATTGTAACATTAAACTAGCTCCTGTGCACACATGTGTCATTATACAGAGGCATTTTTAAAGCTCTGGGAGATACTTTGTTGACTAAGTCATCCATGTCTACTCCGAGACATACGGCACAGACCTGTCACTCATCAGCAAATCACAGAGGTCATTGAAAGCAAACTCTTGCATGGGACTTGACGTCAGCAATAGCAACATCTAAGCAAGAGTCTTTCTCTTAGGAGTTCCCGCTTTTTCTTGGTAAAAGTTGGTCTCAGCAGAATAGGATTTAGGAGAAAACTTTTAGTTAGAAACTTTTAGTTAGAGACTTTTAGATAGATACTTTTAGTGGTAAGGTAAAATGCTATGTGAATACTGACCCAGGAATGTCTGGCTATCCAGATGAGTGCAGGCGAACAACATACATTTTAGTGTGCATGTGGAAATCCATTTCGTACAGATGTTTTGTCATAAACTACAAGCCCTCTCAAGAAGGCAGAATTCATGGTGATGTCTCCTGGCTGGATCCAGATGTGGTGACGGTGTTTTGTAATTGAAGGGAGACTTGTGAGGTTCAGGTGTCTGTGCGTGTGTGTGTGTGTGTGTGTGTTTGTGTGTAGCATGGGTCGTCGTCTGTGGCAGCTGGGGGAGAGAGAGAGGAGGACTGGATGTGTATCTGTGGACATGGGGGTGGGAGGGACGGGGAATGTCTGTAAATAGCCCACACTGCATGAAGCGCAGGATTTCTGGAAGCAAGAAGGAGTGTGTGTGTGTGTGTGTGTGTGCGCAGTTGTGACCTCCTTGGTGCAGACACTGCTCACATTCCCAGTGCGAGTAGAGGACTGTGGTCGGTCACACCAGGCTGTTCCCTGTCTCTTATCCAGGTCAAGTTTGATGCACTGGGACTGTGTAGGGTCTGACACTAACACGCACACACACACACACACACACACACACACACACACACACACACACACACACACACTGGACTGTAGTAGCCTGTTTTCTGTCCTCTGATCCATGTACCTTGAGAATGAATGTATTTGTTTAATTCCTATAAAAATAATATGAAGGAAATGTTTTGCTGGAAATGTCCAACTTTGTCTCACAGCTTTGCAGTTTGACCTTCCCTGTTTTTTAGGCTTTGATTATGCAACCGCCTTATTTTTAGGGAAAACCACTTTAGCAAATTTGTTTTTAGCCTTAATCTGTTGACGGAACCTAAGCCACCAGTCTGCGTAAGAGTTTGATAGAGGGAATGATTCAGAGAGAGAGAGAAAGAGAGAGATAGAATCATAGAGAGAGGCAGGAGGGGATATAGGCAGAGAGAAGGAGAGAGAGAGAAAGATAATCATAGAGCGAGGCATGAGGGGAGATAGACAGAGAGAAGGAAAGAGAGAGAGAGAAAGATAGAGAAGTAGGTCATTGATTTGGAACTTGGACAGTGATTATGTGCTGCCCTAGAAATGTGCTATAATCGGAGCTCTTTCATACCAAAACAGCTTTTCCCCCCTCTTCCCCATCTCCTTTCTCAGTGGCAGCCATTTCAAGGGCAGGATTACAAGTCATCTCCAAGCACCAACACCATATGAGCTGGCCCTTCAAAGAGCCGTGCGGTTGACATACTCAACCTCTTGTTTGTACGTAAACGTTTTGGATGTTTAACGTATGTAATGTACGCTTGAAGGACTGAAGTCAAGAGTGGAGCAGGTAGCAAGGTAGCCTCCTGGGCTTCGGTTGCGATTCGTGGATCGAGCAATTTCGTTTTTAGTCTGAGCACAGGGGAGTCACAATGCGCCTTCTGTGTACAAAAGCCACAAAGGTGGTTGTTAAGACAGGCAACAGATAGCGATAGTGAACTCCCCTTGTAGCCAGACAAAAGGAGAAATTGTTGCCTGTCATAGGCAAGGAGGTGTGTTGTCACCTGACTGTGTTGTTTAGTAAAGGCCTCGCCTCCTCTAAGTGTTAAATTCTAACAGCCTCGAGAGTGCCTTCTCTCAAGCACAGCAATAGTCGGGCATGTGTTGGAGTCCTCATACTTACTGTACTTAACGCTTCACAGGTTGTGTCTTCTAGCCACTGTAGATGTGTCATAGATGTGCCCCCCAAGTCACACTTTAGCTTTTGCGAGATTCTTAACAGGTCTCATATTACATTACTGCAGTGTTGCATTCTTCTGTAGGAGCTGGCAGGTAGAAGAGAAGCACACATTTGTCTGAGCATCTGTTGCGCCCCTTTCCCATTTGAAAGAGTACCTTGCAGCTCGGTAGGGCAAACTGGGATGTGCTGGGCTTTCCCAGGTGAACTACAGGCTTGGCTGTCCTGTAAAGGGTTGGGGGGGGGGGGGCAGGCAATGGGCAGAGGGAGGGAGGGAGGCATAGAAGCATTGATGTTTTATGGGAGTTTTGCCAATGTAGGCGAAGGCCATCTGGCTTCTTCAACGAATCACCATGCGATAGGACAGACAGACAGATAGAAGAGAAGAGAGGGGTGAGAAATAAGATTTGAGGAACTGGGGAAGCCGATGAAACCTGCTCTAAAGCCACAGATTTACCTCCGCAGTTGATGTTCAGTCCTTCTACTGTCTCCATGGATTTGTAAGAAAAAAACAACATTTGAATGGAGTTTATTTATCTCAGGAAAATCACAGACTGTGAAAACAACAAAATAGATAAATCGCAGAGCGTTTTGTAGGGGGAAGTACTCTCAAAGACAATGAAATGAGAGGCAATTGAGCACATTTCTGTTGTAGGGAATTGTGAGATTGTGTTCCCTATCAGTGTCTGTGTGTGTGTGTGTGTGTGTGTGTGTGTGTGTGTGTGTGTGTGTGTGTGTGTGTGTGTAGTGTGCTCGAGGAAGTCTCGAGGTCCGGTTATGTGAGGTGAACCAGGCCTGCGTGCGCTGGTGACAGGGTTGTGGTTGACAGGGCACATGGCCTGCGATGCATGGAGCAGACAGGGAGTCTCCCTGGCGGGGGGTAGTCCATGCTCGGCACGCCCGAGGATGTCATGGGTCACCATCCTCGTTGCTCATCCAGCCAGCCCTGAAATAGAACATCGTGGACAGCCACAGACTCTGGAGACAGAGCTGGGCCACAGTCGGCCCTAACGTTCTGGACCAGCTTTTTTTTGCCACATTGATTCACCTGACCTTCTCCTGAGTCGGACTTACTTTAGTTACGACCGCCGCTGCACCTCCCCCAGCCCTTTTCACCAACTTATTTGGACGGCGATATCATAAACTTACACTTTGGCATGAAACTGGGTGTGGTTGTAGCACCACATGCCTGATATAGAATATGAGGTTTCTGTGCGTTTCCCTCCATGCTAGTATCCCTTCAAGTGGGGTAGGCTCAAAGCACTTTTTGGACAATAGCTTGAAAACAGTTTTGCCTAAAATTATCAGATTTTTACGGCAAGCTGACCTCTGGGAGGTGCATTACCCCACCTCATTACAATTCCTTTGTGGAGAGGCACCACCTAGTGAATAATGTTCAAATCAAAAATCTAGCACTTCACTAGCCAATGTCTTGATGTTAAGGTTCAAACGTCACAAAATATAAACCCTGCATCACTACCATATTCTTTGAATGCACAATAAATGTTGTGACATTTCGTCTATAGGGGGCGGTGCAACTAACTAATTTCAATATCTTAAGAACTGCTTATGGTTAAGTTTTGAAATTGGAATGCTTACACGTTACATTAACATTTACTCGATATTCACATTTCCTAAAATTTAATTTGGCTCGCTCAACAAAATAGATGCCAACGGCCAATCAAAATACAGAAGCCAATACATGCCTGTGTGAAATACCAATCTTAATGAAATTTTGTAGGCACATTCATACTGGCAGATAGAAGCTATTTACCCAATTTCAAACAAAGCAACATCTTATGGCTGATGTCACAGGTACTTTTATCAGCTTTTCACACCCTTTCAGTGCAGTCCCTTTCAGTGTAAAGCCACCACAACCACAAACTATTGTTCCTTACATTTTCACTCAGAATAAGATGTAAAGAAGATTTTTCAATCGTTACTTAAAACCGTCATTATTCAAGATAACACTTTTCTTGGAACGAAAAATATATTGTTAACTCACTTTGTTTGTTCGTTTGCTCACCTTCTCATTTTCTCCAGCAGTCATCATACACAACACTATGTGGTACGTCTATGCACAGATTTTTATCACACACTGCATACATAAAAAGCAACATTCACCATCAGTGCTGTCAAAACAAGTCATAAAGATTATAGCGGTCAATAATCAGATTCTAGGGGTTTGTGGCTGATGGCCAATTCCTCTGTGATTACTGAAAGACTACACTGGTAATTGCAATTGGTCAGATACTTCCCTTAAGTCCAATCGAATTGCTCCAGTCTGATGTACTGTTTTAATATGGTGTTTATACATGGATATAATTGAGCCATTAGTCAGATGATTAAATGATTGTTGGGTTGTAAGTTCATTGATTAGTGGGTCATGAGACTGAAGGGAGAGCAGTAAGAGCTTACATTTTTAATGAGTGCTTTTACAAATTATTAGGCTTCATTTTTCACATTAGCTCTCTATGGGTACTAAGCCTGTCACCAACCCCCTAGCTGGGCGGCACAGTGCTTCATAAATATATGATGTCAGAGGCCATCTCAGATGCTTGATTTCAGTCATATGAAGAAAAAAACGGAAGATAACCTCCCATGATAGCTCTTCAGAGGACCATCTTTTACTTGCAATCCAGCATGTCACTGTTAGTGATGCAAAGAACACTGACAGTGGTGCAGAGTCATTGTTGTTGACGTTTTGTGTGTGTGCATCCCCAGAGCACGGGCAGCAGCATCTCTCTGTCCTCCCTTGAGTCTCCAACCATGATGTTTGTATTTGCTGCTACCGAGCAACAATGAGGCGGTGGTGGTGATGATGGGGGTGGTGTGTGTGTGTGTGTGTGTGTGTATGTGTGTGTGTGTGGAGAGTGGGTCAGGTCGGGAGGGTGGTGACATCATTGGTAACAGCTGCAGGCTGGTTAGGGAGACAGCAAAACAAGAGGAGGAAGAGAGAGAGAGAGAGAGAGAGAGAGAGAGAGAGATGGAGAAAGACAGGACAGAGAGTGGGGGGGGGGGGGGGGGGCAATTGACCAGAAGCGACGTGCAGAGGGGGAAGAGTTGACCTGATTGCTCAGCTGGCCAAAAGAAGTGGAGGAGGAGGAAGAGGAAGAGGAGGAGGAGGAGGCAGAAGAGGAGGCGAGTCAGGGAGGACAGGAAAGATGGGAAGGAGAAAGATGAGGAATCTCTTTGGTACACCGTCAGCAATGCACACACACACACACACACACACACACACACACACACACACACACACAAAAGCATATAACTACATTCATGCAAACACACGGAAAAGCACAGGAACATATCCATCTCAAAACTCAAAACACTCATATATACACATTTCATACAGGGATAAACACACACACACACACACACACACACACACACACACACACACACACACACACACACACACACACACACACACACACACACACACACACACACAAACAGACTAACACACACACACATAATAAGCAGGTCAAGAGAGTTTTCCTATTAAAATGTGAGCCTGAGATGATATGATCCCCGAGCTTCTATTGGTGGATTTGTAGCGTTTGGTGAATATTAGTCACTGTGACCAGGGGTCTGTGTGTGGCTGATGCATTATTCAGTGTGGGGCATGTTCATAAAAACACACCACAGGTTCAGTGGGGAACAACGGCATTCTCTCCACAGTCACGGCACGCCTTGAATTGTAATGAATTCAAAATGCAATCATCCTAATAGCTTTTCAGATCAAATACCCAGGAGCAGTGTTAACAAAGTATCCATGCCTTCCAAAAACAAACAGTGACACACACACACACACACACACACACACACACACACACACACACACACACACACACACACACACACCAACACACACACTCATACATTGCCATTGGTTTGAGAAGTGGAACTGAGCATGAAGAAAAAAAGAATCTCTAAAAGAGAAGAGAGCAGAAACAGACGGAGCGGGGCCATTTGCATAGGCTTTTAGCATGTGGCGCAGAGAGCTTTTATTAAAAAATACCCCTGTGGGGCTGAACCCGCTGGGCTGGAGGGGGGGCAGGGCGGGAAGAGGACGGAGAGAGAGAGACAGAGAGAGGTGGAGGGAGAGAGGTGGAGGGGGGAAGAGAGAGAGAATGAGGGGAGGGGAGAGAGAGAGAAGGAAAGAGACGGAGGGAGGAGAGAGGATGGAGGGGAAAAAGAGAGAGAGAATGAGGAGAGGGAAAGACGGAGAAGCACAGAGAGGGAGGGAGGAGAGAGAGAGAGAGCGAGAGAGAGAGAGAGAAAAGGAGAGAGAAAGGGGGAGGGTGGAGGATTCATCCCTGGAAACAGGAGGTACAAGAGGCATGACGTGAAGGAGTGGCACCTCCTGCTCTCTCAGAGATACGGGTCTTCAGCCCCTCTCTGTTTAAAAGGCTTATGCAGGTTCTACTCAGAATGTGGAAGGTTGGACCACACGGGAAGCCACCCGTTCTAAATCCCTTTTGGAACCCTTAGGATTTGATCAGCTGTGTGGCAGATTTCAGTTGCAAAGAACCCCTTAACCAACATGACCTCTTCTCATAGAAAAGATTCTATTTAAATGTTTTATCCTTACAGCTGTTTAAGAACTCATAAAGATGTCCCTGTGGTCTCAACGTTTTATGTTAAATAAAATCTGTCCCTGCTTCACCAGAAGATGCCCTGACGCCAAGGCAACGGTCGAAAGATGGCGCGTAGAAAACAAACGCTCGGACTCCGGTCCTGTCACACCAGTCCGTTTTTTTGTCGTGCATGACAGTCCACCCCCCATGCCCCCGCCCCCCCGCCGCCGATGCGCTTCAAGAACATGACAGCTGATGTCATCTGCTGTCGCATCTGCACATGAATGTAAGATTCTTCTGCGAGATTATCCGTGCGAGCCGCGGCGCACATGCTCTGATCGTCTCTCAGCACCCTCTTGTCAGTTGCGCTGCATGCTCCATTGGCCTCTGCCTTGTCAGACACTCATCGCCACTAAGCTGCTGTGCCGAGGCATTATATCTTCCCGCCTCCAGTTGCCCTTTGGCTTATGGCAGGGGAAATATGGCCACGTAAGGTGTGTGTATACAGAAAATAAAGTCCATCTGGCAAAGGCCACTGGTTGAAAGTGAGGAGAAAGAGACTGATTGAATAATGTTTTCTTTGCACAGCGTGTCTCGATGAATGAGCCCCTCAATGAACTGGTTGAATCTTGAATTGAGTCCATCAGCCAGAGCAAGCAGATGGCTTGGAAAGGAACAGGGCTTTTTGAATGCGTCTACCAGATCTGTGCCAGCTCAGTGCCGAGTGTGTGGCAGAATCAGTGGTGATGGTGGGGGATCTAGGGGACTGGGTCTGATGCTAACTCCTAGGTCCAATGCAGCACCTCAGTCGCTAAGCCTCCGCTGTGTTTGCTGTAGCCGCTAATGCGGCTAGTCATGGATTAGTCATTTGCGAGTAACTGCCTGCCGCGCTAGCGCAGAGGAGAACCCATTTACCTGCTAGCAGCGCTTCGAAGCGGCATGCTATTACACTGTTATTACAGGCTCTCATTCACTGTGCTGGAGTCTGAGAGAATAAATGGTTGTCAGCCTTGGTAATGGGTCTTTTTAAAGAGGTTAAATAAAGGTGAGCCGAATCTCTCTCTCGCTCTCTCTCTCTTTCTCTTTCTTTGCTTCCCTCACTGTAGTATTGACATGGACTGTTAGGCAGCGAAAAAGTGCCTTGTTATAATTCCTGTAAGCAATTGATTGTGAAAACACAAAGCAGCTAAGCTAATATCTGCAAATTCAAGGGTCTTATCTGGGCTCCTCGCTTCATCATTTTTCGTTGCCTTTCTGTGTGATTACCAGTGTGTTTTTTCAATGAACTGAGAGAGGGAGAGCAGGAGAGAGGGAGAGAGGGAGAGAGGGAGAGAGGGAGAGAGGGAGGGAGGGAGGGAGGGAGGGTGAGTGAGAGGGAGAGAGATGAAGAGGGGTACAAAATGAAGACATATCACAGATGTTGGCTCTGCATGTTGAGCTATATCCTCCTTCCCCAGCTTCCCCCAGAACCCCCCCTCTCCCCGACCCTCCCCCATCTTCACTCAATCTGGCTAGTTTAGCCCTTTTTCCTCCCTCCCTCTCCCTCCCTCCCTCCCTCCCTCTCCCTCTCCCTCTCTCCATCCTTCGCATGTGAGACAGATTACTTCTGCTTGCTCCTTTCAGCTGTGCTATTCAGAAGTGTGTGTATGGGGGGGGGGGGGGGGGGGGGGGGGATCCGGCATGTGTTTGTGTGTGTGTGTGTGTGTGTGTGTGTGTGTGGTGGAGGGGATGTCGAGGGGCCTCTGCCTCTTAACCAGTTCCTCCACCACCAGAGGCTCTCCAGACATTAGCCAGGCCCTCCCAGCACTTCAGTCCTGCCTAAAGGGGGCCCTCTCTTGGCTGCGGGAGGTGGGGGCCAGGGCCTGTGCAAACAACACGGAGCCCAGCCAACACCTCGCTTTTCCACTCGCCTGCTCCTCCAAGTATGTGACATGTGTTCCAACAAATTAAAGTGTACATACTGTACTGTTCAATCTAAAGGGGGAAAATGAGGGCCCCAGAATTGGACAGTTTTAACCACTGAATGGCTGTGAGGTTTTAATTAACCTGATTGACACCATACTGTGGCTATTCTTTCAATAATAACTACAGCGAGAATTAAATCAAACACATGTACTTGTGACCAAATACACAATCAAACTTTTTGTATTTTTTTTACCCAGTACGTTCATTTTTTCTAAGAACTTTAAATTGATTTTAGAATATAAAAGTTTATGACTTTATTTAGTAAAGTATCATCCTTGCCTTTTGGGTTGACATGAACGTATACATGGAATATTAAACAAACATATATCTTCTATGATTGATTGGAAAGACTTTAGAAGAATACAATAATTTGGCCATCTCCTTGAACCCATCTCACCCTTTTACCCTTGGGGTGCTCACATATGTGACAGGGCCTGATATAGTGCCCAGAAGATATCTGAGAGCAAAAGGGTTGGTGTGTGTCTGTGTGTGTTCGCCTGTCTGTGCATACGTGTGTGTTTGTGTGTGTCTTTCTATGTGTGTGTGTGTGTGTGTGTGTGTGTGTGTGTTTGTGTGTGTGTGCTTGTGCCTGTCTGTGCATGTGTGTGTATTTTTTTGGTGTGTGTGTGTGTGTGTGTCTGTGTCTCTGTGTGTGTCTGTGTGTGTGTATATGGGGGCAGCATGCCTGAGGGCCAGTTGTCTGTGTTTGTGCAGAGAGGAATGGCTACAGCAGGGTTTGGGTTTCAGTCCCACACACTCTCACTGGCCAGTGCAGGCCGGCTTTCTCCTCTCCTCCCTCACAGGGCCACCAGGGTCACAGCTGTGCGACCAGCCGCAGACGTGCACGCACACACACACACACACACACACACACACACACACACACACACACACACACACACAGAGGCACACACACAAAAACACTGTGCAAGTATTAACAGCCAAGTGAATCAATAGATGAATACATAGTCATATCAGGGGTAGAGATGGCAGCACCTTCTCCGTATATGCAGACTGCCTATGATTGCTGACACAGAGCAGTATTTGGCTATTTGCTTAGAGTTCTCCTTTTTAAGTCCAGCAACTTGCAAAACTGACACACACACACACACACACACACACACACACACACACACACACACACACACACACACACACCAAAGGCACACACACACACACACACACACACACACACACACACACACACACACACACACACAATCTTACCTTTGTATGTACTTATAACTTATGTAGTTCAATATGTTGGTAAATGATACCAATGTACAAAATCTACTTTGGTATGTGGTGTGTATTTACATAATGTGTTCTATATTTATATAGATGAGTAATATGAGTTCTCTCCGCTTTCTTCCACTTCCTGCTCTCCTTCTCTCTCTCTCTCTCTCTCCCTCGCTATCTGTACTCTGCAAGATGTCCGTTAGGGCAGGCTGGCCTTCCTCTGTACCCTCTGTGGTCTTGGCAGGCCTGCAGGGACGGTTGGTGTGAGGGCTGATAGCTAGCATGACTGTGGTACGACACTCAGGTGGCGAAGGGTAGGGTGGGTCCTCTTCTGACTTCTCGGCAGCTTGTCGTTTTTTCCTGTGGGTTAGGTCTTTTTTTGAATTTTACTTTTTTTTCTCTCTGAGTGTTTCACAGCACTAGAGTAGTTCCATATGTCGCGAGGGGTAGCCCCCTCGTCCCTTGGGGCACCCTCTCTTTACTTCTCTCTCTCTCTCACTCTCTCCCTCTCTCTCTCTCTTTCTCTTTGACTCTCTCTGTGATTTAAGCGGAAGATATTAAGTAACATAATGGCAATATGATGTGGACTGGATTAGCGTGTGTTTGCCGGTGCCTCTGCGTGCTCCGATCGGAGAGATTGTGTTAATCGCACTTTAAATCTCCTCACCGTTTGAACCACTGCTGGGTGAATCGGCGTGTGCATAGGGGTAAAGGGAGAGAAAACAAGATAGACTCTGTGAAATTCCAGTGTCATGCAATATTTAGCACACAGAACCGCTACATCTAAATTATATCATCACAACCAGCACATGGTCCTATGGGCTTATTGTTTTTTTACAAGGACGTATTCCACAGAAACACATCCAAAATAAAGTTATTCCATAAGATTTATATCGCTAAAATGGAAAATGTTTCAAATTGAGCTAAGCATATTACAAATGTTTGATGATTTGCACACATTTCAGTGCAAATAGCCTAACAAACACAGAAAAAATACACACACTCATTTTCAGAGAACACAAGCAACAAATCTGGCAAAAGCCAGGAAGATAGTCCATCACACCAATTAAAGCCTTTTTCAGTGACAAACAGTGAAGGGGAAAGTACAAGTACACAGATAGTTGGAGTCTGCGTTCTCCCCTCTGGTTTAAAGTTGTTGGGGGTGTAAAGGGGGGGTGAGAGGGTCTGGGGGGAGGGCAGAAGTGAGGCTGTAAAAGTCAGCAGTCGGGTTTGCAGTGGCCTCTTTCACCTCTCCCTCTTCCTCCAACAGGAACTGGCTAATTTCCTGAACTTGATCTACCATTTGGTCTGCACTGAGGGAAACATTGCTCCAAAAGAAAGCTCAGAAAAATCTCTCTCTCTTTTTTTCTATCTTTGCTCACCCTCCTCTCCACTCAAAGTTGAAAAAGCATAATGAGTATTCAAAAGAAAGAAAGAAAGAAAGAATGAAAGAATGTTTTGGGTGGACGTTTTTTTCACATTTTACAGGTCTTGCAATTGCATGTTAGTCTTGATGTTTAGAAAATCACTCTAAAGACGAGGAAGAACGGAGGCTGTATTAACCACTGCTGACATTCTTGACTGGTTTTATCTGATTTTCGCTGTGACCTCGTACTTGCTGAAGCCTCTGACCGCACTGCTTCTACATGTTGAAGCTGAAAGAAATATCATCGTTATGGTTTCACAGCTTTTTTTCAGCTTGAGCCTTTACAATCTCTTCTTTAATAAAAATCCCAGAGGTTTCAACTTGTGACCCGTACTACCCTGAAATAGAAATGTTGTCATTGTTTTTAGCAGTTAAATTTAGTTTAATTAAAAATAGATTTAAGGGAGACTTATGGCCTAGAAATAAGTATTTCACTGAAACTACCATTTTTCTCAAGAGAGCAACTCTTTCTTAAAAAGACAGAGTAGAGGTGAAACAGTGTAGACAGCCCACCCAAAAGAGCGGCCCATTTCGGAGATCTTCCGTTGATCTGGCCCAAGTCTGAGCCAAACCCGTGCCAGAGCTCAGCCAGCTGCCTTCTGGGAACGAAGGGGGAAGCACTCACAGGGCTGATCCTTTTTTGGCCAGTCCTGTCGTGGGGAGCCCTGAAAGAGTTCCAAAGAGGGGTCGTCTCCCCGGACAAGAGGGAGTGCTAGACCTCGTGTCTCTCTTGGGGGTGGGGGCGGGGGTGGGGAGGGTGAGTGGACACAGCGAGTGGAGGGGTGGCCCCCGTAGGGAGGCGACCTGCTGAAGTGAGTGGCTGTCCGAGCTGGAAGGGGGTTGGGGGGTCGTCATCACCACCGGGGAAGGGCTAATGGCCGTTCCCCAGGGTCAAGCCACCAGTACTGGGCTGAAGGAGTTGGACGGTGGGGGTGGTGGGTGGAGAGTTGGGGGTTGGCAGGTGAAATGTCACAGGGTTTTTTGTGTGTGTGTGTGTGTGTGTGTGTGTATGTGTGTGTGTGTGTGCTCCTTTCAAGTGTGTGTCACTGCACAAGCATTTCCTTGCATGCTTGTTTGTTTGTTTTTGTGTGTGTGTGTGTACATGTGTACCCTAGTGTGGTGGTCTAATCTGATAACACTGGCCTGGGAGAGAGTGAGAGAGAGAGAGATAGAGAGAGAGAGACAGAAAAAGAGGGAGGGAGAGAGAGAAAGAGAGATGATCTCCAGGCAACCCTCTCATGGCTCTGGTAGGCTCTATTGATTTCATGTGACTGATCAGAGACAGAGGAGAGCTGTGTGCAAAATCAATGCATCATTTTCGCCTCCTCCAAGCTGGCCTTTACACAGCCTGTAGAATACCAGTGAAAGGGTATATGTGTCTTTCAGTGTGTGCATGTGTGTGTCTACTGGTCAACAATGGGTGGAAACCAACCTTCAAAGTAATTAATGCAAATAAACCAGCCTACTAGGTGAAGGACATGAGCTGGCTGTACAATGTCCTTGTCCCTTTGTCCAGGATACATGATGATATCACACAGGTCTATAAAGCTGAGACACAAATCAGTGTGTCTTTTTCACCGGCTCCAAGCTAGCCTTTATTCAGACTATACGCCTCATGTTAAAGGATATCTTTCTGTGTGGGGGAACTGAAAGAAGCGTGTTCTAACACTGACTTTGTGTGTGTGTGTTTGTTTTTATTTTCCCTCATGTGGGACCCGGGAACCACCCAGTGTCCTTCTTTCTAACACACACACACACAGCCACAAACACACACACACACACACACACAGCTGTAACAGGGACAGGTTAAGTGCCGTGTCTTGCTGTCATCCTGTCTCGGCTTGCTTCAGATCTCTCCCCAGTACGTCAGGCCTGACAAAAGGAGCACTGTGTTCCTTCGGGCTCACTGTGTGCCTCTCATCCACTCCCGCATGGATTATGTCATGGCTGATCTGTGTTTGTTTGTGTGTGTGTGTGTGTGTGTGTGTGTGTGATTGTGTGTTTGTTTGTGTGTGTGTGTGTGTTTGTGTGGGCGAGAGGGTGTGTGTGTGAAGGTGGGTGGGAGTGTGTTTAGAACGACGTAAGCGATGGTCAGATAACTGCCAGAGTATCCGCTGCTCCTCGGCGAAAGTAGTTGGATGTCGTCAGGGGAAACGAGATTTTACTGTGATAGGTCTTACTGTTGTTGTTTTTTTTGACAAGGAGGACAACGTAAACTGTGATATGGTCTGTGAGTGTGTGTGTTTAATAGGGTGTGTGTGCGTTTGAGTAAGGGGTGTGGGGGGGTTGTTTTTGAGTAACAGTGTGTGTGTGTGTGTGTGTGTGTGTGTGTGTGAGTTTTTGAGTGACAGCGTATGTGTGGTTTTGAGGGATGGTGTGTGTGTATGGTTTTGAATGACAGTATGTGTGTGTGTGTGTGTGTATGGCAGTCAGAGGCTATCATGGGCTGTTTGTTAGAGCACAATAATCTTGGAGGGTTAGCCCTTCTTCCATTTATCATTCTCTCCTCTATTCTATGTCTCTATCCCTCTCTTTCTCTCTCTGCCTCCTTTCTCGTCATCTCTTCCCTCTCTTTTTCTCTCGCTTTCTTACCCATTCCCCCCCTCTCTTTTATCTGTCTCTGCTTTTCTTCTCTCCATCTTGCACCTTCTCTCTCTCTCTCTCTCTCTCTCTCTGTGCTGCATGTCTGCCAGGTGGTTCAGGCAGCGTCCCTCTGGGAGAGAGCAGTGCGGTGCAGAGTGAAGCGGCAGCCAGAAGCTCCAGCCAGCTCCATCGCATCAAGCCTCCCCTGACCCTAGCCAGCCTCCCCTTCCTAGGCTCTTATGCAAGTGTTCACCACCATCACACTGTCTTTTCTCTCCTTTTCCATGTCATTATTCTCTACCCTGAGACAAAATTGGATTTACACAAGTGTGAGACCGGGAGAGGAAGGAGGGGAAGTAGAGCACTGGGAGAGATAGACAGAGAGAGATAGGGGGGGAGAGAGAAGTATGTGGAGGGAGAGATAGAAAGAACAAATAGATGAAGCAGAAAGGAAGAGATTGCGACAGACAGAATTTGACCGAGAGGAGGGTGGAAAGAGACATTGCAGGAGAAAAAGACGGTACAGAATAAAAAAAAGAGTCAGACAGAGAGAGGGAAAAGCCCAAGTGGAACACTGAGGTCGGCCTCCCGCTGTGGGATGAGCAGAATCCATTAAGGGTGGCAAAGATGCAGATACTGCTGCTGCTGCTACTGCTGCTACTACTGCTACTGCTGCTGACAGCATACTACAATCTCAGCTAAAGTCTGTATCTGCCGCCCCCCCCCCCCCCCCCCCAAACAGCCCCACCCCTGTCCAGTTGCAGCAGGTTAAAGTTCTATTTTGTGTGTGCTCACATGAAAGAGATCTCTGACACACTTACTCATACACACACACACACACACACACATGCTCACACTCCCGGGCCGAATCAGTGATTGCATCTTTGTTAAATTATCCAGGAAATTGTTTTGCGGGCCTCTGATAACACAGGTGTTTATATGGTAATAGCTTCTGGAGGCAGGATAAGAATGAAACAATAAAGCCATTAGAGTGTTACAAGATGAAATTAAGCCAGGCTCTCTCTCTCTCCCTCTCTCTCTCTCTCTCTGTCTCTCTTGCGTGCTCTTTTCTCTTCCCACAGTGCAGTGCTCCCCAGAACAGTGTCTGATACACATCGGCCGTATTTATTTATGGGTTCCTTCCTGTTTGGTCTCTTGGACAGCGCTGTGTCCCCGTGTTGAGACTTCAGGGTTGAGTTTTTTAATCCAATACAGCCATTCATCACCCCAAACACATCCACTACTACAACCACTGCTATTTGACCTGCAGAGTACAGCAAGAGAGTGAAACATTCTGCTTTTGTGACCAAGGCTGGGAATCAACTTCGGATAAAAGATTATCACAGTATCTGACCCGCAATAACATTGGAGTATGAATTGTTGTTTTAGTATGATTTTTGATATGTTGATTACTGCGACACATTTGGTTACTGTATACTGTATGTATGACAGACTAGAGAGAGAGCCGGCATATTAGACTGCTCTCCTTTTGTAGTATCAGAAGTGCTAAGCGCTAATCCTCTCATTAGCCAGCCACAGTCTGCCCTTCTCTCCCCCTGTTAATCAGGAAGTCTTCGGTGGCCCCGCACATTGCTTCCGATGTAGCCAGCGTTGCATCACCGTCACCAGCCTCGGTGCATTGCAAAAGCCAGCAACAGGTCAATAACAAAGTGGCTAATGAATCTATTGGCTCTGCATGTTTACGTCTGCGGAATGAGAAAATGTGTCTGTGTGTGGGCGTGTAATTGGGTGGCACATATGTGTGTGTCCTATGGCTGGGTGGGAGTGTGTGAAATTGTGTGTGTGTGTGTGTGTTTGTTTGTGTGTGTCTGTGTCTGTGTCTGTGTCTGTGACCATCATATGAAAACATGTGTCAGTGTTTAGCATGTGAGCATTTGTTTGTGTATACACACCCACATGTTCATCTTGAGGCAGCAGAGGTTCTCTTGCGCTCTGCTGTGAGGCAAAAAAAGGTTCCTCCTGGAAAAGGTTCTGTGTAGAAGTTCCACTTCAGTGTATTGAACTGTAGGATAAACAAAAAGAGCTTACCAGGTGGGTGGCACAGTTGTGTGTAGCAAAGCTACTCTGTCAACAAGGCAGGGAATAAACTTTGGGAAGATAAGAGGCGCTACCGGATCCACCGGAACGGAAATCGGGAATCTTGAAAGAGCCTCTTATCTCTCTCTCGTATCGGAACGCTGTTCCTCTCTCCCCGGCACAGTTGTGGAGAGCTCCTGGCGTCGTTTGTTTGTTGTGGCAACTTTCCCCCTGCTGTCTAGAGGCACAGCGGCACTGTCATGCGATTGTGCTGTTGTTGTTGTGGTTGTTGTCGTTGTCGACAACGATGATGGTGTCAGAGTTGTTTAGTTTAGGCGATTCCTTTCCGTGCTGTTTGGGGAATGTTTTTGGGCCTTTTTGGCACCTCTGAGACAAGTGTATTTTGGGGTTGTGAGAACATAACAAGGCAGCGCTAGCTGAGGGTGGGGGGTTTAATGGAAAACAGCATGAGCGTGAATTACAGGGGATTTTGCACAACCGTAGTCCATAGAAGCTTAGGTGACACAAGCCTAGGCCAAATACCGACTGTTATCTACACATAGACACAATCCATTGGTGTGCACTGGAGTTTTTGTCCCCAGCCATAGTATTAAGTTGGATCAACTCCAGGTAGGGGGAAAGGGAAGTTTGAAATTTAGTTTGAGTGAAAGATTTTCTTGGGTATTAGCATGTGCTCACTTTATGGCTATGTGTTTAAACGACTGAATGGCTTATAAAGTTCAAGAAGGGAATATCTGCAGACATGACCCTCTGTCCAACCCAGAGTACAAAACAAGATGTTTACTGTTGAAGGACAGGATTGGAGAAAAACACGCACAGGAAGGAAGAGGAAAAAAATATTGAATATTTCCTGTTGGTTGATTTGAAGGGGAAAAAAAGGAATTAATTTCAGCCTGGAAAGCTGGCTCCTTTCTCAAGACGTGTCTGCTCCTTCTGTGCTCTGTAAACAGTGGAAAACGGAGAAACCCAGAGTAATTGTTCCAGGCCCTTGTTTTTCTTTCTTCTTGTTCTGTTTTTCACCGCAAAAGCTCACACATCTATTTTTTTCAAAGAACTTTTAAAGGATTTATCTAAATGCCTTTCTCCCCCGAACATATGTTTTGTTAAACGAGTGACAAGAAATCAATCTCATATTCATGAAAAAGTGGTTGACAGTCGTAACAGACATGGAAACATCAGTAAGCATCATTATATGTCAGTAAAGATACATTCTTGCCAATGGCTAGCTGTAGGCTTATGCTTTTATCCAGCTTCGAACAAACATCCAACGCGGTGTTAACAACTGTTTCTGTTGCCTAACTGCTGATCATTACACATTTGTAGGATGTTGTTGCGTGGTGCTGTGAGAGCGAATAAATAAGTAGGCTAAATAAATAATTAAAATCACCTGAAAAACACGCACGCTCGTTTGGTTCAGTCTGGTGATGATTAGCGAGACTGCTGGCAAGGACCCAGCTTTGTGAAGGAACTACGTCTCCCATAACCCCCCACCCCCCCCAGCCCTTCCCCATTAATGGAAGACCTTTGAGGGTTCCTACATGTATCACTTGCTCTTCAAACGTGTCTGGATGGAAAACACATTGTCTTCGTTATTTCAGCGAGCGAGCGCCGAATGAACACACTGTTGCCATGGCGACAGCCATCGGAGGCCAAAGGCTGGTCGTGGGCCAGTGGAGAGGGTAGAAGAACAAAGTGCCTTCTAATCCAGACACAGACTCCGTTTTCAGATAGAGTTCGCATCAGCCCCAGGATGATGGCATGAATAATGTCAAGGCTCAAAGGAGGGGAAAAACCAAAACCCAAACACTTCCTAAAGTATTTCCATGAAAGCCATTGCTTGATTGAATTGATTACAAACACACAATAATGCTGTATAAAGGGTTAATGTGTTTCGTTTAGTCTACGTGCAGTTGAAAGAGTGAACTTTGTACAGAAAATATACAGTAATCATTATATGATCTTTAAATCTTGACAGGCCAGCAACATCAGTGTGGTAGTAACATCGAGCAGCAA